>NC_088608.1:7416212-7719242 GCF_036013475.1 Columba livia
ACTGAGAAGCAGAACAAATATTCTGGTAGCCAGCACTTTGTCTTCATTTTTCGTAAGTCTCTTTACACATGAAAAATCCCACTGGTGCTGTATCTGGAAGGAGCCTCCCAAGTCCCACAAGGCCAAGTCCATAGAAGTGAATGTCTGAGTCCACGTGGACCTCCCAAGGGAACTTCTGAGCAAACAGCTGCCCAGACAAGGACTGCACAGCTACTGCTTCTACTTGAACAGCAACAACCCTGAGAAGCTTCAAAATGGAGAGGGTCCTCCCTTTCCAACATCAAGAAAAGATTCATCCACAGCAAACGTTCATACCTGTTTTTCAATAAATGCATTCATCCTCTGAAGCATTCCCTCACATGTGAATTCATAGGGCAAATAAGGGTCAATCTGTGGAAACATAGTGTGTTAAGGTTAGAGGGGTTTTTGTTTAAATTAACTTTGTGGTGCACTGAGTGGTAGCAGCTTGCATTCCAAATACTACATTACAGCTTAAGTAGCAATAGTAAATGCAAATAAACTCATTAACAAACCAGTTTCACAAAACCATCAGCAATTTAAGCTGATTTTTGCTCCTTTGTGAAGGCAATAAAAATTGCTCAGTGATTATCTTTACAGAAACTCAGGGTATACTGCAAAGTAATAGATAAAAAGCGAGCCTGAGACCCTACGGGATTGCAGAGCTCCTGTTTTAAGTAAGTTTCAGTTCTGGAGTTGAAGTGAAAAAGAAACATTATGACCAAAAAGAATGTGAAATCTTTGAAAATTACTTCGGGGTTTTGTTTTTCCCATTGAAGTGTCCTCATTACAATTCCTCACTGTGAGTGCACAGTGGTGGTTATTTCAAGGCTACCAAATCAGTCAAAAGAGCTGAGCATGTATTTGGGCAGCTCGCTATGCTCTAAGAATCAACAAGGAAACCTCCTCACTGAATTCCCAGAAAATACAGATTGCTGTATAATTTAAATATGAAATTCATATTTCTATACAAATTCACTCATACTCATTTATTTCGGGTAAAAACCTGACATACCCAGTACTAAAATATGATAATTAGATACTACAGAGACGTAATAACATTTTGTTGTCCCAATATCCTACTAAAGTGCAGCACTCTGCTTTAATTAAACTAACATTAAGAAGCACTCTATATGCAGTACACAACACACCCTTAAGTGTTGATGATAAATCAAGAATACATTTCTCACCTTTTGATTCAAAATTGATTTCACAGCGTTCTCAACTTCAGAAAGATCATTGATGTCTACAGTCCAGACATGGGGCTTCCCAATGTAAACTTCAGCATAGGGATGCTGAGATGTCAACTGAAAGGAAGAAATTATATTAGTATTATATTAGTGTCAAGATCTTCCCTCTTACTCTCTTCATCAGACATTTTGGACAAAATGCACTAGGATAACACAAGAATTCAGCTAGAACCTAACAGCATCATTCCTTCGGAGTTATCTTTCACATTTTCTGTGTTCAAATTTAGAAAGTAGATTTAGTTGGACAAAAATCAGATAATAGTGCAGATCACAGTAACATTTGTGCATGCCTGGTTTGTGGCTTTGGTCCTCGTAATGACCCACATCACAGAAGACTCGGTGCTTACTGCAATCACTCTCACGACGTGACCCTGCTCCCCCACAGCTCATTCTCAGAGCAGCACTCCAGTTTTCACAGCCCATAATTGCTACCAGTCCTGGTCAGACCTGCGGCGCTGGCCTCCAGAGATGGCATTCTCACCTTCAGACAACAGCCTCGGCCTGTCTCTCCTTCAAATTTCAAACATTTCCAAGCTTCTACTAGTAGTGAACAGAGCAGTAGTGAATAAAGTAGTGAATAAATAATTTCTGTTGCTCAGGATGAATTCTGACTCTCGCTGCTGATAGTATAATAATCTCAAGAAGAGTGTCAATTGGTATTTTGCTCACCACTTTGTCAGAAAACAAATTCAATAAATACCCAAGTAGATAACAAAGTTATATCAGAGACTGCTTTTGGAACTAGCAGGATGGCATTAAATGTAATTTCTGTAACAGGTTGCAGAGGAGTGAGAGGAACACATACATGAACACACTGAGAGGAAGCAAAAGCTGCAGAAGAGAGGGGAGTGTTTCACGCTGGCCTAAAGAAGACAACTGCTTTTAAAATAAATACAAAACCCCCCTACAGGACAGATTATTCAAAGACAATTTTTATACAGCTGCCTCTTTATGCATGATAACAAAAATAAAATATAATCAGTGCAAAGTATCTGAAGTAGGAAAGAGTATCTGTTATAAAGAGCCTTCCCCTGCCCTGGGCATGTACCACACTTGCTCTCTTCCTCAATAGAATGCAAGAAATGACTTAAAAAATTTTTCACCTATTGCATTTTTCTTGTGGACAAAAGAAGCCAGTCTCGGAGCTACCAATGGGAACACAGAGAGCTGCCCCAGCTGCACGTGTTCACTGTGCTGTGCTCCATTCGGTGTGTTTTAAACTCCTCCTGAAAGTCCAATGCTACTCGAGGACTGACATACCCTAACCTTTTCACAATAGTATTTCTATTGCTGCTAAAACTGTGTGTAGTGAAACATTTGGTTAGTGAGACTGACTTCCCAGGGCACTTGTGTCTGGACTTCAGATGGCAGAAGCTACATTCTTATTGCTTTCAGTAACAACAAAAACCCTATCGCACCTTTAAAAATATGAACATAAACCAGAGCTTTAAATTCCACAGAGCTTTAGGGATTATGCCTTAGACCAGCCTTTCTCTACCATCTCAGACAGACAGACAGCAACACGAAAGCCAGATCTGATCTGGAAGACCAACAACTGAACTTCTCAGCCTAGTAGGTGGTTTAAGTATTAAGAGTAACTAGCAACATATTTTTATTGCACCAGTTATTCTACATCTATAATCTCAAAAAATATTAAGACTACTTACTAATACTGAAATGCTTTAATTAGCCAAGGATTAACATTTTAGATATTCAGGAGATACTTCCTCTGTCTATAATTAAAATCTGTAAGAGTTCTTACAAATAGATTTGGAATTAATTAATGCATTTCTAATTTCACATATTTTTTTCTCCTCCTGAAAGGAGAAGATGAAAGAAACCACACCTACCAAGTACACATCTCAACTACATCTAGCATACAATGTTATTCTTGGGGGTGGTGGGTAGGGGGAAGAATTCAGAAGAAATATTGTTACAAATACTGGTACAAAACAAGCTGCTTGAAGGTGATTTGGTTTTCCTTTTCTTCTGTCTCTCTTGCCCAGCAAAATCACGTCCCAAGACAAAACATCTGCTGATCTAAAATGAAAATTATCATTTCCAGTTTTTGCACAGTCTTCACTACAGGACCCCATATTGGGGGTAGCAGGGTAACAGTTAATTCCCCATGACCCCCATAAATTCTACATAGAACAAGAGAGAAAGTGTGACTTGCAATGTCTACTTTACAGAATTACTAAACACAGCCTTTATCTTCCATTTGGTGTATGGATAATTAACTCACAGAACTACACAAGCTTTTTTTGTCCTCCTTTAACATTTGAAAAAAGCTGAGAGAAGGATTTAAAGACTTTCTCAATCCCAAAGAACCAGCACATGGATTATTGGCAATCAGATCAAAAAGCAGCTGTGAACACCAGTCAGAGAAGAGGTTACTCTTAGGATAGGTCAGCAGAGCGTGTGAACGCAGCAATATTCGTGAGGAATGTTCATGATATCATTTTGTACTGACGCAGTCAATAGGGATTATTTTTCTGTGCAAGTCAGGTGCACAGCATTGCTGTCAGTGCTGACACATGCCAGCAGGGTTTATCACTCCAAGCACTAAAATTCCTACTGAAAACTTAGGTGTGTCCAGGTTATTTACTGAGCCTGACCAGTTATAGCGTTTGGGCACAGAACAACTCAAAACAAGACAAATGGTTGAGTGACCCACAGAAGGAAAGCTTGAATGGTGCCAAGCCAAGGAGGAAGTTTAAACAGACTTTCTTCCTCTTCTCCCCATCTCCTTTGTTAGCAACACAAGGTGTAAGAAGGGGCAAGTTTAAACTTATGTCCTGTATGAGCTGAATGTATAACAAGCTGAAAGGCAACTCCAGTCCTGAATCATAAAATCACAAAGAATTTAGATTCCTGGTTTAAAATAGGAAACTATCTTTTGCTTCTTAACTAGCTGGCACCGTTCAGTACACAACTTCAATAGCCCAAGTATAACTTGAATTCAGAAAAATAGCTGTGCAAAGATCTCATTATCTAAGTGTTACCAGAGATCCTCCCCTTCCGATAAGTATGTAAAGAAAATACATATATACACCTATGAACAAGTCATGGTCACAGGCAAAACTGCTAATGTCAGAAATGGCTGAAAGACAGCTGAATGCTTGCAAGTGGCATAGGCTGAATTTTACCTACACTGAAGAAAAATATTCCAAAGCCACTGCCAGGATGAGGCACTGGTTTACTTAGCCTCATTTTTCTCTTCCTAGAATCTAAACTTGAGAATCTAAGCTTGAGGTTTGGTTTACCAGTTCTCTTAAAGAGTCAATTCTCCAAATGTCTTCGGTGTTTAACCACAAACACCGGGGGCAGTGACCATTAATACCGTAGCTCAACAGTGCCTTGAGCAGGTCTTTTCTGGACAAAAAAAAATATCCCAAGACACACACAGCAACCCACAAACGGCATTTTTATCATTTACTTAAACACCTATTTACTTCCTGCACAATACACAGTCATGCTTGTTTCTTCAACAAAATAAAAACACTTTCAAATGATACATCATTTATCAGATCCATTCCTGGGCAGAACATCAGGTTTCCATGTGAAACTTCAGAATTAGAGGAATGTACATACAGACAAATCTAGATGTAAAGCCTAACAGTATGTTAATGAAATATTTCGATTATCCTATAAAAAGAAGGACCGATAATCCCATCAATGGCTAAAGAAAGTGACAGCTGCACACCTTTTGCAATAAACTGTGAATATTTATAAAGCTTTTCCTATATTGTGTTACTAAAAAGAAATCCACAATCATTTTCAGTAAAGAAATTATCAAGAAGGATAAAGCTCACCTCTCGGAGTGTAGGTTTGCCTTTGAAAAATTCTGTGTTTTTGCTACTTTTGGGTGGGTTAAATCTTAAATTTAGAAAAGCACATCCATTAGCAATGGCCTCTAAAGGTGCTGGCCCTTCGTAGGGAAATCCAAGACCAACGAACAGCTGAAAAACAGAAAACAGGACTATCTTAATTTTTGTTCTTCACAAAAACTAGAAAGCTAAGACCTACTTTAAAATAAACAGTAATGCATTCTAAATGTATCAGCCTAAAAAGAAGTAATTTTAAGAAGAACATAAAAGAAATTCAGCAGCTCAATCCCGCCAACCCAAGCAGTAACAGAATGTCCTGTGAAACATTTGACAATAATCTTCTGTAATGAGCTGAGGTGGTTTTTCATGGAGCTGAGGCAACAACAGAACCTTTCAGTTACTTTTGGAAAAGAGTAATTTTGTGGTTTGGTTGGTGTTGAAATGAAAGAGCTGGGGCTGTCCTGCAGGTTCAGGTGTTAGTGCAGCCTCAGGAACAGCCACGCTACTGTTCTCTCCCTCTCCCGCAGCAGCCAGCCTGCTGGTTTGGCCAATACGAACATGCTCCTGCCAACTGATTAAGGCTTCTAATTAAAACGGTAGATGGCAGCAAACATCAGCTGAAGCCACTGCACCAAGGAGCAAGGGATTGCACAGGATCAAGAGGGTTCAACGCCTCCAAGGTAATTTGAAGGAGAAAAAAATGCATCACAAAGCTATTCTTACATCAGCTGAGATTACAGATGCTCTAGGAAAGGCTGTGCTTTTCTCCACTGTAAAGAAATTTAATATTTTTTCAGAGATTTCTGGCTTTTATTTGGATCTTGACCCCTTTCCTGGCCCAACACAATTAACCGCCCTGAATTAAATATAGGATTCTTCATCTATATTTGAAGGTCTGCGTATAATGGGAGAATGACAAGCTCTGATTTCTCAGTGATGCTGCATGACTTAACGCAAACATATAACACACACACACACACACACACACATATATATATATATAAAACTATGGCTTTTTTCAACAAAAAAAAAGAGCAATCTTCATAACTAATAGGATCATATATTTAGGGTGTACAAATTCAAAGAGGTCAAATGATATTATTTGGTATTATATTTTCTTCAGCATGGAAGAGAATCCCAGTAACAGAACATTCAAAACCAAAGGCCCTATCTAGGAGCTGGTCTTAACATGATACATAAACCTGTAGCCAGTATTATTGTGCACAGGCACTGCAGCATCAACCCTCTCGGCCCCATGGCAACAACAGTATAAATTCTGAGCTGGTTCATTTTAAAAAGAAAGTTAACAGTTCTCGGCATAGTTGAGTACATACAATTTTCACTGCATAGAGCTGAATATTGTTATTTCAGTTTCAATTTTCAGGTTTAATAAGTCACCTACTTGTGAAAAGTCTCTCAGCTATCTCGCAGATTTAAATCTTACAGAAAACTCCCCAGTGGCTGATAAAAAAGAGACCTGGCAGAATATCTCCACTAAAGCCAGATTATCTAAATTTGGGTTTTATATATGGCATAAGATACATTACCTTGCAGTCCGAAAAACGCACACTAAATTTCACCTCAAAAGAGGCTTAATTTAAAGAAAGGTAATCTCTTGAAAACAATGAATTACAGACATGAAACCATTTCGTGCAATCTGCACACATAATGTTATTTATTAAAACTACTGCTTAGTTCAGGCAGAAAACCAACTGAGAACCAGCAATTAAAACCATCTGAAATATCAATTCTCCTCTGATCCTGTATTTGTCTGTTATGTAGAGAACGCTGGTTTGCTTGCTCCGTTTTTCACTTTTTTAATAAACTGCTGCTGTGCGCTGCTCAACAGTTCTGTGTCTGACTGGTTCGTTTATTTAGGAGGAAGCTCCATGGGGCAAGAAACATGGTTTTATGTTTTGACAGCACAGAGCACACTGTCAACACTTAAATCTATAATAAATAGCTTACCACCTGTTTCACATCCATTTTCAGGCTTACCTCTAAGCAGCACCACACCTTTAAAGAAAGCAAGCGGGACATGTCTGACAGCGAGAAGGATGTGTGTGTGTGTGCTGCCTGCTGGCCAGAGGTTACAGCCAGACTCATGGCTGCCCCCAGGACCCTCTTTCAACCCTCCAAAATCCTCTGTCACCCTCCATCACATCATCTTCATCAAATCAGCTGAAATGCCCAAACTGAATCTAGACCTTGCCCTTGAAAATTGCCTCTAATTAATGGTCCTTGGTTAGGGAGCTAATATTTTTGTATGGGATAAAGAGCAAAACTAAGGAATATCGTAATGGCCTCAAGAAAGTCGCATTCTATATGATTCGAAAAGCAACCATTAGAAAACATAGGTCACTTCTGTACCTCATTCTCATGATGCTCTAATTTGCCAGTCCTTTGAATTACATGCAGATTGTTATTTCCAGAAAGGCTGCAACAATCTGTGAAAGTACTTCCCGAAAGTATGTAACAAATGCTGTAATTCACTAATTGAAAAGGAAGGAGGAAAAAAAAAAAAGACACCAGTTTTCAGATACCAGTGAAGCAAGTGTCCATCCTTAGTACAGTTGAAGCTGTATGGAAGACAATGGTCTCTTCTACAAAAAGGTAATGATGTAGAACACTGTCTTGTGATATAAACGTACACTGTTGCTTCCATCACATAAAGTGCTGACTATGGCTTTTAGGGTACTCTCTTACCAGACGCTGTGTCTGGTAACAGTTCACCATGGAGAGGCATCTTCACCCTGGTCTTGCTTTGCTAGCTGCGGCAGAATTGCTATGCAGAATAGAATTCCTTTATGCTTTACTGGTTGATTAGTGCTTGAAAACATTTCAGTTTCTCTATGTGAGCATTTTTCTCACCTTTCAAATATTTTTGAAAGCCATTATTTTTCCTACAGTGCTTTAAGTGGGCATACGCCACAGTAAGCTCTGTGTGCCAACACCCCATATAGCACAATGATTACCAGGAGGAGTTTACAGTATAGAAGTACATCTAAAGGAGATAACAGCAAATAAATACAGATGTAAAATGATTGCGGTAACAGCAGCATGTGCTTTTTTAAAAAACGTTTCCTCGTTTGCAAGTTCTGCTACCCAGGTGTGTCTGCATGAATCAAAAAAGGGGATTTGTATCTACAATCTCACTTGGCCAACTCGTGTAAAGCAGGTGTTGAAACCCTTCGGCCGGAATACTTTGGTTTTGGTAAGAAAGGTTCCTCAGGAGCCTTTTCTGCCTTTGCAGTGAGCTGAACCACCGGTTTGGAATTTCAGGCTTCGGAGTTGGTCACCCAGCACCAGGGCAGCCAAGACACCATTCTTTTCTGATGATAATGCAAGGCAGTCCTTCCAGGGTGTAGTAGCTCAGTGGAAACTTCTCTGACGTGACAAGTGCTTCACAACCACTCCCATGAAAACACAGTGGGGTTTGGTTTTATTTTTTGGAAACCGCTCACTTTCAGTTGACACAAAGCAATTTATTTGTGGAATTTATGGCACCAGGTCAGACTCTTATTATAATGAGTACTTGAACAAAGAGTCTTTCTATATTATAGCCAAAAGTATAAACTAACGAGTGAATATTTTACTTCACTGACGGTAGTTCTGAGTAGCTGAATATTTAAGAGGAAAAATTCATATTCCAGAGACTAAATGCTTTAGTTCCATACATAGGATTGTTTATATTTCCCTCTCCCCTTCCTAAGATTACTGCACTTTATCTAATTTATTCTGTATTCCTCCTTACTGAACTTATATATTCTCTGCTGAACTACAGAAAGAGAAGTGTAACAAAGCCTGCTGTTAACTATCTTGATATACTTTTCTCATGAATATAAAATACTTTATAGAAAAGTCAATCCTTTTGTGATTGAAACAACTTTAGAATAGAATCACTAGGTAAATGGCTTTTCAGCTGCTTTTGTGAAGCGTGTGGAAGTGAAGAATATATTACTTCATAAAATGCAATATAAAAAAAATTGTTTTCCTATTTCTGCTATCCAACATTGCAACAGGATTTTTCCCCAACTATCTCAACAGGGTGTTACTCCTACTTTTATTAATCACCATTCAGAAACTGTAAATTCTACTTAATAAAAGAATTTGAATTCCCTCAAAGATCCACAGTGATTCAAAGCAAAAACTTGCATCTGAAACTTTGTTGAAAGGAGGAATATTTCTCAAGAATTCAGTGCTGGTTCTTCCAAGAGAATCTGCTCCAACTCCCCCAGCTGCCCACTGGGCAAGAAGCCAGGGAAGTTGGCAGGAAGGCTGCCAGCCCGCCTACCCTGCTTTCCTCTGATGTGATGAATGGCTGTACATCTTCTCATTAGGAACTGTTGACATGTCTCGTTTTTGTCGTGCACTACACAGCTGAACGAGCCATCAGGAATCTCAAGCAGCCCCCTCCTGCTTGGATAACGCACTTATTCTGAAATACATTGCTTTATAATACACACCAGAATGAAATGGCAGCTGCATGTTTTTAAGAATAACTGTGTCCTATACCAGCTACTGCAGGGAGACCAAATACTTTCTGGGAATGCAAAGCTCTGATTGTGAGTCATGACTGAGCTGTCATCTATTGGTATTTTGCAAATTTAAGGGCAAAATGAACTAGTGCAATGGAAACTGACACTTCTGAGTGCACCGAACTGTGTGATTCGTTTAATTATTATTTAGCTCTTTCTAAAAACTAGATCATTTGTCAGCTGACCTAGCAAAAACTTCCTAACACAATGTTGAAACCACAAGCAAGGAAAGACAATCCTTGGGTCTTAAAACATATGTTTAGGAAAAGAAAAATCTGAAAGTTTCTGGAAGCCTAAAGTTTGTTGCTTGGAGACAGCCAAGAGCAGACCTGGATGGTTCAGGCAAGCATTGCACCACAGATGTTACCAGCCCGCAGTCAGGGCTCTGATTATTCACATACTTTCAGCCCACTGATTGTCTAGTGACAAAACCCCATAACTAAATTCATTATGGGGCTCTCATCATGTTGCCTAGCGATTAAAGTGATTATGATTAAAAAGTGCCCCTGAACATCACTGGATGCGCGTGCAGACATACATGAGGCTCCTTGGGGCACAAAGCTCCCATTCAAGTCAGCTTGATTTTCATGGAAAACCTGCCCTGATTTCAGCAATTCAATCCATGATCCATTTGATATAAACACAAGTGACCCACACAGGCAGCAGATGGCCAGTAGAGACAGGTGCGTGGGGTTTTATGCTAAGTTACATTAGAGTATCACCTCTTGAAGGGTTTCAAAATCTGAAACTGTGAATGTACAGGCAACAAGAAGGCTTAGAGCAAGCGTGTCTGTTGATCAACACTGAAATGCAACCATATGCTAACACAGAACAGCCACTTTACCTATGACGTACTAAACATAAGCCAGCAAAAAACCCCACCCAGAACAACCCAAAAATCCACCTACAGCTGAAAAAGTCCAAACAAATTAGATGGTAAATCTCAGTTTCCACTTTCAGTCTCAGGATGATGCTGTTTCACTCTTTCTGTTCAACTAGATATATTGGAACAGGGTTAGACAGGAATAATAGCCAAACTTCATGATGCGGTAAGGCATACTTAATTTCATTTCTTTCGTTGCACTCCCATTTGCTTGGCAATAATCAGTATTAGGAGAAGCAGATGGACTCTTAACTGCTTATCATCATGTCAAAGTTTAGTTAGCCTGGCTTCATCATAAATAAATAATTACCTTAAAAGCAAAACAGCTTTTGTCATTTGCAAATCTGTTAAAAAAAGGTCAGAAAAGCCACAGGAAAATACTGTTTGCAGACTGAATAATAATAATAAAATATTAGGAAAGACTGTATGAAAAACATAACGTGATAAAAACATTTGCTTCCTGATACAGGGTTCAGAAATACATTGATGTGTTTCTCAGTACCATCTACTAAGAAATGCAGCAAATTCTCAAAGGACTTTCCCCAATGTTAGGAAGAAAAAAAATAACCAATGCACAACAATAGTATAGAAAATTAAAATCTAAAATGCTTGTTGGACTCTGAAAGCAGTACTGCACAGATCTGTGCTTTTCACTAAAACACCATTTGTGAAAACTAAGCAACTTACTGATTTCAGGAGAACTTCACAATCACAAGATAGTATCTTCCATCTGATATTATCAGTCAAAAACTGAGTGAACCTTCTTGTGTCACAAAGCCCATACAATAACCGCACTGTGCTGAGCTGCATAATATGTATGAATTAACTTGAATTTGTCCGAAATTCAATGTGTCCTTACGTTGCATCTTAGAGCACAGCAAATATAGCTAATAACAATTATCTACTTAATACTGAAAATCAAGCTTTTTAGTGCAACACATATGACAGATAAAAAATTAGAGAAAGACTTACTCAAACAAAACTATTATTATGAACTCTACTTTGTAAATTATAAGGACTTCCATAATTCTATAGGAACTCCCTTAGGTTATTTTACTATTTCAATGAATACAACACTTTTTTTTTCCCCCCAGAAATAAGTCACTGTTTGTGCTTGGGGTTATTACAATGTCAATATTCTTCCCACATTAGTACTATGATTAACCCAGTGATTTCATACTCCACACAGGCAAAAGCTGTGTAATCTCAGTATTATCTATGACGAAAATGTTGACTTTTTAATCTGCAACATTATGTCTATCTGTATGCATCAAGTACATACACACAGTGGTTGCCTCTAAAAAGTCATAATTTGCCAACAGCTGTCACACAGAGATGTCGAATTACCATCATTTCCCCAAATATTTCAAAAAGGAGATCTCTGCAGTCGTGTGGGAAGACTAGGACGTGCTTGCTTTTTCCTTTACTTTTCTTAATAGATTTTTCTGTAGAAGTGCACAGCAAGAAACTATCAACTATGGAGAGTAAGCAGCGACGTTCTACACATTTTGCTAATTTTAAACACACAAACCACTTCTTTCACCAACTGAAAATTATATATCCTATTGAAATGTAATCTACTAAAGTGTTTTAGTGTTGTGAAGATTAGGGAAACGGCACAGAAAACTTCACAAAGCATTCTAACGATGGGGACAAAAGTTTATTTTTTTCAATGTATATACTGTTCCTTATCTTGAGTTCCCTTGACCATAGAGCCAGACGCAAAGCACACCACAAAAAGCACGCTCTTTTGCTTGCTCTCTCTGCACGACTGAAGCAGAAGAAGGAACTAAATGGCAAACAAAGCGCTCGCCTTTCTTCTTTTCTCCCCCAGAGAGCAGGGTCGCTGCAGGTTGAAGTCACTGGTAGGGCAGAGTAAGCCGGTCTGCTGCACAGCTTGCAGATATTACCTGACTTTGACATGTAAAAGGCATGTAAAACAAACCACATTCACAGCTGATCATCTCCCTGAGCTGAATATCACATTTAAGAAAATAAAAAATGCTCTTATCCATGTTTCTCAAGCTTGAAGTTAAATGTGTTTGTGACTGCAGGTTGTCATCACAGTTTTCTAGGAACAGCTGTCAGTCCACAAAACACGGACATGATGAAAAACGTATTCCCCGCACACAGAAGACAACTTAAGCTCCTTCACATTTGGATGTTTGTTTTTCCAGTGCTTTTAAGTTAGGAGCTCATTTGTAGGAGGTGAAATGTGCTCACTTCAGATACTGTTTATCTGTAACTGGATTTGCCACTACTCCCTCTTGACAAACTTACCTTGGTTTCTCTCAGTAGAAACTGCAAATCTCGCCCACTGAGTATTCCGTGGTTTTTTACGTAGCCAGGAATATAAATAGTGCTTGTCCCGTGAACAGTTCCATGGACTTCCATATAGGTGTGGATGATGTCCAGATAAGCCTTCTTGTCCTGTAACAGCAATGAGAAAGTATTTTCAGTGTTTATACATTTCAAGCAATAAAGTTAATCAGAGCTGGTTTTTATCTCGTGTACCACAAAAGCCAGAAAGAGACATAGGTTCACTCATTCTTATATAATGTGTGATCTTTCATTACATTGTAAGTCTTGTTTTCTACTAGATTGGAAGAAAACTGCAGCTTTTTTATTCATAGTATAGGTATAAATACATCAAAACCAAGGTCCTGTTCATTTCTAATTGGACAAAAACCAAGTCACCATCTGGTAGCTGTAAATCCCAGCATGCGTACACAAAACTTGGCCTAAAAATACTAAGAAACTCATTTTGAAATTTAAAATTTAAAATATTTGCTCTGTTTTTGTCAGAGATGCAAAATAATTAGTTATTATCTTTTTTGTGAAGAAAAGAGTGAATCTCACCTTTACTAAGATGCACTCTTGCGAGCTGAATAACTAAATACATACCTTTAACTGAAAACCTAGTATCTGAGTGCTAGAGATACCTACAAATATTCCACTTACCTAAAGTTGCAAAGGCATTTTGGAAAAGACCAGAGAAGAGTAATGGCTTTATAGTGCTGCATTTAAAAAAAATTAAAAACAGTACACCATCCTAGTTTGCAAACAAGAATTACTTTAATTTTCAATGCCATATGTTTTTGGAGTTTTAAAGACTACTAGTATTCCAAAAGCAATTAGCTGTAGACTGTATTTACAGCCAGTATGCAGCACAGATCAGAGAGAGTTTCCCTCAATATTTGCACATAGTCTTAGTAACAGCTCTACAATGAGGCAACAAGTCTCTGTACTTCTTGGCAGCAAGAGATTTTTTAAGAATTCTACTTTCAGCCGCTATTTTTGTCATGTAAATTCTGTGCACTGTTCCCCCACAGTCCCGTGTGAAAGCTGGCCAACAATTTTACAGAAGTTCATCCGAAGGGCAAGTAGACCGGTGAAAATCCTGGCTTCACTAATCTTGGAGGAGCGAGAATGTATCAGGCCTTGGTGAATGAACGCTATCATTTCTTAAAATTTCCTTGCTAAATTACCTGTTTGTATACATTCAAATACAAAGGGTATTTAATGTCACATAACAACTGGCTTCTAGCTTTAACTTGCTCTACAGTGATACAGTTTGTGATGGAGCAGATTGCCCATCTCGTTATTAAATCACCCTGTTCTGGTAGCTATGCCATGGCTGCACCAATCAAAGTAAAGGGATCAATATGTAAAAATTTTAGTAATTAGTCTTCAAATCACGACAGTAAAAGCATGAAAAAACAACACACACAAGCTGGGAAAAATCTTTCATCCCCCAAAGGACAACCTTCTTTCTTTCAACCAAATGAAATTTTTAAAGAACAATTGGAACAGAGAGCAGCATCTTCCCTTTGTTCACTATACATAAAACAATTGTTCTTAATTTTGCTTTCTGAAGGAAATAAACCAAAAAAAGCTCAACCAAAAACTCAGAAAGCGTAATCCACAAAACAGTCACTCCTTTATTCCCTCACACAGTTTGAGTCAAAATCTACTGCTTTCATAATCATCCACAAAGTACCACAAAAATACCATTAGACCTTCTCCTGTATACAAATCGCACTAACATTTGTCTCCTTTCGCATTTAAGTTGTCCCAAATTTCCACATTCCTGTAGAAAAGTGTTATTTTGGATCACAGAAGTAAATCTTGTAATAAAAATCATCAGGGCATGTAATTTGATTCCTAACATTAAAATATTGAGTTAGAAAATGTAATAAGCATAAATATGGCATTTATAGATAGAAAGGCTGCAAATAAAGAAAGAAATGTTGATATTTTGTTTGCAAATCACATTCCTTCAAATGTTAATCCAATTCCTGAGTTTGCTTGCTTGGGTGCAGATATAAATAATTCTTGTAGCTTAAAACTTTTGACAGTAAACTCCAGATTTTCACTTTCTCCAAATGAATTCAAAGAGAAAAGATCATGGGCTGCTGGCTGCTGCAAATCTAGACTTCGAGCATGAAAAAACAGAAAACAAAAAACCAAATGATTTCTCCTCAGAATCAAAATGGAAGAGCAATCAGGAGTAACAGTCACACAAACCTGTTCTGAAACAATTTTTCAGCAGCTAAAATAAACATGTCATTCAGGAAAGTACTTTTTGTTGATCATTGACTGCAGAACTGTTATTACTGTTCATCAATTATTTCCACCTACTTTTAAAAGCATCACGATAAGTCCTTTCTCATCAAAGACATCAAATGACAACTGGTTGATAAAGTCTTTCCCTAGGACAATGTTGACATGAAGCAACAGTCTGAAGGGCTGAAATTTTAAGTTTGGTGGGTGAAAAACTTTAGTATAAAAGCTACAAAAAACCATGGTAGAAACATGATGTACTAAGAACTAAACTCTGCTTTTAGTCTTCTTGATGTGGTAGATGGCAGTAATTAACAACTCTGTCATCAGTTTGTCAGCCTGAGGTTATCACAATATTTTGCAATTTGAGACCATTCATGTCCTCTCACAGAACACCAGAAATTCAGCACTGAATGAAATGAAGCACCACACACACAGAACTACAGGACAAGTACATTACAGAAGAGCTGGATTCAGAGTCCTAAACGGGTTTATGGGTTGAAAGTTCAAACTGCAATATGCATGTCAAATATCCCATTTAGCCAGTCTCATTTTCTTACATTGAAAAAGTCAAAAGGCAATGGTTTTATAAAGCTTGACAAACGTAACTCAGAAAAGTAAGAAATAGGATCGACCTTTGTATATATCCTAAATATATACTGTTAAGTTTAGAAGTCCTAACATCTGGGTATCTATTTGCAAAAGCAACAAGTGCAAGATAAGCCAAAATCCAGTTTATATTCAATATATGACAATTGAGATCGTGACACAAACATAAGATTAGAAAATCTCTCTTGTCGAGAAGCATCACACTCTCAAAGACACCCTGAATAATGAAAATCTTGTCTACTGGGGAACCATAAGAGATTTCAATGTACAACAATGTCAAGAGAGTTAAACAGATACAGTGGTAAATCCCAAGGAGTAGATGATGTCTCCTGGAGCTAAAGTATGAAACTTTCAAATTGCTAACCACAGAGTACTTAATGCAGAGTATTGACTTGACAAATGGATGTGGAAGGGATTCGTGATTAGCAAGTGTGACTTCTACGCCAAACAATTTATATGAAACTTAAATAAAGTCTTAACTATATGATCATATAAAACCAAGAAAATTACAGTAGTCAATTCTTTCTGTAGAAGGAAATCCACACCAAATTGGTAGTGTTCCCCAAAAAAGCCAATCACCATGTAGAAATTCTTTAAAAGTTCTTAAAGAAACTAAGTCTCTTCAGGACAGAAGAGAATCAGCCTTATGAATGAACAGTCATCATGTGAAAGAGAACACAGAAGTGGCAAAGTGTGCAGTGAATACGTACTATTCAGAGTAGCAAACCTGAAGCTAAATTCAAAATACTGCAGAAAAAAAGTCACAATACTGAACACTTGGCGTTGTAAAGTTTTGAAAAAGCCCCCTCAGTAATCTAAGGGATGGAGTGACTAGGAAACAGAATGACTGATAAATTCAATTTAAATAAACACAGTGATGCATGTGTTGAAAACCAGTCCTAACTTCACATACGAATAACAGACCTGAGCTTACCAACGTCACCCAAGGATGAAGACTTTACATCATGATAAAATATTATTATGGTCCATGAAAAAAATCGGTCCATTGTTCAGTAGCAGTCAGTCCACCCACCAAACAAGTAAATGGTAGGAATTGTTTGGAAAGGAATAAATAATGAGAATATCATTGAACTGTTCTATAAAGACACAGTTTTCTCCCTCCTTGAACACTGTTGCGGTTCTGGTCCCTTTCTTAAAGAAGTAGCCAAGACACCGGCTGTGGTTCTGATCGGACTAAGAGGGATCCAAGCTACAGAACAATTTCCATTGTTACATACAGAAATCTGTAACAAATTCATTAATGATTCTTCAGCTTGGAAAACACAACTTGGCAGAATATGAAAGAGGTTTACAAACCGTAACTGTCATAAAGATCATGGACAGAGACTGGCTATTCATAACGTCCTGATACAAAGGAAGCCAAACAAAGCCAGTAGGGAGCATGTTCAAAAACCCACAAAGCTGATGGGTCCTCCCAAAATGCATCAGAGGTTTGAAGGACTCTGGGACAGAGAATGTTGTGGAGGCAAGACAGTTTGCAAAGGTTCATGTTCAGTCAAGTGCTCTGAAGGCAGCTCTCAGCGACATTTCAAGAGTTTGTCTACAGGCAGTTTACCAATAGACAAACAGATTCAGAAAAGTGCCTGAGCTGAAAAAAGCTGGAAAGAGAAAGAATACGCAAAGGACGTATTAGATAACCTTGCCATGCTTTTGCTCTTCCCTAAATGCCTCTTTGCTAGGCACCTACCACATATGCCTGCACAAAATATGCACCAGCCTGCACATTATATATATAACATTTATTTGCATGTATATATAATCTTTGCACAAAGAATGAATAAAACATCTCAGTAAAGACTTGAGTTCTTCAAGATCTGCCAGAAATCCTGCTTATTCAGTTCCCTATCCTCATCTTCATTTCATTCATCACTTCTTGCAGTTCCTCATCCATGATTTTTTTTTAATCTCTTTTTTAAACTCAGGTTTTTGAAAGATTTGACAATTCCTTTGTCATGTAATGCACACTAACCTCCAACCAGGAATCTCCTGCCCTTTGAATGGAAATTTCCAGAACTAACAATGAGACATACCTGTGTACTCTAAGTGCTGAAGCAGGAAAGTGCAGGGGTATAGAAGAAAATAGGAAGTGAGACCAAAGGAGAAAAAGGTTGTGTTGGTTTTGTGATAATCAAATACTAGTAGGTGATTGTGCTAATTGGTATTGTAAGACCTCACTAATTTATTTTGCAGCTGCAGAGTTCTGCAAAAAGAGAAGCTGGTCACCAACCTGTCTGAAAGGTACATATTCATGGAAACCATTTTTTCTTTCTTTCTTCATAAAAAATGAAACTCTAATTTTCATAATAAATGTTGAAGAATAAGCCTCCAACAATGTACACACATGTATACTTGTTTACCGCACTGATAGCTGCTCGTTTGCTTTGATTTACTTGGTTTTTTGAGCCATACTTCTTTCAGATGCAAATGGTGAATTTCAGAAACGTTGCTAAATGGAAGTATCTGCCTCATTTCAATTTGTTATGTGGCACAAAGCAGGACAGTGCTCCTGGTGCCAGCAAACAGGGTAAGTTTTGATCAATAGATAAGCCCACAGTGCTGCTGCGAATTTGGAGGAAGACAAAATAAGAACACCATGAGTGTGCTGATCACATGGGAGAGAAAAGGTGAGAAGGATCTTTTCTCCCTTGTGTTTCTTTTAGCTTAAAAAAAATGAAATGAAATGTTCAGCCAAAGTATGTTGCTAAATATGAAGCACAAAAACAATCAGAAGGAAGGGAAAGGCAACGCTGCCAGCAGTGAGACACTGATCTGTGCACATAACAGAACTATGCCTAGAAGTACAATTTTTCCTCTCTAACTTCTTTCCATTTTCATCCTCCCACTCCATGCAAGAGGGCATATGACAGGGAAATTACGTATGTCACGTGGAGCTATAAAGGCCGTTAGTAAGGACGGCCTTCGTTATGTACTTTCCCATTGAGAAGTAGCTGAGCGCAACTATTTCCCATCTCCAGTTCTTCAAAACCTGTTATGCCTCAAAGAAAAATCCCCATTTTGTCAAGTGGCATTAGTAACAAACTCACACATTATTTTGCTTTTAAATATATAAGTATTTTTAAGGCAACTCCAATACACTATAATAAAATCTACTGACGCAATCATCATGTTACGCATTGATGGTTATTATCTGATACAAGCAAAATTCTGACTTCTCTTGCAGCAACCCCAAAAAAAGAAATAGCAAATAGGATAAAATGCATCTTGATGCTTTTTTCTTTCTAGGATTAAGAGTAGAAGTATTGGAATAGAATGACAGGAAGTTGCAAGAAAAAGACTAAAGAAAATACGCCAAAACTAAGCTAGGACAACATGAAAGGCCTCGAGCATTCCCTTTCAATTGAAGTGTTCTGTAATTAAAGCTAATTGTGATAATGGAGAGCATTATGGGTTTTTTCATATATTTTTTCCACATTTTATTCATTCCTTCTTTTTCAATTAGGCACAGAGAGGCCCCTCCTTAATACTGCCAGAAACCCCAGACAAAACCCCAAACCTTTGATTACAACAAACGCATCCAAAACTTGGCACATGTTGCCCTTGATAGCTCACTTCTAAGGATGATCTTTAGGAATGAAGCTAAATTCTTTAGAGCCTCCTATTTGCAATCTGCAACCCACTTATGACCGATTTAGTTATGAGAGGGAAGAAAACAAGATGTTTTTCTTACAGTCTCTGTAGTTTACACCCCCCAGCGAGATGGACCCAGCCTTCCCCTCTGTAACACGGGATGAACAACACTGGTTGCAGGCCATGGGCTGACATTTTTTTCTGTATTCAGCAGAGCTGACAGAATTCATCACTTTATTCCACCCCTCTTACTTGTCACATTCAAACCAGAGTTTAGCCCCATTGAATGATACAGGATGACAGAACAGTGTCTGTAAGCAATTCATCATTCTCTAGCCACAAGAACCTGGTCAGTGTACACAGTTTAAGTGAGCTAGCCTCACCAACTCTGCCTGGCCATGCAGCAGAGCTGGAATATACAGCTTGGCTAGCTGGTCAGGTGCATAAGAAGACCCATGTCCATAGCTCTTATATAAAAATCATGATGGCAGTTAGCTATTCAAGTGCCACCTCCAGGGAAAAAAGGTCCTGTGCATACCTCAGTTCCATTTTAACCAGCTTGGTTTAAAATTAAACAATTATTTGCAACTGCTATCCCCCGAAGGGAATGCTCTCTCTGCACTGTGCTGCTTCTCTAACGACTGATCAGACCCAGCAGTAACGTGTATTCTGGGGAGATTACACTTTTTGTTAATTGGCCGTGTTCAACACAAAGAAAAGTAGCAGGATAAATAGATTAGTCTGGTTCTGTACAAGCCATGGTGGCAGATGAAAAGAGCACTGAACAGGGAAAATGAAGGAAACATGAAATAAGCAAATTACACAGACACGAGATTAGTTCAGGCTTTCTGTTGATCACAAGAATTGGATTTTATCACTCCAGATAAGACATCCCACACTGTCACCGACTCAAAGTCTATCTGCAGCAATTACACTTTATGTATCAGAGCATATGGGCATGACTGCAGTTACAGGCTGCAAGTTACAGTTTTAATGTGCTTGACGTTACAAGCATACAGTAAGAATTTTAATATGGCCGGGTACTAAGTCACACATTTTGGAAGACAAATACAGGCAATACTGATAGAAACGGAGCAGTTACTTGAGCAGCAGTAGTTCCAAGAAATGATACTAGGGTCTTGGCTGAGAAGTTGTCTAAACATGGGTTCCTAATGGTGAAAAGAGGATATGCCTAACAAGGCATACAGTATTTGTTTGATTTGGTGATGGTATGGCCCATGTGCCCTTTGCTAACATTCACATTTCAAGAGGAATGTGAATAATCTTGAAAAGGTTCAGAGAAAACAGACTCGTGAGAACACTTGAGGATTAGAAAGCACAAAGATCTCAGTGGTTTGGCATATGCAGGCTTTTTGGGAGAGAACTATGGGTTAACTTTGACCTCAACCTATTTATTCCTACAGGGAGACAGAACAGAACCATCATCAGTCCAGTAAACAAAATCTGTAACTGCTACTAAGGCTGGAATTCATCATCTGGAAATCTGTACTAGAAATAATGCAAAGTCTTAAGAGAGAAGGCAATTATTTGAGGATTTTATGAGAGGAAATAGTGTGCTTTCCACCATGTGCTATTTAAAAATCAAGACTGGATCTGCTTTTCCAAAAAGTCATGTTTTTGTCTTAATCAGCCAATGAATATTCTGAGTGTCATACAGAATCTCAGACTAGGCAATCACAAATCTCTCCTCTGGGCATATAAGCTATTAATACATATTTCTGAATTCACAAAGACTGAATAAACCGAGAAATATATATATATATATCTGTCAGTGAAAAAAAACCTGGTGACTAAGTAACTATCTTGTTCCTTAAATCTAACTAGTATTCAACAGGTTGTTCTGCTGATGTGCACTACAAATCAGGTCAGGAAATACAGATGATTATTACATGCAAGTGTTCCTGAGAGACTGATAATGAGATCAGGAACTAAAAGTACAAGAGGCTCTGCTAGAAAAGACTCGAATGCAGGGATCCCGGCTCTGCTCCAGCATTCTGCAGACAGAACAGACTGCAGACAGGGGCATAATAAGTCGTTCTATACCACGAGCCACACACAGTAACTGTCACAGTATTTACTATGACGTAAAGTAAAATTTTCTGTTAAGACAAAAATTACATGGCTTAGTGCAATAAGCCCAAATATAAATCTGAGAAATCACAATTGAACACAAACGCCTAATATACATATTCTCAGCATAGTAGCCAAGAGGCATTCAGCTCTACCTTTATGCTACCACTGGCAACAGTCTCCCATTTCTCTTAAGCTTTTGTTTTGTATTTGTCTCACAGATGGACCATTTACTTGTAGCTATCGTTTTTCAATAATTTATTCTGTATAATCACAGTTAGGAGACTAAATGTTGCTTCTGTGATTCAGCAAACTGTGTTAAGACATATTCTTATACTAATGAAGAGAAAAAGAAAGAAAACGTGTGTCACGGGTGCTCTCACACTGCCATATTGTTTAATCCTATGTATGGCACTGCAGGTACTGATCAGTTCCTTTTTCAGTTGACAAGAGGCTTAAAATTAGGTCTTTTTAGGCAGGAGGGAAGGCATCAGAGTATATGGGCACACAGAGCTAGAGGTAACTTGGAAGAAATCCTATTATTAGTAAATCATTGCTTTTCTTTGAAAACCGCATGAGAGACACTCCCAGGTGTGGCGGTCTGGACAAAGCAGCTCCAGAAAATGAGAGTGGACAAAAGAGACCCCTGTGAGCTTAACAACACAATGTACTTTAACTCGGTGAAAATACAAGAAGCCTTGGTGGTGTCATTCTGCAGCCCTTGTCTGCAGATGGAAGACAAATGCAGACATTGCAATATTTAAGAAACAAAACGCTGATATTATTACAGGGAGAGAAAATGAATTTGAACACTTCTATAGCCTTTAGTGAAAGACAATTTCCAGTTCAAAACACAGCACAGTTTTGATTGTAGATAGAAGAAAGGAAATAATTGAAAGACGTATTTGCTTATGCCTGATTAAAGTTCACAAAGCCTCTGACACCTTCAATTTCCTATTAATTTTAATAGCTTCTGCATTTTACAAAATTATTGTGATATCAAGAATATAAATTTGTTTATTGTGTGAGAAAAGCATAGATAAATAGCAAAGGATCCACATCAATCTAGACAGAAGTTTCCTCATCAGAAAGACTTCAGAATGTTCAGTTTATTTATTTAAATGTGCTTTTTTTCCTCACAAAAAGAACTTAATAGGTTCAGAGAGAAGTTATACTTCTATATTTAGAGTTATGCTTTATTGTATTGATCAAAATAAATTTGCTCAATTATATGAGTAAAGAAAACTCACCTTCCAGAAATTATCTACTTTGCCATAAACAAGAGATTGGTTCTGCCTTTTGATGTCATTAATGTGTTTAATGTCACTGGAATTCAGATGCTGCTCTACCACAAATCCAAGGAAGCTGTTATCCGGAGTGTGAGCTGTAAGAAATGGAGCATATTCAAAACCTTTTACAGTATCAGTTAATGTTACAAAAGCATGAATTTTGTCAGAAAAGTAGGTATAAAGAACATACTATTCAACAGATTGCTTCCTTCACATTCATACTGAGAGATACATTTGCTTGCTTTATTATCAAGAATAGTTCTTATCAATCTAAAATCCTGCGGCATATGTCTGCTGAAGTAAGCAGTTATCTTCTGGCTCGTTTCTGACAATAGAAGTTCTGTAGCTGGACCAAGGCCAATGATAATGATTTTTTGTGTGCTGAGCTTTATTTTATTATTTAAGAGAACCAGAAGAAATCTAGCTTGACAATCTCAGAGATGTAATACCAATGATTTGAAAAAAAAACCCTGGATTTATGTTTGTTAACAAAGCTCTATGTTGCTCAATGTCATAAATACATTTTAGTAAATTTCTTAGGTTCGCCTCCTGTATTGGAAGAGCTAACACCAACCACCCATCTCAGTGCGTATTGTGTATCCATGCTAATCACTATTAATAGCCTACGAAGTCACACTATGCACATCAGAATACAAATTTCACTGCCTAATTCTCTCAGATACATCTATCATAAAATATTGAAAAGTGACAACTGAAGTTGACAAAATTATTATTAATCCAGTACCCAAACAAAAAAAGGGCATGCAAAGGAGGTGCAATTTACTCTCAGTTTTCTCTTTGCAAAGTTAACCGCCCCCCCCCCAAAAAAAACCCCAAACCCAAACAAACAACAAAACCAAAATAAAAAACCCTCCAAACAACAAAGACGGCGTCCCAGGCACATACAAACATTCTATTGCAGTTATGAGGTTTTGTTTTTTGATTCCTGAGTATCAGCCAAATGGATAAAGCAGTGCACCACAGAAACCATGCAGTGTACACTTCCCTCTGCCACTATATTTAGTCTTTCAAATGACAATTACTCTTTTTCACAAAAAAATGCCTCAGCAACAGCCAGGCACTTACTTTGACCCAAGGACTTTTTAGAATTTAGCACAGCAAATGGCACATTGCGAATATGTCTGAAAAGGGGCATTTTTCCATCGTTTCATATTATTGGATGAGAGACTGCATTCAAAGGAGAGGCAAGGCAGTACCCACTCCAAAGAAAAATAAAGCTTTGTTGAAGTTAGCACTTAGAACTGGTGGAAACCAGTGCCTCAAACACCACTGACAAGAAGCACCCAGATTTTTAAGCAAGATCATTCAGTTTTAAAAGTACCACTGCTGTTTTTTTGCATAAAAGAATTGAAATAAAATGCATTAAAAGGGTAATCCCCCTCCTTCATGCTTCTGGAAAGCTCAGAGAACAGTCAAGCATTTGGTAATACGCCACAGGTTTGAATATGGCTTGCTTGTTGCTCAGTAATAATTTTCTGCCCTTATAATCAGAGTTCTCTAAACATAATAGAGTCTGGAGCTCGGGAAGCTGTCCAGGGTTCCAGTCTGTCAGAAGATCTTTACTGATGCATAACATGCACTTCTAATCACGACCACACAAAGATGGTGCTATCTCTGCAGCAGAGAACTAAAAATAAAGTTAAACTTTAAATATCACAGAACATTGACTCTCTGAACCTGGTACAAAAAGCAGCAAAACCCTTGAATAATCTATAGCACCGGAATCCCTCATGCTTCAGAGTGAGTTTGCCTGCAACCTATTTACCGCTCTTCCTGCAAAGGAAATCCAGCAGTCACTTCCGGTAGTGAAAACTGGGAATTGTTATTTACTGAAATTCCGATATGCTCATATTCTTCTGAATATTCATTGTGAAGTGATTTACTCTGAACAAGAGACCATAACAGTAGCCTTTACTGCCACAACAGAGATCTTCTCTATAGAGAATATTTTCTTCTGCATTTCCTGGAGTCCACACACACAGCTGTACCACCAGTGTTCATGCAACTATTTTGCCCCAGTGCATCATCACCCTTGGTGGTATCTTGACCAGGACCTCACACACAAATCTCCCACCAGCCAAACTACTTAAATGCAGCACGACTGAGTCTCTGGCTCCTTTTCCATTTAGGTCATAAGCTAATAAATATTAGCAAATTAGGTGGATACAGAACAAGCTCTGCTTACTAATGTCCAGACACAAACTCTGCGATCACTTCCAAGTCACATTTCCCCACCACGCGTTTTGAAACTTGCTTCAAAACAACTGTGAATGCAGCCTTTCATCTTTTGAACAACCTTCACTTATATTTCTCTGGAAAAACTCGCACAGCAAATGTTGACAGACAAAATCTGCCTCTCTCAAGAATTTTACAGGGCCACTGAAATCAAAAGCGTGTCAACCAGACAGCAGCTTGTACAATTCTGCTGTGAAAAGCAGAAAAGTTTGAAGGACTTGACTATGAAATCTGATGAGAAAGCAGAGTGCATGCCTCGACTTTGGTCTCAGACAGGGTCCACCACCAAACTCAGCACGTCAGGCTGGTCACCGGCAAGTGTTTCTCTACAGGCTTGGGCTGAGAAGTTGCTGCACACAACAGCATGTGCCTTCCTCTTTCCTAAGCCTCACTTACCCTCCAGCTGGCTGGTGGTGAATCCTTCTGCACCTTCCAGAGATAACAAACTTGAGCCACTACTACAACAGGCAGGAGAAAGATCCTTGTGCCATACAGTCAAAGACTAGGGCTGGAACAGGTCTCTGTAATCATTTAATCGGACCCAATTTATTTTGGTTTTGGTTTAGATATTTAATAACGCTGCAAAGATCTATGATAATGCTGAAATCTACTGTGTGTTTTTCAATAGCTTTGTAAATGCAGCTCGGCTCACCTCAGGATGAATGCTCACAGCGTGAAAACAAGCTAGGTGAAAATTTTAAGAAATCCACAAAAAAAAAAATAAAAGACAAAAAATATTTTTGCTGAGTGCTAGTTTATTAATCTTAAATGCAAAGAAATACGAAAGGAATTGTGTTGCCCAATTGCTGGGGAAAAAAAGCAGAAATGCAACATAGTCACAAGGTTCAGTTTAATGTGATGAAACACAAGAGCACAATTTATAAAAATGCAATCTAGCTCCTTAAAAACCTATTTCTCCACAGCAGAGAGGCAAAATTAACAAAAACCAACTTGAAGGAAAAGCCAATTACCACTTTCCACAGGTACCCTGAGAATAAAGTTCCCTACCATTATTTGTATTGATGCTGTTCTTTTCTGAGTGTGGGGTGAAAGCAAGATACAGTCTTTGCATAGTCTGCAGACACTTATTGACATTTGTTATTCTGCCCATTTATCAGTTGCATTCTATTAAACCATGAACTTGTCTTTCAAAATACAAAAATTCTTCTAAATGACAGCATTCCTTTATAAACCTCCAAATTATTTACAAACACTGGGATACTTACGGAACATTGTATAAAACTGCTGTGGATTAAGGTTCCACTTTCCCCATGGTGTCTTATGGCCTTTAGACTGGGCATAATGGGCATGGTTAAACTCTGGTTCAGTTCCAAAGGAATCCAGAACTCTTAGCATACACCTAAAAGAAAAAAGAATTACTGCTGATATACTTGCATATTATATATAAGCATGTGTGTATAAAGGCATAGTTATTATAATTAAGAAGATGTGTTTTGGTTTTGTTTCCAACTGTGGATGACTTCTAAACTGAAGGTACATTTTAATTTCAAACATTTCTGTTCATAGGACATTCACAAAGACATAATGATCAGCAAATTCAAGGATATAACAGACATTCAAATAGCAACCCTGGAGCTTATTTTGGGTTTCTTTGTTCTTACAGAATGAAGTTATGCTTTAACATCCAAGTAGAGCTTATGGGAATGTTACTGTGGTCACCTACATTTGTGGGGCTCTGAAGCAGAATTCAGGCAGAAGAAGAGAGGATTCTTCACCTATTTTCTGATGTTCTCAGCCATCACTACAAAACCAATGCAACAGTCAAGGGCCACAGGCCAAGATCACAGCACAATACTACTTTGTCTTTAGACAATTGTATTTGGTCTCCAGGTGCTGCCTTTTGGGTCAACTAGACCTCCCAGAGAAGCACTGAAGGCAGTTTTTAATTTGCTGAACACTTCCAGTCAGACAGACCATTTATTTGTTTATGAAAGATTTTGTCACAGACTTTTTAAGAAACAATATAGAAGTCAAGTATCTGCAACAACCAGTATACAACTGAGAGAAACCTTGGCATTAGATTACAAAGGGTCTGGAATGAAAGATTCACACAGCCCTTTATTTAAAGTCTTATTAATTCCTTGAAAAAAAAATTCCTTCATTTACAAGCGGTTCTTCTCAAAAAATAGCCCATAAGTACATGAAAGGCAGAAAAAGCCTCATTATGAAGAAAAGGGCATACATTCTAGCATACAGATTCCAGGAGATATGTTTCCAAAATGCAGCCTGCCAAACCTTTGATATGGCTTGGACAGGAACTTTGTGGCTGTCATACTGACCATGAGCTCCACTGCAAATGAATCAGATTATACAGCTCCAAAGCTGCTGATTCTATCGTTCTTTAGCCTTCCACAAACAACATTTTCTGAAAAGAGTTACACAGAAAAAGTTCCTACATCATGTGCCTCTGTGTTAAAATGACATGACCTCGTATCGTTGCACATTGTATCACTGGGCTTGTATTCCTAAGGAAGGGACATGATTTTACAGGGAGAGAGGGGAAGTAACTTCAAAAGTTAGTATTAAAAATGGTGATATTTTGCAGTCTTCAACGTTTCCCATGCCTGAATTCCATATACATTCTGTTCAGTAAAACATCAGGATTTTGGCTTTAAAATGTGACAGAACTTAGCTCCAACCCTTTGCCAGCTTTAAAAGAAGTAAGCATTTGGTCCCAAAAATATATTTACATATTTCTTATACGTTGCTTCTTTCTCCAAACTATCCATTAAATTGGGAAACAGGATAAAACAACAGCAACTCAATTCTCATATGAAATACCACCTTGGTATTTGAAAGTAGATATAGAGTAAATTTACTCTTTTTTTAATCTTCACAGATATCTTTCAAGCAAATAGAAAGTCAAAATACACAACACATTATGATTCACCAAACAACAAAGCTGACAGATCCGTTTCTGTGCGGTGTTTTATGTCAACTGTTCTCAATGAAAATATTTTACAACAGTAGCAATTATCTCTGCATCACACAAAATACTCCAGCAGGACCAAAACAACTTCTGCACTGATGAATCATTCAGTAATAAAAGCCTTCTGATTTCCTGGCAAGTCTTAAAGCAAAATTCTTATCAAACAGGCAGCTTTTGGCCAGGTACTTGAGTACAAGGGAATGAAAAAGGGGTGAATGCTACTAAAACCTGCAACATTACCGGAGTTTGTCAAATTTGATATGTAAGGAGCGCTATATTGCATGTGATCATCTCAAAGTGCTTTGTTTCCTCCCTTTTTCTTTTTCCTGTTTTCAGATGTAAGGTATGTAGCACTAATTGTTCACAAGGATATGTGTAACTTTCTCCAATACACACAGGGTCTCTGAAGGAGGACAGGAAAGGTGACACATCAGAAACTGAACTAAACCAGGAAATGGGGAAAACAAAAATATTTATATGATTCTGGCATAAAGTCAGTCAGAAAAGAGAAAAAGATTGCAGCAGAAAATGCAAGTGTATGCAGAAATGGTATGAGAGATCGAAGGTTAAAGTGGTGAACCTAATCCCCAAAATGCTGCAGAAAAGAACTGGTAAAGATTTAAAACTTCGAAATGAATGTAATTAATGCCAGTTTTGCTGATGTTTTAACATCCGTAGGAACACCTGAGTTACCTGCCCAAGCACTATATTCTCCATTTGTTTCACTAAGTGGTTTGAATTGCTTTCAATCAAACTATTTTAAAACAAAACTTTGATAATGTTTTAGCATTTCTAAAGTGAATTAATTAATTTTGAAAATGGTAAACCAGTGCTTTTTTAAACAGGGATATTTTTTAAATAAAAATGTTAATTTAGTATGATTTAAAGTTTAGTTTTTCACTCAGTTGGCGCCTCTGTCCTAAAGTGTCAGCTGGCTTTAGCAGGAAGCTGCAGATAATTCCAGCATGCTTGGAATTGGGGTCAGACTGATTAGTCTATTAAATGACTAATTAAAAAGAGGATTGCTGGGTAGCAAACTGCTTATAGAAACTTCTATATAAAAGCCTTCTTTCTTCTAATATGCTAGAAATGATAATTTTGGGACATATAAAAAAATGTTGACAAAAGTAACCTAGGGTTAGCAGAATTTTTAAAGTTACTGTTTTTCCATAAATATTGGGCATAAGCACAAGCTGGACTGTCCTGGTGGAAGTATTTAGACACATTGATTCATACCCTCCCACCTGAGGTTCTAATTTTACTCTACTGACATATACTTAATTTTCATGTGCACAAGCAATGCTGTCCAGCATAAATAGTTGAATAAGGGGTACATATAGACCAGTGGCTGCAGGCATTGTCTTGGGAGCAAGCTGGCCAAAACACAACCAGTTGTGGTTTGGAAGCTGTGTAGGTGCATGGAGCTGGGGCACAGCAATGTGCTGGTGCAGATACACAGACTCCAGCCTGGTTTGGCTTATGTCCAGCCCGCTCAGATCACAAGCAGCTCAGATCTGTCCACAGAAATCCTGGCAGATGAACACATTAACTTTCAGGCCACTCCGTACTTGCATTTAAAAAATGTAAAAACTTAGTCAGAAAATAATTCTCCTAGAACAGATGTATTCTAGAGAACACGTAAGAAGCAGGAATGTTGCTCATTTTTCATGATAGCTGTCATGTTAATTTATTTCAAGAATAACACCAGTTGGATTTTTGGCATATGGGAATGAGTCATTGCTAGGGAGACTAGAAAAATGCAAAAATTACCAGATTCTTATGTGCTGTATGGAGGATGTGGGTGCTAACAGAAGCAATGAGCTGCACCCCTCAAACTATATTAAGCTACTCATTTTTATGTTGCTTCATTGCACATAAACAGAATTCAAATATCTACACTTCAGAACTGAAAAATACAGCAGGTTCAGGCATTCTTCTGCTTGAAAATAAGGTGCACCCACAAATGAGATCTGTTTTGCTATATTCATGGATTTTACAGCACAGAGATAAAGCCTGTACTAGCAAGAGGCATCGGTGCTACAGATCTCAGATGCACAAACCAGTATTTCAGTTGTTGAGGAATCCTTGGCTCTCAGAGCTGCAGGGTCACCCTTTTGAGCCAGCAGTTCTAGAAACCTGATTTGCAATTACCAAAAATTTACTGAGTGCTCACGTTCACTCACAAACATTATAAACAGCACTCTTATCACAAGACCCTTCTGAAGACATAGGTGTATTTTACCAGTGTATTCCAATCTGAAGTGAATAAACAAGTGTTTATTTGTAATTAAGTCTGGTCTGCATAAACCAGCCTGAATTGACTAGCATGTCTGCTGAAAAACTATACGGCATAAAGCAAAACAATTCTGTCAAGACAAAGAATTATTCCTCCTGAAGTTAAATACAACTGAGTGAGAAAGTAAAGTTTGTAAAGAACAAGGGCGATAAGGCACTTTGATTTGTGATAATGTTTATTTTACTGGAATGAATTAAACAAAAACATATAATTATGCTCTCACACTGGACTTATTACTTTTAACTTAAAAATATTTTGATCACAAAATTTATGAGATAACTCATGATGCTAAGAAAAAAAAAATGATTGCAGAGGGATCCTCAAACAGGAGACAGCTTGCATGAAGCTATGAATTATTTCTTCTCCTCTAAGAAATTCTGGTAGTGTCCGGACCCTGTTTTGTACACTGAACTTGAGCAACAGTATCAGGTAATTAGAACGATTCCCAATAAATGCAATAAGTTTGATGAAAGATCTACAAAACTTGAATGATAAGGAACAATCCAAACCCCTGGATTTATTTTGAAGAAAAGCAAACTGAAGGAAAATTCAGTATATAAGACGTTCTAGAGGTTGGCAGACAGGGGAAAGAAGTAATTTATTCCCCAGGACCATAATAGGCAGTAACAAGCACTTTTCAAGAAGTCAGGCCAAGAAAAATACTTTAAAGAAAAGCTTAACAATATAAAACAATGGCTGAGACATCTTTTGGAGTCTTCAGTAAAAGATTAGGCAAAAATCTCTCAAGAAGGACAAACACATCTGATTTACTTTTAAGCAAGAGCATGGAATAGATGGGATCCCCTTCCATCCAATGGAATCCAGTGTTGTAGAAGAGACATATTAAGTATTTTTTTTCTCCTTAAAAGCCTCATAAAAACTCCTATGCTAGCTTAAGTTATTTATTTAGAGCTAAATTTAATTCTACTCTCCTAAACCAGAAAAAGTCAGTCATTACCACAGATTAGGAATCGATGAAAACCAGATTGACAGTTTAAGATTTAATAACTTGTGAAATAAGCAAGAAAACTTGAAGAGCTAATCTAATGATCTCAATGACATGGTGTATTTCCATATCTTCATTACAAAATATACCAAATAAGAAATGGAAAGCAAAAGGGAAGAAACATTTTAAATTTATAAATGGTTTTATATCCTGACCAGAATGCTGTATGTGATTGCCTAGTAACAATTATATCTGGCAGACAGACAACCAACTGTAGCTCAGTGGAAAATGGGATTATCTTTATTAGCAGGCTCCTAAAAACCTGAATATCCGTTTACTCCTCTGCTTCATAAAAGAGATTAGGACTAATCTAATCTGCAACGTTGATCGCAGTACTCTCATTTAAAATTACACTGAAAAGATCCAATGCTCTAGAAAATCCTGAGATAGAGAGAAAACAATTTTTCTGCCAGCAGTGAACACCTTTCAATGCCTTCCTTCAAACCAAATTGACTGGACTTTACAGATCATGAAACAGCTAATTTGATTCGGCACAGAAAAATCGAAGTCAGTAATTTAGATTTGGTTTTATTTCATGTTGATACGTATTCGTACAACACATGGGATGCTTGCTGATTTGAAGTTATTGACAAAAAGAAATGCGGTTCTAAAACTGCAGACACTAAGAAGGGTGTACAAAGTAATTTCTTGTGGCTATCATCTTCCCTTTCTAGTGGAAAGACGTTTAAAGATTACAGAAGCAACAACTGCAGTTACCAGCAGGTTTCTCTTTTACACCTACCCCTGAAGACAACTCTCTGCCCAGTACCTTAAGGGATGGAACAGAAAAAATGGCAATGCTGTTGTTGAGCAATACAGTTCGAATAGATAAATCTCCACAATCTTCAATTCAGTATGGCTGTAAACCGTGACAAGCCAAACATGCCTTTGGTATTTCAACTAAACACCAAAACCCAATAATCTCTCAGCTCATCTACTAATGTACAGAACAAAAAGTATGGGGAGCTGGGGAATGTAAAGGAGGGAGGGAAAGAAAGGCAAAGATCAAGCCTCAATGTAATATAATTCATTAAGATTAAAAATGTTTGAATCCAAGAATGCCGAATTTGCTGGGGGAGATAAAGATGGGAAGCAACAAACAGGCAATAGCCCCTATATTCCTAAGAGTGAAAGACAACAGATAACCACATTTTTACTTTTCGATCGATTCAAATTCACACGGATGTACCCACCTGAGTATTTTGACATGTATTATTCAACAACAGCTGTTTAACAAAGCAGTTAGGAGGTCAAATAAGTGTTATACTTACTGGTAATGCACCCATGATGGACCAAGTGTTTTCTTAAACTGGGTGAGTCCAACAATATCAATGTAAATGAGTTCGACAACTTTATCCCCCAGAGTAGGGCAGCCAGATCTGTTACCTACAACCTTCTTCATAATCCTAAACAAAGAAAGAAGGAATATGGAAATGTATTACTTTCCAAATACCTTAAATAGTTGCTGTAATGCTATTTATACCAATCATTCCCTTTCCCAAATCAGGAATCATGTGAGAACATCGAAATGCTAAAGAAGATCAGCATCTATTAAATAACTGTTTATATATCAGTAAAGAGCTCATTTTCACCAAAAACCTCATCTAGTTTAAACAGGAGAGTAATATGGTTGGAATGTTTCAAAATAGTGTGCTTGAAATTATTTGAAATAATTCCTGATTTCTATTGACAGCTTTATAGTGTAAGAACTCTCTATAAAATGATGTGGTCATGTTTGTTATAAAAAAAAAATGAAAGGTACAGAAAAAAGTGCATATGCTCAAACTTAAAACAGATGTTGTATGCCTAATACTGAATGTATGCCTAATACTGTCTTGCATAGCAAGACAAAGACAAATGAGGTAGAAATTCGACCTAACATTAGTAATGAACTACATCAAAAGTGATGTGTTTAAAGGATTTAAACCTTTATTTTAAAATCCAATACTCATTGAAGAACAGCAGAAACCGAAGAAGAGGACACAGGCTAGGCTGTAACATTTCCTACTGCAGCTGGTTAAGGCACTTGGAATGTTAAAGAATAAGCAGCTTAGCTTGAATTTTACAACATCCATTTATGAAGTCTCAGGAGCCTGAAGCTACAATGAAAACACATTATGCTTTTCATAGCACATATACTTAGCTCATTAAAATAATCTTATCGTCTGTTTAGTGAATTATCATTTTCATTTTATGCCTCAAGAAATTATATACTGCTAATAGAAGCATCGAGAGTTTACAATTCTTTTTTAGCATTCCAGTTTCAAAAGTGAAAGTAATCTCCTTACTCCTTGAGCTCTGCCAGTGAAGCTGAAATCCTGATGTCATGGCCCAGTAAGTAGAGAGATGTAATTAAATCACTCCACTGGACTAATTCACCAAGCGGGCCACCGCTAAACGCATTTTCTGCAATCTTGAATCCAGATTCTTTTGTCAAAAGCCCCAGATGAACAAGAATCTGGAAAAGAAAGTCATATGTTAGAGCTGTTGACATTAAATATGCAACTAGCTTACCTCACTGTGCTTTTTCTTTCCATTAAATTCCAACTACGGCCAAAAAAAAAAACCCAAACAAAAAAACAACCAAAAAAATCGAATACTCCTCTCATGATAATTTAATTCTGTCATGGATTTCTAGAACAGTAGGTATAAGAATGTTACTGCATTGTTTTGCAGTATTGCCTGCCACCATATCAGTAATTAAACTTGTGAACAAGCCATTGAGAACTTGGATGGACGGCATAAGGGTAACAGGACGCTTTCCCAACCTCCTGTCTCCGTTTCCACTGGAGGAGAGTTTCCTCTGTAGTTCCTCAAAATCTGTGCTTGCCTTTGCAATGAAGCACAGAAGTGGAATTGCAAACACTTTGCCACATACCTGGGCTGTTATTTGAGTGTGGGTATATACAGTACCAGGCATAAAAACTCCCAAATATCAAAAACCTTTTCCATCACTCTTTAAAACGCAGCAAAATTCAAGCAACCATTTTATTCTAATATGTTGCAGCTCTCAGAGCTGAACTGGACATATTAAAACAAAATCATCCTGCTCTAACAGCAACCTCAAAGGACTTTTAAAAGCAAAGACTAAGCACTAGAGCATCCCATCAAAAGTGCCCATGCAGGGCACTACCACTTCTGCTTATTCTTGAGTTTATGGATTCTTAGACGTTATATTTCTTTAATAAAACAGGCTGGAGGGCTGCTTCAAAGAGAAGGGCTGCTCCTCGACAGGGGGTGAGCCTTCTCAAGGGCTGCACTACGTGACAAACATTAGAGTGGCAACATGAGGACCAGTCTTTATGTGAGGACTGAGAATCTCGAGCAGGGAGCTGAGCTGCAGCCTGAGAGATGGGAGAGACATGAGTGCATGGCCTGCACATCATCCTGCTGTCAGTCAGAACCCGCTCCCTAAGAGCAAGCTGGGAAGAGAAACTGTTGCTGTGTTGACAATTTTCGGCTTTATCTTAACTGGTTGATGTAATTAATAAACAAAACAAAACAACCCCCCCAACTTTTCAGTTCAAGAATATCACTATTTTTAAACTGAACTCATTACAAGAGGTCTAAACTGATTCAATAAAAAGTAGTGGCCAATTTGAGGTCTACTCAAATCCAAACAAAAAATATGCTATTTAAAAGCCCCAGTTTTGGACAAAGATGATGTACAATTGTTGTTTTCTATGACTACATAAAACACTCTATTTGCATCAGCTTGAAGTAAATTCCCAGTTTCTCCCTTTGGAAACTTCTGTATACTCTCTATCCAAAATAAAAGAGGTTAAAAAACTTACTCAAACATTGGCTCATGGAAAGTACGTAAAACTATTTGTGATGCAAATACCCATTGTAACAATAATTTCAAAGAGTGAAATACTTCTTGAAAGGAGGCAGAAGTATAAACACCAGCCTTTTAGACATATTTGGTATTTCCACTTTGAAATTACTTTAGGAACAAGGAACTTAAAAGAGCCTATAAGACTGCAAGTGGTAGGAATGAAAGATGTTTTCATTTACCTTTTTTCGTTTTCTCTTCTCCAAATTCTGTTTTTCTGCAAGTGATTTAATTGCTTCAATCCAAGTATCAGCCATCCGTCTGATACGTAACATCATCCACCTAAATTCCTCATGTCTTGACATCATTTTGTAGAGATTATCGAAGTTGATACGAATCTCAGCCTTCAATTAAAGCATTAAAAAACCCTCAAAATATTATACTTCAAATGTTGGACTTTCCAGAAGTGACAAAACTTCTCAAATGTGAACTCTGTGCTTTACATTCCTCATTAAAAACAAAAACAAACAAAACAACCGCTCCAAACAAGAACACCCCTAATGCTATTAATAAAGACAAGTTGGGATTTCAATTCAAATATTTAAGTTTTAATTAGACATTTCTAAGCCACATAAATTATTTCTATTAGTAGTATTTGGTAGCCCCAGAATATGTTTGCAATGTTTCATGATGTATTTATTCTGCCAGAAAACATTTAGTTTTGTTCATGTGCTTCAAAATGAGGTTGAAGTATCTCTAAAACACACTATAAAATCAGGACAGTATGCTGAAGGTTCACGCATATTGTGAATCTTCCCAATACAATGAAGTCTTTTATTATACCATGAAGGAAGAAACATCACTTAAAACTGGTGAACAGTCTATGGATTTGTAATTTCACTCAGTATCTTTGTACAGCATTTCATAAATTTAAACAAATAAATGTTTTAAGGAAAATCTACCACCAAGACTGCAGCGCGATTGGAGAAAAAACACAGGGTTTCAGGATGTTTTGCATGAATCACAACTGTTAAATTATTTCTCATGTTTTAACATTGTTCTTACCACTGTTTTTTGATCAGTTTCTTCATTAGGATTTTTTGCTCTCCAAGGTAAACGAGGACACCAATTTTCAACCTGTAAAACAATCACATGAAAATGAATCATTCTATTCTACTTCCAGCTGGTCACTGGCAGCTCTCTCACTGCCCTTCTATTGTGCTTTTGTATGGCTTAAATAAGGCATCAGCTGATGGGTAAGTCACTGCAAGGTAAAACTGCTTTGTGCAAGAAAAGCTTAAGAAGACTTTTTGCAATTCAATACTATTTCAACCTTGCAAATTTGCAACCAAAAGTCACATTCAGATATTCATTCATTATAATGAATACAGGAGATAAAACCTTTTTGAGACAGAGGTCAGCTCTTAAATGCTCTAAATATGGTTTCTCTGAAATGTTTTCAAAAAGTGCTATTTTATGCTTCCAGGCCTTAAAAATTGTGTTTGGGAACATTTCCCATCTCCCTAGAATATAAAAAGGCAAAGCCTAATAAAACCCAAGGATCAAAGTTTACCTTGTAGCATTCTAGACAAAAAGTTGAAAGACGACTAAAACCAAAACCAGCCTATGTGAAGGGTATAAGTAACATAATTATAACATAAGTAACAGTATCCACAAGTACTAATAGCTGTAATTCTTAGAGAAACATTATCAGTGTAAATGCAATACTTCTACTATTGTCTACTAGAAAAAAAAATGTACAACAGCTAGGAGTTGGGGAAGAAACAGCAAATGGATGCAAGTCACTGAAAGCTCCTGTGCTCTCCCTGGGGATCTTGCTGGTCTTGTAGAATCTTTATTACTCATGTGCCTTGAGAAATTCACTTTGGGGATAAAGGAATTTCACTGTTGGAGGCAAACCCATGGAAACAGAAACAACTGTGCAGTCTGAAAAGGGAGGAACACAAAAATTTATAGCCAGCTAAGATACCCCATCACTACTGATAAAGTTCACAGCTCCCTGAGAAGTTGAACTCAGAGTTGGTCTTAAGGTTCCTGCAGGCATAGACTTGTCAAAACACAATTTCAGCTTAATCATGCTGCAGTAAGCCTGAAGCATTAGAGATTAAAAGCTTAAGATCATACCAAATGATTGCCTAGAAGACCTGTTACATGCAGGGAAATTAATAGACATCATAACCTCGTTAAAGAGAAGAAATGTCTCAAACTAGGTTCCTCAGACAAATTATATAGAAGCATTAATTTGAATGCTATGACTTAATCTACTCATTGTATTTAATACATTTGAAAGCAGTCACTTGATCAACCTTGTCTGCAAACATGTGATTCTTCAGGGGTCTCCAACTCTGGAAATATACTAGAAATTGTAGCCATTAAAGATCTGAACTTTTACCGATATAAGCTGTGGAATCACTGGTGGAAAAGATTTGTAAGCTCCATGTTACAAATCATGCCCAGTCACAACCTCTCTTTTTATTTTCAAATAGTAGAAATAATTTTGAATTATTCCTAGCTTAAAATTGATCTATATTAAGATATGACATTTCAAGAACTACTGTAAGTGCCCCTTTCCTGGGTTCATGTATTTCACATTGCACCACCAGGCATCCTAAAGGAACCAAAGATTTTTCAGAGCTACCAAGGACAGTTAGCGGCACACCTCACTGACACAGAAACAAATACAGGTTTTCTTGTGCTTTTAGAAACATTCCCTCTAGTCTAAACTAAATCACAGTAATTCTAATCACAAATTAACACTTAAGGAGTAGACACAAAGCAATATCAGTGTACACAGTTGGTTTAGCACTCATTTTTCCTTATTGATATTCAGTCAATTCCTCATTTCACTGGAAAGACCAACTTAACTCACTGGAGGATTTATCAACATACTCTTCAAAGTATTACCAGTTGTTTTGTTATTTTCAGCACTGGGAAGAATGCATAGGCATTCTCTTACAGAAAAAAGGAATGAATTCTGCTATTTTTTATGAGCCAATAGTTTACAAACTATGAGCTTTAGATGGGGGGATAATAATTAATGAGAGCACCAAGAAAGCAAAGATTAAGCAAACAACTACCCCTCAGATGGAAACATTATGATCGCAAAACCAGCCACAATGCTAATATGAATTCTATCATTTAGAACATGGGTTAATTTTGCTGGTAATTAAAGAATCAACTAAGTCATGGTTCCAAGAAAACTGAGAGAAAAAATCCGACTATGATAAGAGTGGTTGCCGGAGGGCAGAACATGGAACCACTCAACGCCGCAGATCATGTACCAGAAGTCACTTTTAGATCATAATATATATTATCATGCAAATACAGAGGAAAGACAGAAGTGAAAAACTACAGCAGGGAAGTCTCCACAAGCCGTAACATCCGTATTTAGAGGTGCCCAGTACGCGAGAAATATCACAGCTGCAAAAACCTGAGGTTTTCAGAGGGAACAGAGATATTTCTCTCTATCTGTGGTTCTTTCTTCCCTGTTCAGTGAGAGCTATGGGTGAACAACAGCCTATAGACACTTTGGTAGAAGGGAGATGGATCTCAACCTCTTCAACTACACAAGGTAACTAGGACTTCAGAGACAGCCTTTGTAGAACTAGGGGAAAAGGAAACTATAGCACTGACAGGCTTCTGCTACATAATTAAAAAGCCTGCTGATTCCATGATACTTATACAAGATATCTAGCACGTTGCTGAGTTTTATTGCTGCCCTTCTCAAAACCCACAACAGTTGCACTGTTATATGTATTTCAAGCAAAACGCTTCCAGTTAACTGTGGTTTTGTATTGCAGTATGTAAAATTAAGGTCTAACAGCAGCACAAAGCCTCAGCAAAGACTGCTTAAAACTCTTGTAAAGAAATAGTGCTCAATATCTTGTCAGAATTAAAAGCAACAGTTTGCACTAACCAGATGGGTAGCAAAACAAACTTTGCCTTCCTCTCTATTTAGCCTCATGTAATGATGCATAGTAGAGCAGAATAAATGCTGCTTCTGTTGCATCATTTCTGGAAGACGTGTAAAAATCATCTAAATAAATGTACTGTTGGCCTTTCTCCAGACACCCACTTTCTGCTCTTCCATTACTTGGCCTTTGTCTCCTGCCCAGTGAACCAATATTCAATTCTAACCGAGCACTTCAGCATTTCCTGTCCAGAACACACAATTCCTCACTTTTAAGCCAAAGAACGACTTCTAATTGCAGCTCTTGGAAGGACCTACAGTTTTGTGAGAACTTCAGATGACCTAGAAAGTGGGTGGGTGGTTTTTTGTTTGTTTGGGTTTTTTTTAAGAGTCAAGTATTGCCACTTCAGCTAATCGCTTCAGGGTTTCTGGTACAGGACACCACAAGGATGCCTAGAACTAAATATGAAACCTAAGCAGTTAAATGATTTTCCCAGTCGCCTCGTGAGACTCAGATATGGCCCACAACAATAACTTGAGCTGTACTCATCATTTCTGATCAAGTTCTGCAGCTGTTCTTCTCAGATTCAGACTACTAACCACTGCCATGGAAACTTCTCTGAAAACAACAGTGGCTGCTATAGTCATTCAAAAATGCAGGAAGATGCTAATGAATTGATCTTCTTTCCAGCAACTACCAGTGAAAACTTAATCCATTTTTCTCAGACTTATTGATGTAAGATAAGTACAAGTCAGGGTTTTTTTTGGTGAGTACTAACTTCCAACTATAGATGTGGGAGAAAGAAAAGTAAGGAATGTCTACAACTGTTCAGAATGGCTTGAGTGGAGGCCTTCGACGTCCTTCATTTCATATGACAAATAAGCACCAACAGTGCTACAAGCTCTGTGAAAACATCTGGTGCCCAGAACTTGCTTTTCTCTCCTTGCTCCCAAATTGCCTGAGGAAAGCCTATCAGCTTTCCCTGAAACTACCAGGGACAAGACAGGGATAGGGCAGGGAATGTGAGGACAAGAATTAGGGACTTTGTTTTGCAACACATTTTCTGAAAGCTTCTAATACAGAACAGGGCGACAGGTGAAAACAAAACAAAACCAACCTGCTTTCGTTGACCAGGTATTGTACCATCTAACTCATAACAAAAAAGTCTGCAGAAAATGCAACAGCATTAAAGTGTACCTTGTCCTGGGACAGGAATATCTGTGGTTAAATAACACATACAATGGAAAAAAAGTGTGTGTGTATACACATACAAATGTGTGTGTAGATGTGCATGCATGTGATTGTGAACAGGAAGATGATACAGCACGTGCTAAGGCTGCACTACGCAGTTACAAACAAGGTATTGTTCCATTCATCTGCACCTTTTCTCTGTCATCGGCAACAATGACAGAAAGGATTATGAATTCACTTAAGTATCTAGATTAAATATCCATCAGAAATGTAGAAATACTTCAGCTTTATATTTGTTTAGGTACAGAATATCCACACCCAACAAGCTCTAAGTTTGAGCAAGGGGAAGGTGGACAGCAGTGTTCATTTGCACCCTGCCCTTCAACTTGCTAATACATTTTATTTAATCATTTAAGACAAAACACAGAAGTTGTCTCCAAAGACGGAATCAGGACTCCTTTCCCCCGCTTCCCAGAACAACTTTCCTCTCACTGGGTTCTTTTTCTAGCTTATTCTCTCCATAGCAACCAACTATTACACTGCCGTGCACATGATTTAATAGGAAGGATGTGGTATCAGACTGCAGATTAGCAGTTAAAGAAGACTGTTGGGAAGCAGCAACCGCAGAGTTGAAGATGGACCATTTTTTGCATGAGTGGTATAAATGCTAATATATTATTCAGAACACATATTTATCTTTCTTCTGTCATATTTTTGAATAAGACCAGCTGTGTCTCCTGTACCTAGTGTTGAATTCAAGGCCAGTCAAATGCATTAGGTAGTCCTTGATCATCCTCAAGAAACTAGGTCCATCCAAGAAGTCAAGTGTTCCCGGTTGGTTCTGAATCTCTGTAGACACAGCACTGGCTAAAGCATATGTAGTAGCATATATATAAGGTTAGGTTGCATGGTACTTTCGAAGTCCAAAATTTAAGTGCTACATGATTCCAGATTTTAGAGAAAAGCTGGTGTTCTGAACTGCTTTGGGGTGTGAAGGCTCAGATTTTGCTTAAACTGAACTCAATAATTTCTCTGAAATGGAGGAGTATAGAGGTAACTTTGGATTTTATTGTTTCCAAAGGCAATCCCAAAAATTGGGTGTTAGGTACCTTCAGTCCCAGGAACACTGCAACACAAAATCTTATACACAACCAATCAGTAAATGGTCTCTTAATCCAGCCTCGGCAACATGTACTAGATTTGATTCCTCTTCTACACGAGCATCTCTGCCTTTTCCAACAAGACAGGAAAATATTAACCTCAGTTTAAAATGACTGAGGTAGAAACGACAACTGACCCCCAGTCACCCAGATCCAGGGGAATACGCTAATGGATGATCTGGGAACAAAGTATTGACAATCATTAGCATCTCAGTTTCTTAGGGGAATATGTAAGATGACTAAAGAAGTTCAAGCTTTTGCTGGTTTACATTTCAGACAACAACAAGATTTTTGTCGTTTTTATGAGTAATTGTGTAGAATTCAAAGAAGCTGGTTTCATGTTAAATTACAATGAAGAAATTCAAGTCATTAACTTATCTCAAAGTCAGAAATTAGATTACACATGCGGCAGAAATTTTGTAAAGGGGGACTTCACACAGATGCTAGCAAACTGCAGTAAACCAGCAACACCACAAAGATTTACAGAACCTGTATAATTACAGTTCCCAGGTGCTTTCACTAGTATGTGCCTCAGACTACAGCTTGCATTCTGGAAATAAACCCACATTCAAAATCAGTTTCAGTTTGTATTTTTCTGCTCTATGTTTCAAAGCAAAAGTAACAGTGTAAAGAAAAATACTACAGCAATCAAACCATGCATTCTGTTCCCATCAAGTCTGAACAACTGAAAACAAGAATTCTCTCCAGTGGTATACTAGCAAATGGGCAAGAATCTCAAGGACTGGTCTTTGAAACAGTTTTAGTCTTGAAGTGTTGGATCTGCTTCCAAGAAGGGTAGCAAATACTATGCTTGCATCTGCAAGGTGAGCTGGATATCCAAAGCCTGGGATTTAATGAGATCTGCCCAGCATCAGCAGATGTCAATGGAACGACCCCTGGGCGGTGGTAACTCCATGGCAGCGAGTGGCTGCCCAGCAGGCACAGCCGCAGTCCCTCTCCTGGGCAGCTGGCAGTTGTTGCAGGGAAAGCACATATCTAGATGAGAAAAGGAGTGATAAGATCCTTCCACTTTTTTTTTTTTTTTGGTAAGCTGAGAAACTGTGCAAAAATCATTTTCTAGAATATATTTTTAAAAGTGTCATTCTTCAGCTGCAAGCTGACATTTTGCAGTGAAATATATTTTTGTACTGTCTAGAAATTCATTTTTTCACATTTCTCCCTAGAGGCAATGCCATCCGTGACAATTATAACTGTGGCGGTGACATTACAGCGTTAAACAAGTGGCTTTTTCATAACTAAATGGTAAGTTTAAAAGGAAATAACTCTTCTCAGTGGACAAGTTTGTATTATAGTTAAAAGTAAACGAGTCCAAACCATCCAGAAACCTTAGAGCTGCCTAGACTTGCTTTTCAATTTTTGCTGCTTCTAATCTCTGTGTTGCTCTGTTATTCAAGAGAATTTAAGCCTGGTTTTGCTATTCAGGCCATTTGTGTCTCCCGTCTTTCAAAGGCTAGTGTTACAAGGACTGCACAGTTGCATATCATCCACCAGGAGTGATCTGATGCCTGCAGCAAACCAGCAAGACAGAAGGACAAAATCCTTGCAGTTTTATCTGCAAGTCTGTACAAGACAGAGCTTTAAACAAAACCCACAAGCCTGAATGTGCTGGCTTGCCTCTTGCTTTCCTTCCGCTGCCATGCTTGCCTCCCATATGGCTCAAGCAGCCAAGACACAAGACGGGAGGTGGAGAAGTTCCGCTGGCTGTTCTTGCGTTCCTGCAGGAGCGCCCTTCAACGCAAACCAGTGGAGGCAGAACTGCTAAAACTTGCACTTGTGCAGGCCCTGCAGAAGAGGAGACTTGGGGCAGCCTGGATTTTCACTGTGGTGTAACTATTTTGCAGACAGATGTGGTGACAACATAGTGAGGGCACATGACAGATCCTCAAAGACTCGCTTTTATTCCAGGCTTTGTTTCTAAATCTTTGCACAAACCGAGGGCAAGTTACTTAGTGTCTCTCTGGCTCTGACCCATATTACACACCAAAATGTAATATTTCCAGATCTTTTGTTTACAAGTTTAGAATTGTATTACAAAGAGTGCTATTAATAGAGGAGTGTAACATAATACACTAGCGGAACTGCTTCAGAAGAAAAAAGTAGATCTCAAAAGAGTATGAAAGAGCACAGGCACTTGTCACACGAGATAGTAGAGGTGATTTTAAGAGCAAAAGTACACATATGCACAATTTGATGCATATCAAATTTGGTAAAACAGATTATGCGTGCACAACCATCTCACTCCTATACTGTAACCTTAAAGTAAAAAAAGAAAAACCTTAACAGTAATATGCTTCCAGTAATCTAATGCATTTTAATATTTCACATCAGCAGTTTGACTTGAGAGCTCTGTAGACACATTTATCATTCAGCTGTGCAACCATACTATAAACTGTCAACTCTTCATCACTGTCCACTTTGACAAATTACTCTCGCAATAGCATTTCCAAGTTATCCTTAGCAGCCAACACACCTCATAAATCCACATCATTGTAGTGTTATTAGAATTTCATTTCATGCTTGCATTCGCAAACATTTAAGCTTTCAACCTCTGCTGCTGGGCATTAATCATGGAATTAATCATAGGATTAAGAATGCCAAATTTACACTCAAGGTTAATAATATGCTCACCCAATATTAGTTTGACATTCTATCATGGGAAAACACTTTAAAAAAAGAAGTACAAGACCTTAGTCTGAAGTTAACAAATATACACGTATACTAATTGTACTGTTGTTCCATCAAGAAATGAGAGGTTGCCCAAATTCACTATTGCTGCTTAAAGAAAAATTCTAAATCCCTAGACCCCTGAGAAAACAACCATTTTGGCTTCTGTAAATCTGCTTACATTTTGCCATGAGGATGAGCTGAAAGATCAATTATGAAAAAACTAATGGCATCAAAACTGATGATGAGAGGAGATTGTCACAGAAAGTACTGTCATTTAACAGAAATACATAACAATAAATGTCATTTAAGAATAATACATTGTCCCATTCTGTTAACATGTATCTTCTTTTTTAAGGCACATCTCCATTATAAACATGAAGCATTTGCTGGCTGACAGAATAGTAATGTGCAAATGTAACTCTGCTGATGCTAAAACATAACCTTTTAGCAGAAACCTAGATCGGCTTCAGATGATTACAAAACCATATCTCCAGCTTTTATGATAAATAACAGGATAAATAATATAGACCATCATATATGTTTTTCTTCCCCAGCATGACAGCCTCTTAAATAAATCAACATTGGGTCCTAGCAACGGAATGAGTCAAATTTGTGATTCAACTCAGCTTTTTTTATTTCTTCAGATACGTGTTTTGGATATGCTTTTAACTATTATTGTTGCTTCAAGCAACGCCCCTGAAAGTTCAATGACTGTCAGCTGAGTAAATGAATGGAAACTGTTTTCATTTCAAACAAGTTACTTATATAACAGAATTACTGTTTTAATCTCAGATATGTCATCAAAAAACCCAGCTGCACCCCCTCAATCCTCCAGAAACTACAAAATTAATAGTAGTTTGCAATTCTGCAGCCACATTGGCTCTTGTAGTTCTTTGCAAGCAGTAAATATCAATACTGCTTCTGAGATCAGTTGCTCTAAGATATCAAAATTTTACTAATAAGAAAGAAGGGGACAAGTGATCAAATACACCTGTGTCTGGCACACACACTGTAAGACAGTAATAGAGCTCATAAAATTGATTGAGAAAATTAATTCTTGGAAAACAAGTGTCACTCAGGAAACGGGAGGTCTGCATAAAACCCACCAGAGTAAGCACCTCACTTGGTTCTGATAGGTACCAAAAGCTTTAGCCAATATATCTGTAACTTCTCTCAAAAACATGACTTTCAGGGGTTTTTTTGTTTTCTGTAATAGACTTGGCAATTCATGAACAGTCTCCGAGTAGGAAGTTGCTCTGCTGCTTAGCAGGACATACCATCTAGGTCCACTTCCCAAATTTTACCTTCCAAATGTCTCTTAAAACCCTTACCTGTCACTATCTCAGGAGCTACATAGAAAGCAGCAGAAAAAGTGTTCAGAGGCAAGGGTCTATGACCCAGCTTCAACAGGATACTTAGCGTGGGCTCGCTGGAGGGTTGCTGCTTACATCACTTCAGTTATAAACATCAGAATTCTCCAGCATAGAAAATCCTGAATGATTTATGAATAATATCAGCACACTTCATAATAATTCTGTTTTAATTGCTTCTTCCTCTTTATAGTATTTTTCTGAAGAAAGTTATGATTTCTTTTGAGAAAAGTTTGCAGTTACCAGAACTATGGAGGTGCTATGATGTTCCCCTTCTGCAGATTAAAAGGTTACTGACCTCACTGAGGTAAATAAAAAAGGAGCACGTGGACCCATCTACACCATAACTTGCGTAACAGGGATCCGACCGCCACATATCTTTCATCCACTGTAACAGAACAAAAACACAGTCTCTTAGGTTTAAGTACCATGCGATATCTCTATAGTATTTCACACTGAACTCAGGAATAACAGGGGAAAGCTGCAAGTGAGTATATCTGACCAGCTAAAAATAATGAATAACAGAAAAGGAATTTCATTAGTATTTTGCAGCATATTGCATCTCTGCATTCACCTGTGCTGGGGAACCAGCTACATACCAGACATGGGTACAGTTTATACAAACTGGAAGCCAGGCAAGCAGAGACAAATACCAAAAGGAGAATATAATCAGGGACCAGACACACGGGCGTGGCTGGAGCTGCCTGCATTGCACCCCGTGTTACACTCGCTCTGGAATTCAACACATCATTTCAGTTACCAAGATTGAAATCTGCTCAACTCTGCCAAGAATCTGGCATTTCTGCAGAAGCAAGTAATTAATTTAGATTTGTATTTTAATATTCAAATAATGTATTACATACTCACTATGCAGCCAGTTTGTCAAAACAGATGAAAACACAGACCAGAGATTTAAAAGGAACAGCTTATTTTTTTTTTAAATACTATTGTCTAAGAATTTTATTTAGATAAAAAAGGAAATATAATTTCACATATACTTGGGTAGTTATTTGCTTTCACTTTCAGAAATAAATTGTAATACTTGATAATGATATTTAAGTGCCTAGCAATTTTACTTTTATCTACAACTACTAAAACAGTATCCTTACATTCAAAATGTATCTTGGGGAAAAAAAATCCAAAACCTCCATCTCTGCAAGTTGTTTTTTGTTTGGTTTGTTTTGTTATTTCCTTTCCAACCAAAGTCTGATGGCTTTCTATATTTGGACTTTCCCACTGCTTTATTAGTCAAATACAGGATTTATATAGAATCAGCTGTGAACCCCAAAGCTCTGGTGGCACACTTATGCAGCACTCGGCTTGTGAGCAGAAAAGGCAGAATGCTTTTAATGGAGAAGGGGAAGGGAGGAACCAGACAGAGCTGTTGGTAAAGAGGGGAAAAAATGTGTGCACAAATATCTTGCTGAAATGGGGAAAGGGCTGGAGTGAGGTACCCACAGAATCTCAGTCCTGGGGTAGGGGAACACCAAATGACTCATAATGGGGAACAAAAACAGGGCTTTAAAAAAGGAGAAGTTAGTGAGTAACAAGAAAGCATTCAAATAATAAGGTATTTTATTAAATAATCTAGCATTTTACTATAAAATGGCATTTTATGTCTGTCTTAATAGGATGTCACTTCATTTCTCTGCAGCAGCAGGATTAAAGGCTCGAGACACACACTCCTAAACGTCCGCTTTTCTTTTTGACCCAGTTGTTCTTGTTTTATGCCATGGTCTGAGTAGTGATCTCTTGCAATATATGTTCAGTTTTTTAACAAAATGCACATAATAAGATTAAAAACAGTTCAGTTACCTTTATTTTCCCTTCACAGTGAGGAAAACCATCCATAGGAGGCAATTCACACTGTTCTTGGGCTCCATTTATGAGATCTAAAGGGAAACATAGACCAAACTGAATTTCATTTCGCAGTTCTGACAGGTAGCCTTATGAATCCTTCATTTTATTTTCATGAATCTACAACTCAGGCTGACTGACTGAAGACTCCTACTGTATAATATTTGTTGTAACATTAAAATTCGGTGTGCTCTTTCTGACTAAAGAAGAAAATGGTTGCATAGATTACACCTTTGACTTGCAGTAAAAATGCTGAATTACAAAAGCTGGTTTATGAAGACTTAAAAATTAAGCTAACCCACACTGAAAATAATAGAAAGCAAAATAACTTCCTAATCAAAGTATGATTACAACTACTAAATTGCAACAATTTGTTTCCAATTGTCAACTATTTGTAAAGGGTATATTACTCTTAAACATAAAAACAGATTTTCAAGTTCTGTTCTCACTTTATCATACACCCATGATCTGCAACTTGGCATCAGATACATGACCCAATTAATAAATGTTGCAATATGATCTAAATTTACAGCCGAGCAGCACTACATCACATTCATGAGAAAAATTTCCTATGGTCTCCCAAGAATTTTTTTCTTTTTTTACCTATTTTAATATTTTATCATTCTAGATTTTTACAACACATGAAGAGTATTATACAGAGCAACACTTCTAGCCTGTGAGTCAAGGAGAAAGGAGCAGTTTTAAAGGACATTGCCACACCAATTCCAGGATATGACTTTCTTCTAAGAACTTTGAAGAATCCTCTAATGCAGGCCTTTAAGGCAAGAAAAATGATTAACATGGTGGAGAGATTCTTGCCAGAGGCAGCAGAGGATAAGGTTTTCAATTTAGGTAGTTCATCCCAGAGTTATCTAAATTATACCTGCATCATTTCTGGCTTTTCCCACGGGCAAGAATCAAGATCATTAAAGCCAGCCATCCATCAAGCGAGGAACACTCCATGCTGTGGCAGACACGGTGCACAGCTTCACCCAGAGTATGCTAATTAGAGATCTCAGGGGAAAAAAAAGGTTGCAGTACCAGACTAAAATAGGGACAGGATCAGCGGATAAAAGAACATTGTATTATATACAAAAAAACACCTCCTGATTTATCTGAATATTTTCAATTTCTTTTGAAAATAGTTTCTTTTAAAGATAAAAACTTGAAATACGAGTGAAGCATTGCAAAATGGAGCAGGCGTGGAAAGAAGAACCACTCTAGGAAGAAGACACTTATTTGGCAGTCTCTGCAGCAGAAGCAATTTGACAAACTGAGCTGTACTGTCAATGTCAATAACACTGAAGCAAAGTTGTTTTTAAGATGACTTCGTAACATCAAATCAATAAACACTTTCAAAATATTCTCCCTTATCTTCTTATCCTTACAGAATTCTTGCAGACTAGGCCACGGACAACTATAGCTCTGATTTCTGTTCCAAGTAAGAACACACAGAGCATGCATACAGATAGCGGCAATTAAAAGCATGTACTAAATTCAGTCAGCAACAGTAAATGCTTCCTTTCACCTTCCACAAAAATGATAACACTTTTATTCCACCATTACAGACTCTGAAGATGCTCCACGTGCCCACCAGCTTCCCACTCAGACTTACAATGGATGTATCCAAACACCTATACCAACTCTCACTTGCTTCGTACACAGCTACTAATCAGGTAATCGCATAGTGAAGGCAGTTCTATAAAGCTTAAATATAAACAATTTACATAAAGCATTATCCGGAGCAGAACAAAATGTAGCAATATATGCATACAAGACAAAACAAAGCAACTCTGTGCCATCGGAGTGCTCCCTAGACAAGCCATCTTTCCTTCATGCCTGCAATTAGAAAGCCAGCTGACACAAATGGACTGGAAACATATCTACGTCAAGAAGATTTGTTCAAAGCAACACATCGTCTGTAGAAATGCACAAGTCTCGAATGTATGGGTTTCCACACATAAGCCTGAGAATTAAATGCAAAAGTCTGAATTTGTGAATAATTTTAGATGATTCCAGACAAGTGCTACTTGCGCTGAAGCAGCACCCCTTCTTCTTGGCCATAGTCAGTGTGAGTTCTATGTTGGGAAACACCACTCCCAACTTTTTTCATCCTTAATGATCTGAATCTGTGCAAAAAATTACCCTTCAGCTCCTCTAGCAGCTCACTCCCAACCAGGCATGGAGGGTGTCCTGGAGCCAGTTGGTATAACCTAGTAGCCTGTGGGAAACAAAAAGGTTCCTTCCCCTGTCCTCACTAAACTAGCTGTTCTGAACCACAGTTACAAACATAGGAAACATCCTTGTAAAATATCTGAAGTCATGGAAGCTGTGGTCAGCCTCTTTCAATACAAATTCATAGCTCCAAATTAAGAGTCCAGCTTGTCCTCATGCTGCGCAGCTGGAGCAGCAGAAGCAGCAAGGGCTGGAACGTGTTCCCCAGCCTGTCTCTAGCTCAGTGTGAGCCCATACGGCCAACGCAGCTCACTCCTGTCAACCACCTACACTAACTAGGAGCTGGCCCTTCTTAAACAGGAATCCAGAGGTGAACAAATCTTGTGTATCCCATGGAGTGTTGGTACTAGCAATTTACACTTTTGAATGGCTCACAAAGATAAGGGAGGTGAAGCAAGTGGAACCTTGGGGATACTGATCTGCACATCTGGATCTTCCAAAGCATGAAAAGCAGGTATTAAAATGCAGTTCAGGAGTTTAGAGTTTCTTCATCATTTGGAGATGATGAAAAAACCCTAATATCTTACAAAGATTCCTGTTAAAAAGGTCTGGATAAAAGTATTATGCTGTTACTAAATTCATGTCGGATAGATCTTTCCTGAAGGGGAAAAAATACATTATTAAGCTAGACATTAAAGTTACTTTTGTTGGGAAAAAAGTATTTGAGAAACCACAAGGATTTTTATTCTTAATTAGATTCATGCAATTTAAAATGCAAGTTCTGAGGTCTCTTTTCCCAGCCAAAACTTAGAACTTACAGCCAAAAAAGTCTGGAATACAGCAACTGTCAAGTCAGTACAAAGCAACAGTAGATAATACTCATGCTTTTTTCTCTGAAGCTTTGTGTGAGTCATTACATTAATTTCTATTCTACAGACACCTAAGTGTTTTTGAAGCCATGCAGGGCTTATTTCCTCCTGACTGCTGTTATGCAAAGACATAATTATTAAATATCTATCTCACAGGATGTTAGACAAAAAGTGAATGCATTGACAAACTGAAAATATGAATGTGAGCGTATTATAAACCTAAGAACGCACAGATGCTACAGATTATCCTGAAGGAAAAAAAAACAACAATGGAAGATATTGATAAAACACCAAGCAACTCTAGATTTAAAAAAAAACCAACCACCTCTTTAAACACAGGGGTCCATTTGTGAAGTCCTGGGATATTCAATATATAACTAACCAAAACTCCATCCCCATGTTTAGAAAGGAGCCATATGTTCACTTTGCAAATGTCTGTGGCTGTTTAAAGATAACACAGCTCTGCATCAGAGATCGTCACTGCACAGCAGGTGAAACTGAACTTGTGAGCAATCATCAGTTATTTCAGTGCAAAGTCTGGCACGCTGGCACGAATGGCTTGGCAGACACAAACTAAGCCACCCAACCTTGCACTGGAAAGATATTTCCCCCATGTTGCTCTATATGAGTGATTCTACTGGCTAAATTCCCATGCCTTTGACACCACCCTCTTCAAACACCAGTTCACGGGGACAGGTCGTTATCATCTCTTGTGATTAAACTCCATGTCCACAGGTTTAGTTTGTTTTAGTGAAGGTCTATAACACCCAAGAGATAAAAAGCACAATCTGTGATAAGGAACTGGGTTTTTTTGTTTGCTTCCTGACTATTCTTTAATAGAACAGTAAAAGTAAGTAATGGTGAGTGCTATGTACCCATTTTGTCCGTTTCCTATACTGCGCCATCCTTCAAATAATATGCTCTGTAACAGGCTAAAAAATTCTGCTTCAGTTTTTCTCAGTCAGACAGTTAGGAAGTCTAAAAATAATCTACTAAGACAGTAAGCTGAATAACAGTTATAATTAGTTACTCAGTAGTGACTGTTGCTTGATAGGTATTTTGTTTGTCATAAAAGTTTTAAAGTAACAAATGAAAAAAAGCAGCAAATGAAAAAGCCACAATACTGTTGAAATTGCAAACCATAACACCAACAGCCCATCTAGTGTGATAAGGACCAAGTCTTCTATCTTCAGAGACTGGAAGTACCTTAAGAATTTAACATGACACAAAAGTTTATGTCCTTTGGAACCTGGAAGCTAAACCCAGATTTATAGAGTAGTACAAAAAATGAGTATTAGAATATCCTCTGATGACATATAGCACAGAAAATAGCTTGACTCAACGTGTTTCCCATCAGCAGATCTCATAAAATCAGGAACTACTTTAGTATTAAAAGAACAGAGTAATCACATGCGATCAAGTCTATTCACGAATTTTATCTCTATTTGTTCTCCTGGTTTCGATTATTAAATAAAACTATTATTCTTACTTTAATTCATTAAGACCTTCTCTTGTTTCTATTTCAGTTCTGAAATCTCATACCCATGACTAGGCACAACACCGTAGTTAAGGCTAGTTTAGTTTGTGTAAGACCTCCTTTCCCTTCTCCCACTAATTAACACATTCTCAATTTCATTCACATTTTTCATCCCCAGCTGGTAAGATTTCTTTAATGGGAAAATTTGCATTGTGGGCTGAAAACACTATCAACGTGTTCAACGAACTGAGATAAAGGTTTCAAGATTTTAAATGCAGAGCACAAAATGGTTTCTACCAATACTTTAGAAACTTCAGTAGTGAAGCATTGGGATGATTTAAAGAAAGTTAACATTTCTAGTGCTAGTCCATCCTCACACCAGCTGTGCTGCTATGTTCCATTAATGCTACTGAAATCAATGCAGTGTTAGGAGAATACAAGTAGAAGTCAAGTGCTTAATCAAAATGCAGCCTAGGGGACCACTAACAGCCCCCTTCAGCATCACTAATACAGCTCAGCACCGCAGTGGAAAATATTCACGTGTGGTCTTCTGCACAGTCATTGTGCTGCACTGCAACAGCATGGCTTGAAAACTCCATGCTGCTGCCTTTGGGGGAGCCAAATGGACAGAAAACTAGGAAAAACTGCTCTGTATTGTATACAGCGTGGAAAAAGAATGCAATAGATAAGGCACAACACATACGAGTCAAAGCAACTTGTTACCCTGTGAAAGCTGTAATCTTGGCTAACAGAACCAGGGAAGTCCATACCCTATTACATCTGGTGCACACTGATGTTCTGTGGGGACAAACAGTTTGTTTTTTAAGGTGCAGCCATATGGAACATTGTACATAGTATGTTAACTGAAGAAAAGCCTACGGTAGCACTCTTAAAACAGGACAGCTTCGGAAATTCAAAATAACATGCAACATCATAGCTTTTTAAAATCTAGTTTGCCTCTGCAAGTCCAGAACTACAGGGTGAACTATGTTTGCAGACTGTTAAAACTAACAAGGCTGTTATATATGTAACAAGGCTCACCAGAAAAAGAGCCATGGAAACAAAACAACTGATCATGAAGTTACCTGAGTCTTCTTCCTCACCTAAAAGGCTTCAGTGTGTCAGCCCCAAGTCTTTAGGAAGGAGGATGTGGAAATACCACAGCAAAGGTTCTTCTCACCATAGTAACGTTTGAAAAAAAGCCTGCTCGCAGCATTGCCAAAGCTGGCTTGTCAGCCTGCCTCACTACACATTCCTGAAGGATGCCGGATAGCTGACAGGCATCCAAGCCATCATGTCTTGGATGACAAGTAAATACTGAAGTCTGCATCCTAATGAGTGACTTTGAAGATACTAACACTGAAGTTGTTAAAAGAGAACTCAACAGCCAATACAGCAGAACAAGTTAATGCATAAGGTGAAAAAGCTATGGAAACTCTGAACAGAAACACCAAAAATATTCTCCCTTGCTGAGCAGTGTTGCATCCAGCAACCTGGTTCTTGACTGGTTTTGGTATTAAAGAGAGTTCTCCTAGGGCCAGATATGCACAAGGCAGGTGAGGAGCAGGACTTGATATGAACCTTCACTTGCTCATTTTTACGGGATCAAAGACACATGATTAATATCGTCCACAATGACACTTTTCAAGACAAAATAGTATTTTGTAAACAACCAGTCTGGCACAGTTTTCAGTGAAATTATACTATCTAAGCTGATGGATGGTTACACTTACCAAAACTTTAGCTCTTCACTGAACAAGCACAGTAGAGTGATGACAGCGGCTTCAAAGCACCTTAGTCCTTGCTTTAAATCAACATTTTTATTTTTAAAAAAGTATTTTGCAATGCGCATATTCAGAACTAGTACCACTATTATTTAGTAGTGTTTTAAAGCCTGAGGAATTGAAATGGTTTCCTTTAATTCACTTAAATCAATAGCTGCCAGAAAATCACAGCAAGAGTTCACAATTTGGGGTGGGAAACCCATAATGACAAAAAACCAAGAGAAAGCCCAAATCAGACCCAAGCCACAACACACAAACCCCACACCCCCTGCTTACTGAAAAAACACATAAAAAAAAAAAAAGAATTGATTCTTTGATCATGTTTGTGCAAGCAAATCGTCCTATCTGATGAAATATGTCCCACAAAAATCAAGGATTCCTTTCACAGTTATCTTAGAAAAGCAAAACCGCTAAAAGCCAAGCTGCCTAAAATCAAACTGATCTTGTGCCTGTCACATGAAACCAAGGATTTGCCTACAACAGAAGCAGCCATGTAGACATGTGCCACAGTTTTGTATTTCACCATTTCCGCTTAATCACCTCCAAAACAGCAAGCTAAGATTTACCTAAGGTATTATTTGTGGCGGTGGTTCAAAGCTTTGTGACAAGGCTGACAAAAACTCTTATCTGCTGGGCACCCAAGGTTTAGATTAATACTTTCTTGTGTGTATGGGAATATTTTACTTCCCCTGAATGCAGAAAGGACAGCTACCAAATATCAAAATCTTTTCAGATACAACTTGAATAAAGACAGAATAGAGAGAAGGAAAGAGGACTTGATTGCTTCTCAAACCAATCAGTTGAAGCCTTATAAGCATCTTTATTAACAACACTCTTTCATAAACCAAGTGGAGGCTCTGAAAAAGCAGTTGAAATTTGTCAGTATCAAAACAACCAGGTTGTTGGATGGTTTTGAGAAGGGAAGAAAAAAAAGGAAAGTATGCTTATGATTTTACACATGGATTTAAAGAGGGAAAAAAAGGAAAAAGTAACACCTAACCTCCCACTCAATCTACTCAATGTGCTCCCCAGCTTTACTCTTTAATATAATCTATGGAGCCTCACCCTTTAGCAGAGGTCACATCCTCAGCTCCTTTGGGATGAGGATTAAAGGTATTTGTGATATTAAGATGCTCTATTATCCTTTTCATGCAACCCAAAAGAGAGGAGAAGCTTTTTTGCTCTTGGGCTTCGCTCAATGAAAAACTGATGCAAAACTAACTTCAGAGGGAAAAACTAGGTGTGGTACCACAGTACAAACATTACACCTAAACACAACTAAGGATAGGAATACATGGTTCAGTCTGCATATAAATCAACGATGTCTGAGAGTCTGAAGAGATAGATTTCTGACCTCTGAATGGGAACTGAAAAATGAATAAAATAGTTCACCTGCTTCAGGGACAGCTGACTTACAGTCCTTGCTAAATCCTCAACATTTCTGCTTATCTACTGCTATCATCTTCTTATTATGAACAAGCATAATCCAGATGGATTTTCTTCGCATCCCACTGTCTGCCAGAAACCCTACACACCACCACAGAGCCATATTTTCCATTGCAGATTTCCCGGCTGCTGCCTCTGTTCTGCACCATGCTTGACAGTCAGAGGTGGAATGACTTAAGAAAAAAGAAAAAAAAGCCAGGCTTCCCAGAAAGCGGTTGAGTGACCATCCCTGGAGGTACTTAAAAGATGAGCAGATGTGCTGCTTAGGGACACGGTTTAGCACTAGACTTGGCAGTGCTAGGTTAACAGTTGGACTCGATGATCTTCAAAGTATTTTCCAACCTAAACAATTCTATGAACTGAAGAAAACAGTTATACATTCTAAAACTGTAAATATTTCCTTTATATACTATTATTCTAGTTGTCTATACAGAAAAGGTAGGGAGAAGTGGAACTTTTGTTTAAAAACCCCTATCTGGTCCAATTGCCAGTGTCCTTAATCTTAACAAAAAGACTTTTTCAATCCATAAATCTGAGACATGGCCACATGCCAGATGTGTTCACTGAAGTCAGACAAAACCATAAACTGGACTGATTTCAATAACTTGACCTTGGACCTAAACCAGGATTCCTGTGTTATCACAATCCACCTGCATCATATAGATACTGTGCTCAGAATTGCTTTCTTAATACAGCACTGTACCTAATAAAGGAAAATTCCACATGCAGAGAGGCTTTGGGAGGAGAAATGTTGACTAATCATGATCTCTGTTCTTTCTAGTTTGCAGATAAAAGAATACTACTTTTTTTTCTATGAAAGTGTTACTAACACTTAAAATACACAATGAAGAAAAGCCCATTGCATATTCAGACTGACAAGTCTAGCCTGCCATGGTAGTCTGATTTAAATTATAAGAAAAATATTACCAGCAATAGCTAACATGAATTTGTCTAAAGTCAGCATTAAAATATTAGAGCTGATAAAACAGAAACAGTAATCCTAACATTTGCTTTCTGTGATCACTTCATATTGTAATGGCTGAATAAACTATTATAAAGAAAACAATGAAAGTATTATGTGTATTTGTATACATATGTGTTTTAGCTCCAGTAAAATGACAAACTGTTGGGTAACAAATTGCATTCTCTGCAACAATCTTCAGATTATCTCAAATGCTCTAGCACAATAAAAAAGGATGCTGGTAAAATATTACAGACAAATCTAACACTGTAGCTGGTATTGTAATCACGATGTTTACTTAACTTAGCTTATTTACTGAAAATTCCTTCCTAGCTGAGAAGATATTTATGTTGTGATTCTACTGGAATCATATGGCTTCCAGAGTTTGCTACTGTCAGGAAACTGCTTTGAAGACAGAAGTAGAAACATGTTTTTCGTTTCCATTTGGCTGCCTCTGATCAGATTAATTTCCACTAATGGCTTTAAATGGATGAAGAGGAGGCACTTTAACAGAAGGATTAGCTTCCAGCTCTATTCTACCCATTGGTACTATCCAGCCTGGAGATACCTGAACAGTAATATTATTCAACAAGGCACCAGAACAATACATTAATCAAACCTTAGGAAATTGTTTCCTAAAGGTTTTTGTTGTTGCTGGTTAATATAGTTGCTTCAGATATTTCAAACTTAGTGTACAAGAGCAAAAGGTAAAAAACTGAAGCTCTAATAAGACAAATGGTGTTCTTTGCCACAGAGCAAGCCTCAGGCCTCAAAAAGCTATGCAAACACCACAAACTGAAAACTCTTATCAACCTCCTTAGGCGTTGCTTGTGAGTACTAAAATTATGAATCTGCTAAACACCAGGAATAACAAACAAAACTCCTATGCTCTGTTCCCTTTTTGGGACTGCAAAGATCATTAGCAGGGCAGACTCAGACCTTCCTATGGGTCAGGACAGCCAGTACCTCTTTAGACTTGTTGGCAGAGCAAAATGCAGGGCAATAGACCAGGGAGTATAAACAGCAATATTTATTTAGCGTATAAACCACATTCACAGCTGGGAACACTAAAGGAACAGAGCTGTGCAGGTGAAGAGGCCAGCGAGCCATTCTACCACAGCATGACTCAAATACTTTGAGAAGTTGTGAGAGTAGCGAACAGGCCTTTCACTGAAGACAAAATTAATGACTTCAAATGACTTTTAAAAATAGATACTTAAGTTGAAGGTACCAGGTAGGTCATCTTTGTGTGCCAAATCGTAACAGCTATTAAGCAGAGTAGGGACAGACACTTTTAAATCATAACCAATAAAAAACATAATAAATGTTTTCTTTCGGTTAATAACCAATAAAGTGCCTATGGTAAAAATGCAGAGTAGATTAATATCAACCCAAGTAACTAGACTTACAGAGAAAATGCTTGCCCAGTTTAATCTTTCTGAAGTGGGATCATTTGAAGTATGAAACATTTAAAATGAACAAGGTAGACTATATTGCTTTGGCAGAGAATTTTATTTTCTTCAAGGTGTTCAAGTTACCATGGAAAGTCTTCCTCTGAGCTTGTAAAAAAACCACTGGACTTCAGATTGCGATTGATAGAGGCTAGACTTGGAATTTTGTTTTCCAAGGCATTCCAAATGTCTAACACCAAAAAATCATGTTATGGCCAAGAGAGAAAAATACAGATTAAACACTGCATGAATATTTTAAACTGCCATACACACCTGCTACATTAAGCTTTTCGACTGCTCCTAAGCTGGGAGCAGGAGTGGTAGTATTGTTGGTAGAGTTTGCTCCTGTTCCATTAAGCACAAGATTTTCCACCTTGGACTCCAGCTTCCCAATGCGCTGCAAGATATTATCCAACAAGACAGCAAGTGTCTTCTTCAAATCTACAAGAGAAAATGAAAAGTTAAATTGCTTAATAATGCAATGTGCCATGTCAGACAGAATAAAAAAATAGATACAAGAATGAGACTGGAATATACGCAGACACTTCCTCAGTGCAAATCTTTGTCATCAGCAGTTCTATGCAGTAACATTCCCTACTTTATCTAGCCTCAGATAAAAGTTTCCCTGGAGGTGGAACTTGTCTTCTTGTGTATTTTATAGAGCACACTGCAACTCATACACATATCTTAATTTCAAGGTGAAATGTGTACTGCCTTAATGGGTACACACATGGGAATAAAAAAACGCATGCTTTGCAATAGTCAGGTAATAAGAAGTTGCTTAAGTAACAATAACCCTAAACCTAAATCCATATTCAAGCACTATCAGAGGAACAGTCTTTTAGATGCTCGGTCACCTGCAAACAAAAATCTCCTCCCCCAGAGATGGGACAACATTGAGCCAGTACAAAAACCTTCTTCTGCATCTCCTCCAGCACAACAGCATTCTTCACTGGCAAAAAAACGTTAAGTTCAACCCTTCTGTCATATACACAAAACACGAAAAAAACACAAAAAAAAACCCTGTTGTTTTTAAGCTGTTAGTGATTGCCTCTACCTATTTGGTCTGACATAGCAATTCTGCCATTTGGAAAGCAACAAATAGTAACAGGAGTTTACATATCAAATGACAACCCAGAAAGAGTTCTCTGATACTTTTTCTTTCCCTTTTTCTGTTGTTCATATTTCTTGCCCAGACAGTTGGAGAAGCTAAAAGAACGGTGGGGACGAATGGAAAAGTAGACCACTATGAGGCTAAACCGTATAATTATAGTGGCAACGAGCCAAAAAAGATAAAAGAAAGTATTGCTCTTTGTTCACCCTTCTCTCAGGATTAAAGAATTTGGTATGATGAATTTACATTATTCTCTCACTTAATTCCATAAAATATTACATGTGCATATGTATAATACAATTTCTGCTTTCCACAACTTTAGAATCAAATAACTTTCTGATCTGTAACAGAAAATTTCTCCATCCATCTGAAGAGATTCCTCTGCCACAACATCAGTTGTATTCTTGCCATGCTTATTTTGTACTCCTTTTATTTTTTTCCCATGACTAGCCCAATACTTGTGCAAATGAGAGAGTAAGAAAAAGCTATTAGTTTTAGAAGGCTTATGATTCTTTTTTCCAAATAAAAGGAGATTTATATTTATTCCATGAAGCCATAAAGTAGATATTTTTCTTTATAATTGTGTGTTTTTCTTTGTCCTTTAAAGATCAGAAGACGGAATCTTGAGCACTAATGATCTGGACTATCTTAAAAGGGGTTGTGGCATCACTTAATGGTACAGTGTGCAGACAAAAAGGAAAGAAGGAGAGAGTGGAGCAGGGGTTTAACATGAACAAAACCATGGTACAGAAGGAAGAAAAAATACTAGAAAAATAAGGCAGAAAAAAAATTCAGGAAACAACGAGGAAGAAACATAGCATACATAAAGGTATACACAGAGAATAAAGAAAAAAATGGCTAAACTTTGTAATGTTTTAATACCAAAACATTTATATGAGAGACTGCTTACCAGTTCAAAAATGCAATTGGAAGCTAGTTTGAGAAGGGGAGGGAAGAAACAGGTTCATAATAATTTTTGTAATATAACTGCTTAATGCTATAAAAATCTAATGCTCACTGTGTATACTAGGACCATAAGTTTTAAAAGGAAAGTGTTTGATCTACCTGCCTGATCGGTCAATATATGGGAGTAAGAAAAAGTGGGAAAGCAAACAAGCTATACAATCACAAGGAGTGACAGAAAATCTTTTGGGTGGGTAAAAGCAGCCAAATCAAGCAAACTTAAAACTTATTCTTGAACATGAAAATGATGACTGTGCTTAGTAATAGCATCTGAGGATAAGATTAAAAGAAATAAAAAGGCTAAAAGTCAAGGTTGTTATTTTTCATAGAATAGTGAACCAACTTCTACCCACTATCATTAACATTAATCATTAATGTGTTTAATCCTGAACAGCTAACCTGATCATTTGCTATCAACAAATCATTTGGTATGACAAACAGAACAATATAACTTAATAAGTAACTATTATCTTCCTCAGATTCATAAAGTATTATTTAATATGGTGTTATTCACTCACCATAGCATCTTTCCCTCTAATATTTTAAGTAAATATATTACCAATATTTTGCATATTTCCAAACTCCTTAATTGAAAACACCTGTCCAAACTTGTCTTTAAACTTAAAATTCTTCTCAGCCATGGAACTTGAAATTTTTACACAAAACTTAGCTTTACTTTCACAGAAGTGTTACAAATTTCTCTTACGCACTTTCAAATGCAGTTTAACTTCTCCTGGGGAACCTGAGCATCCTTTGGCGGCAAGTCAACTTATTGCTCGGTGGGATTTGGAACAGGAAATTAATGCCACAAGCAACAAGCTGCAGGAGGATCTGAGCTTAAGGATGCCCTGTGCCTTCAGACCTAGCTTGGACTTGGATTAATGCAGTTACCCTTCATTTCTGGAGACATATTTTTCTTTGTTTTTTGTTTTTCTTCTTCAATTCAGCTACCATCAACCATCCTTACAAGATAACAGGACACTGATGATGGCTATATAGCAGATAGCATTTTCTTTTAAGTGTATACACACAATTCTAGGGGCCTCTACTTGCTTGGAGGTCTTCAATCAAAATAACTATCTAGTACCACTCTATTTAGCTTGTGTTGCTTTATAATATTACCATAGCAGTATAGTTCAATATGCAGACAGAAATTAGAAGTTACAGAATCAGGATGGGTTGTTCTTTAAGCAACACAGCGATGTAATTGTTACCTGTGTTTGGGATGATAATCTCAGGCTTGCAGGCAAGCACCTTCACACAAACTCAACATTTCTTTCTTTAGAGGAAAAAAGTGCTAACAGAAACAAGACATGGAGAGAAACTCCCAGCAGAATATTTTCATCACATGCACCAAGAAGTAGAGTATTAAGAGAAAACTATAGAAAAACATGCAGCTATTATCTGTTGCATCCTAGTCTTTATTCTTTGTCTAAACCTACAAAAGACATTTATCCAATTTCTTCAGAGCCAAATATTAAGGCAACTATAAAAGGAAACAAATCTAGATGACTAATTAGCCATTAACTTTCCAGATAGCCTGAAAGTGCATAGCTAAGTGGGAAAGTGAATTTAAAAAATGCTAAACAATCAAGGTGTATGATGTGACATTATCAGATTGAAAAGGGGCCACACCTAACTTGAAATTGGATTATATGTTTATTTTCATAACATTTTCTGGCAACATGCTTCGTTCCTTTCTGCGTGCTTTCTCTCACACATGCACACAAACTTAACTCTCCTGTTGTACAAATGGTAAAGTAAGCATTAAAATTTACTGCAGATCAAAGCACCTGAACTCAAGAGTTCTTTACTCCAAAGCAAATACAATATGTTTAAGATTAACATGGGGAAAAAAAAAAGAAATGAACATAGCAGGTCTCTAATTTATCAATAAGGTACAGTCTTCTTCCACAAGGAATTTCTTAGATCACTGACACACAACACTGAAAAGTCTCCAAAAGTTTCTCAAAAACAGCAAAAAAACCCTTTTTAATGACATTCTAAAAAAAATAACCTGAGGCATACCAGATACAGTTATTAGACAGATGTGGTAAAAATTATCAGACATCTTCATTTCCAAGTGACTGGAAATGAAAAATTGTCCCATTTCACACTTACAAGTCAAGACTGCTTTCTCAGTCTATGCAGAAAATCCACAGTGCAATATACTGTCAATTGAGCAGCATAATGCCGTAAAACATTTGGACGACTTTAAGAAAAACCTTATCAGATTATCACATAACCTAGAGCACACACTTACCATATGCTGTCACTGTCCCAACGTAAGGCCCATCAACCACATTTTTATTTTCTTCAGCTAACGCTTTGATGTATCTTTTGCTGAGATCCAAAATTTGCTCACGCAAGACTGTACTGCTTTCGTGTTGTGTTTGCTGCTGAATAGTAAAATGCAAGAGCATCATTCCCCAAATGAAACCAAAAGTCACCAGAAAAAAGCCGAGTTTCTGAGAGGAGAGCTTCCATGGAGAGAATGCCATGATTTCCAACAGCTTCACACTGTTACTACAAAGGTTCCTAAAGCATGAAGCCAAACAGCAAGTTCATGGTCCATGTATATAAATATCACAGGGCAGGACTCAGTCTTATTCCAGCTCTTTAGTCGATGTACATCCGTATTTCAGTTCCATCCTGTTGCAAGAGGAAAGAAAAGAAGCAAAGTTAGCACAGCATAGTTTTTACTAGCTAGACTAGGTCTTCACTCTGACTGCTACAAAATAGGAGTAAGCAACATGCTTTCTTTGTACATGTTCAATTTGCATGTATCAACATTGTACAGTACTAGCTAGAGCACAAAGAAGCTGCAAAAAGCACTGGAAAGAGAACAAAGAGGGAGTGATGCGCCTGGGCAGGTGTGGAACACCTCTCAGCGTCTGGATCATATTCAATGCTTGAAGTGGTTTCTAAGCTGAATTTCAAGGTATGGCTGCTTTTACATTTTGTGTGCGTCTGTGTGTTTACACTAAACTCCACAATGTTGCCAGTGCAGCAATTTAAAACAATTCTCAACGTAACTCAGTTCTCAGAAAACAAGTAATTTTAGCTGGCAGTGACACCGCTCCGAGTTCCTGGCAAGAGCCATGGCATATGGTTAGATAGGTGATCAGGAAATCAGACACCCTCAGGGGTAAAGAGGAAAAAAGAAATCTACATTATTTAAGCCAATACACTCCTGGCTTACACTGCAAGCAGTCAGAAGGCTGGAATAATCTCCTTTTGCTCCTGTGTGGCCTCTGCCATGCATCATTACTCCTTATTCATAACACATAGTCCAAAGACGTTGCTCTCTGCAACCAAATCCAAAACACATAATACTGACTGCTATAACGTGCCTTTTGTATATAAAATTAATATTCTCAGAGCTTTGCACACACTAGGGAAAAATAATTGGAATAACGGCCTTCAAGACACAGTAGGTTCATCTTTCCACAGTAAAATCAAAGATAAAACCTGGCATAAACAAGTCAAAGGCAAGGGCAGTTCTGTGATGAAAGCTACAGGCAGGGTCCTTAGCATAAAACCCAAGGAGAAAAAAGGTAATTAAAAGGTAATTAAGTGTTGAAACACAGATTTGGTAAAATGTTATCCTTTTAACTTCATAATGCTCCCAAACAGGATTAGACAACATAATGTTCCCTTCCATTCTCCACTTGCACAGATAATGCAGATGTTACTCTGTTTTAATAGGATAATTACACAGATGCCTGCTAGCAGCGCTCTCTGTTTGTTAAAATTTCCTTTAGATCTTCTGCTTTCAGTCGAACCAGCAGTTTTGCAGGACAGAAGTATCTTTGGACTACTCATCTTCCAACGTGTCTTCTGTGTGTGCATTTAGCATTATTGATTATTATTGATTGTAGAAGTGAATGTGCATTACATAGTAAACTACAAGCAGACAAGGCAGCGACTGTACCAAGCATTTATGTTGCTAAAAGAGCAATTTGTAGCCATCTTTTGCTTAAGTAGGAACGGTGCAGAAAAATAAATTGCAAGTACAGTGAAAAATATTATAAAGCCCTCAAGTTCACTTTTTCCACACCTAAAATATCTCAGTAAGGAAAATGAATGGTCTCAATAGAGAAAACAGAGGACTCTGTTTAATGCTGTTCTCCATACACTTAAGTTGATTTTCCAAGAAATGGCAGAGGGAAATGTCATTTCTTTCAGTTTATTTAATTATAGCCTTGGGACATTCTTGTAGAGTATTGTTACTTCATTAGAAACTGAGTATTATTTTACTGTTCTCTTGCAATATCTGGTATCATAAAATGTAGAAAATTCCATACATCACAAAACATCACAACTTTAAAAACGAATCTGAAATATTAAAGATTAACTCCCTCAGTTACTTAATTTCAAGTAAGAATTGACAGCATCCTCTACAGCAATAATATCTGTGGTTAGAATAATCAATATTTCTTCCCCAATTATCAGTCTGTGAAGTGGAAAACACTGAGTAAGAAAGTAAACCTACCACCACCATGTTTTAACAGACAAGTGCTAATGATTTTTTATGACTAGTTGTTTAGGGAAAAAAAATCCACTCTGTTTATCAACAGAAAAAAAGCCTTAAATCTACTGAAAAACTGTGAGAACACAGAAAGCAAATCTCAATGTTTTGCAATAAGAAAGGATTAGAATTCATTGACAGATGGAAGAATGGCCCCCACTATTGCAACTGCTGAAAGAAACAGGAATAAAAACATGACCAAAAAAAACTCAAAACCCACCAACCCCAAAACCCCAAACCGGTCCTATTTTTACTGCCACTTAAGCAATTCCAGTGGCAGCTAGCAAGTTGATGAATGCTCAACAACATGTACTTAACTAATTAACTTCACAGCACTGTGGGTGGTCATGGAGGTTTGTAAAGTGCACAGGAAAAGAATGTCTGTGCTTCCCCCCATTTCCATGGCTGGATGCACACCTGCACTGACTTCAGTATATGTTTAATCCGAGATTTGACAGGTGTCAAGGACTGCAACTCAACTATTCCACAGTTAATGATTACTGCTTACCTATAATGACTCATATACGGTATCTAAATTGACAGTGGTCAGAAGATATCAAAGGGTTATGTGCCATGCATGATGACAGCAGCACAGATATTTCTGTTTTGACAGGAAATTAGTAACTGAAGTGTGCAAAGGTTGAAGCAATAAACAGATACGTGTCTAGTATAATCACTCAGACTTTGATACTGCCTGCTGCCCATACCAAGTAAACCATTCCTGAACTTAAGGTGGTACAATATTTCCCATATTTTCACCTTGCCTTGTAAATGTTCTCAAAGGAGCTGATCCTGTGAACTATTAAGGCCTCTTCCTAGCCTAGTCCCTAAAATGCACAATAGGAGTCATATCTAAAGAGGGCATGGAAAGACATTTTTGTGTGTGCTTCTAAAGAATGGCAGGCTTAGGGTGTGTGGTTTTTTTAAGTTTTTGAAAGAGGTGGTCTCACTCTGAGACAACTCTGGAAATAATTCCAGGACCTCTCTGGAAACTGGATATGTCATAGTCGTGAAGTTGTTTGTGAAACCGTTAGGAAGACATTCCTCCTGATTTACCAAGAGTAGCAAATGTACCAAAACTGTAGGCTGAGTGTGAAAAACAGGGTGAAAGTGAAAAGATATACAAGTCAAGAAAAGCTTTAATAAAGAACAGCTTTGCTACATTCTTCCTTAAATTCAACTCCAACTAGACAAAAATCTCACTGCAACTGAACCAACACACTGTTCGTTTGGTTGGACTATTGTTTGGTTGTTGGTTGCTGTGTTTTGGTTTTGTTTTAAACAGACCAGTTACACCCTTTGTGATAAACATACTACAATTTAAACCAGACTGTCTCTACTCTTAAAAAAAAACGATTAGCATATTTATTTGGGAAAGGGATAACTTCATATCCGTTTATACAGGCCTAAGTGGTGTCCAGTGGTAGGACGAAGGGCAAAAGGCACAGACTGACGCACAGGAGGTTCTATCTGAATATGAGGAGAGACTTCTTGATTCTGAGGTGCCAGAGCCTGGACCAGGCTGCCCAGAGAGGCTGTGGAGTCTCCTTCTCTGGAGACATTCAGACCCACGTGGACACCTTCCTGTGTGATCTGCTCTGGTGAACCTGCTTTAGCAGGTGGGTTGGACTGGATGATCTCCAGAGGTCCCTTCCAACCCCAACCATTCTGTGATTCTGTGATTCTGTAATCATCTCAGTACTTTTAGTATTTTGAACAGCTTCAGTAAAACCACATTTTTTCTGTTCAGGATTTAATAAAATCCTGCTCAACAGTTGGTCACTACAGAGGATAACATTATCATGTCTATGTCATCGCAATAAAAAGCCCTCATACTATTTTGAATTATATTAGGAAAGGATCCCAATGCTAAAGTCACCTGTACATAAGGGATGCAAACCACACAAATCTCAGCATTTTACATCTGTACTCTTTTTTTTTTTTAATACTTAAAATAGAGTGCAAACACTTTAATCTTAATGTGAACAGATTTTGGTGCCACATAATTATGTATTGCTCTTCACCATTTGAAAAAGATAATTAATTATCTACAAGAGATTAAGCAAAGTCTCTCTATTAGTATTTACAAATACAGAGCTTGATGTTCTCTGTCCGGTCTGTACCTATATAACAAATGGTACTTAATATCCTCCAGGTTTCTACTGTCCATCAGCTGAATGCTCTGTTCATCACTGCCTCCACAGTTATAAAGCCTCAATAGACTGTAGCCAAAGCAGAAGCTCTTGCACCCATAAATGTAGGCGGAGATGGGGAATATTTAATTATTAGCTTGTTATGAACTCCAACATAAGCAAACTTATACAGCATAACTAGTAAACAATGTGTATGCATTTTTGTACCAAGTGGCTCAGTAAAAATAGTATTGCCACTGCTAGGAACACGCCTCAAGCCTTAGGCCAAATGTGGAAGGCCCAAATTCTGGCCTCTTATGCTTGTGAAATTACTAGGAAAACTTGTTGTGTGAGCTAGAGCTGGGTGCCAAGTCCCTCTTGTTAGGGTATACAACTTAGACTGAGATAACAAGGGCCTTGAAAATATGGGCACAGGTTGAAAGCAGAGGCCCCAGAACCACAATCACCTCAGTGCTGGTCAGTTATTAGTAACTGATGAAGTTTAACCTTGAGATTTGAAAACAAACAAACAAACAAAACAAAACAACCGTTTTTCTTTCAATAGCAGCAAAAGCTGAAAAGCCTAGCAACTTCTATGCAACAAGCAAACACACCTGTGACAGCCTCGAACATCTCACTATCAAGGACCATAGCTATCGGTGCTAAATACATGCCACCAGCTCTGTGTTCCTGTGCGCTCACAACCAATTTATAATGAGATTGCTACAGACTAATTGCTTTGAATATGCAGTGGTAATGACTAGGAATGAGTAAGAACTAGCCATTAGCAACATGTATTATTAATGAATATCAATCAAGTGAAGTTTTGTTATAAAATTTAAAGCTGGCTTAAAACTGTTTTGTTTCATCAGCCTTCTAAACCTTCAGTCATAGCAAATTCTCATTCTGTTCTTACATATATCAATACACAAACAACATGTATTCTGTTGCACACAATTTGTTCTTGTATCACAATCAGCTCAAAGAGGTGCTCTTAAAAGCCCACACGTCAGGATCCTAAAGCAAATACTGATCTATTTTCCCCGATTGTTTTCTGAAGAGGGTATGCTGCACTTCTGTTTGCAACTGTTTGATGCTGTAGAACAACATGTTACAGACCAACAAAGGACAAATATCAGGATGTGAATTTCCTCTATTCTTATGAAGGGTGTGTTAAACTAAAAGCTAACAATAATTCAAGTGTCAAGCCAGCGGGCTGCCAACACATCAGAGTTACAGCCAGAAAACACAGTGGTGAGTGAAAACACCTGCCGTATCCCAGCACTTCTCTGCTAAGGGATGCCAGGAGTCATGCTTCACGCAGAAGCTGATGTAATGCCTCTTAAAAGGGATAGGCAATCCTCTAAAACCTATTTTCTAGGAGTAATGAGTCCAACTGGGACTGCTGGGATTTAATAGTTTAAACCAGACATGCTTCAACATATACATAAACTAGAATTCCAGGCTGATGTTAACCACTGTCTCCGACTGCAGCTGCATTGCCTAAACAGATGTGCACTAAACCCCAACTGAATACAAATTAATGCATTTCCCAGTAAGGCAGTTCTTTATTCCTGCAGGAATATCTCAGCAGATGTCCCACCTCAGTTGGCCAATCTGTGTTCTGAAACAGTGCAATCCGTCCTGAAGACACCACCCTGCTTCCCCCCCATTTTATTTATTGCAAGATGCTGGCTTTCTTTAGTCCTTCTGGAGGCTGAATCTACCTCTCCTGTTTTCAAAATGCAGCATTAACAACGGGATAAGCTACAGCTTACTACTTAATACAGTCGAGTGAAATCAAAGAATGGTCATATGCTGTGTTGGTAGAAGATAAGAAAGGATAAACTAGATCACAGAAGAAAAAAGAAGCCTGATTTCTGATAAGAATACTTGCATTTCAACACGATGTCTGCTCATACCATATCAAGTGACTTCCTACCATGTACATTTTGACTCCAGTACTGATACGGCAATTAAATAACCAATACACTTAGGAAACGTTCTATTAACATGAAGCCATTCACACATCTAAACAAAACTCAGGGCTTTCAATTGCTACACTGAGAGTTCAGAAACAGTTTAGCTGCCGTTTAGTCTCTGACCATGTCAGACAGGTCCAGCAATGGACAGACAGCAGGACAGTCAAAGGCTGACACCACATCTGCTGGGGGCGAGAGGGGCTGTCTACTGCCCCCTACCCTGACTGGGCCAGGGCAACAAGGAACAAAACTGCAGCCTTGCAACCCTCTGAGAACTTAAAATAGCTGCTACTTTTTTTTTTTTTTTCCTTCCTTAAGGTAAATTCGGCAATGTAACATTTTACAAGATTTCAGAAGAAACTAAGTATCACATATTAAGCCAAAACACCAACCTGGTGGTTACTCTAAGGAGAGGGAAAATACAAACAGATGAGTCAGTTTATAACTAAGTCTGGAAGACTCCAGTGATTTCAACAACTAGTCAATAAATAATTAATTTCTTTCCATAGTTCCAGTCATAAATTTTAAGGCACCTCAAAACATTTTTGTTATTCTTAAAATAAGCTTCCATAATTCAGTTGTGACCAGCCCTATAAAACACAAAATTGATGACAGCATGTTCTGGAAGGCACAGAAATATGCTTAGCAAAGCCAATTATAGTAACCCACATCTGCAGTTCCAAGGTCTAGGTGAGGCTTCTGTCTGAAGGTGTCCACATTCCCTGTGTACCTCACAGGCAGTCTCCACTCCCAGCACCTCAGGACAAAGAGGTAGCTGAAAAATCATCTGGTAACGGATGTTTACAGAAACGGCATATTTTACAATTTAAGTTCCTTAGTATAAAATAAATGCATAAAGCCATTTTCTTAGCTGAATTATGGAGTCTTAGTTTTGCTCTTCCTTCTGCTGCTCAACTTTTTTTTGAGCAATGCTTCTGCCAACCCATTCTTTCTTCTAGCTGACAGATGTCACTACGTCTTCTCTCTCACCACCCCTCTACAGCTGAAATGGCACCACGTACCGTTCCTGAAGTGGCAATTTGGGATGCAATCCCACGAAGTGAGAAAAGCAAAACAACACTGGGTCACAACAGTAGAAGCAGGACAGATGGACTGCGGGAGAGTAAGAGTATAAATACTCCAAGTTTGGGTTTTTTTAGGTTGGGGGGGTGTGTTTGCTTTTGAGTGTGTGTGTGTGTATAGTAGAAATTGGCAGGAGGTGGTGGGATGAAGGTTGAAGGAGAGAAAAGCAGCCTTTGATAAGGATAAGATGCCTTAAAAACAAGTAAATTTTCATCTTGAACTTCAGCTTGCCTTCGCTTTCAAAAATAAATTTCTCCACTTACAAACAGTTTGGGTGGCAACCCCACCATAATTTCCCCATGTAGGTCTGTGGTTTCACAGAGCACTCCAAAATGCTTTCAGTTTTCTACCTAGCACGTCATTTTCTGCAGTTTAGTCCCTCAGAAATTAAACCATCAGATGTTTCTCCTTTCATGTTGTTTGCTTACCCTGATATTTCAGGGAGGAAAGAGGACAAAAGGGAGGAAGGTTTACACAGTAGATGAAGGAAAAAAGGATTACAGGAAAATCCATAAGGAAAAATCCTTATGGGTTGAAATCCTCATGGTTCAAATACTGTTTATCAATTAAAAACACTTCAGGCTATGCATCTATGGCCAGAAACACAAACTAACCTGATCTTCTTTTAATGAAGTTCTTAGAGATCAAAAACTGAATGAATTTTAGGACTAGTAATAGGACTTCCCTGAACTTCACAAAATCAGAAATATTCCCAACCTTGAACAAACCAAAGAAATTTACATATTTACAGCCTTGTACAGGCAAAGTATAGGGTATATTAATAACCTTCACTTTATTGCTGCATTAATACAAGATGCTCAAAATAGCATTTTCTCACTGAAAAAGAACATTTGGGGATGTCAGCATGCTTGATCAAGAGATAAGCAAAACTTTTTGTGTGTGTGTTTTTTTTTTTTTAATTTATTTTACAAGGAAGAAACTTACAGACACAGTATAACTGTGGTAGCAAGAGTTACAAGCATCACTATGACCTTATTCAGAAAACTTCATTTTAAACAAATAATAAAATTAACTTCAAAGCAACCAAATTACTCAGCACTCCAAGAAGAAATACGTTTATTATATAGAAATTGGATCCATTAGCTCATTTCTTGCATCAAGCAGATATTCCAGGCTCCAGTATCACCCACTGCTATTAACCACAAATCAGACTGTTACATCATATCTTGCAGTGTGTCCAACAGAAAAAAAAAGTAAACAGCAGCTCTGTCCAACTCACAGAAGAAAGTCAAAAAGTTCTTTGTATTCAGCAAGCTCGCTCTCATCCATGTGGATGCACAACTATCATCCCTTATCAACTTGATGGTCAACACACTAAATGTAGTCTTGTGCAACTGCTGGACCCCAGATAGACAGCTGAACATAGAATACAAGATTTAAGGAAAGATCCAAACACGTTCACACTCGAAGCACTCACTATATCTTAACTAAACAAGTTTTTCAAAAATGGAAGACAAAAACGTAAGTACATCTATGTAATAAAACTAACTTCTTTGAATTTCTTATTTGCTGGGGGTGGTGGATAATCAAATAAAAAAAATTCTCATTAAGTTGGGTTTAAACAAATTGTTGCTACAGGATCCTACATCCAAACTGTCGGTAACGGAGAAATGCCAATGGAAAAAGATAAAAGTCAAGTTAAAACAGAGGAAAAGTAGAGAGAAATACACAGGGAATTAGTATGTGTGTGATATTAAGCAAGTGTATATCAGATCACAGGGAGGAAAGAAAACATAACTAAGCTGAACATTAAATAAGTCATCAGAAATATTTATTTCTTGTTGCTTTAGAACATCTTGAACCTCGGTCAAAGTATAATATTTCTTCCAATGGATTTGTTCTTGGCTAGCATTTTGAACACATTCCAGCTTATGTGGCTAGACAAATGGCTGAAAATACAAAGAGAAACTCCAAAGCACAAAATTTAACGGAATTAAAATTTCAACACACTCACCTGTTTGGAAGCAACAGTGCTGCTGGCTATTCCCTTGCTCTCATTTCTGTATTTAAGTCCTTCTCTTTATTATTGAAAAAGACAAAATTGCAATTTGCTTCATATCTAATTTTAAAATTAGTAGGACAGCAAAATAATTTAACCTATTTCCTGCATCACTTGTATTCTGTTGATCAACACTGTTTTTTATCAACAGCTGTTAACAGAGGAACACTTTCATTAAAGTGAAAGCTTTTATTGTTTCTTATTTCTCTTTTGTAGGTAGCAACAACTTGTCACACAGAGATCACCTTTGCAATCTATCCCATCCTGAGGAGTGACTATTGTGTTCCTGGATCAGCAAGAGCATCAAAGCTACACAGCTCACTTTTAAACTATTAACAACCTCTTATGACAAACATAACACTCCCACTGTCAAAATATTTAAAGGGACATGCATCTAGTCCTGTACATGCCCAATAAAGCCCAGTTAGAAACCTACAGTCAAACAAGACAGAACTTTAAGGCACTAGTAGGGCTTGAAAGTAATGCTTTTCCTCCAAAAGCACAGGACCTTAGCGGAAGGGAGCCACTGGGCAACTCTTAGAAAAAGCATTAGACAAAACTTTCTACACCTACGCAGTTCTGATCCACCCAGCCATAAGCAAATAGTAATAATATGAGCTTTCATGTAAAACCTCTCTGCACGTGATTCTCACAATGCTGCTATGAATTTTAGAGCTTTACCATAAAGTACAACAAATATCAAACAACTCGGCCATGACCACAACAGTACTTTCAAAGGAGAGCCAGTATCAGGCCAAGCACGACCACATTCTAATCTGTCACCTATTTTATTATAACCACTGTGCTGCTTTCTAGTTATCTGTAAGATCTAATAAACCATATAAGCTTCCTTTGCAAACACTATGAACTGTACTTAGTATATTGCAGGGCACAACTTATGAACTATTTTGAGTAGGTGGAAAACAGCCTCCCCTCTTTCACCATCCCTAAGCAGCTGTAGAACAACTTGTACTGGCAAACTCTGAGGAAGAGCTTTGTGTCAGCTGTAACCCTTAAAGAGCTAAACAGGGCAGGAAAAAGAAAAGAAAAGAAAAAAGTGTAGAAAGCAGCCAGCAGTGGCAGCACAAGAAAAGTGAATCAGTGATATAACTTAGCAGTTTCCCTCTACACTACTGATAGGCAGGGAGAGGCCGGAGGACACAGAAGAAACCCCCACAATTCAGGAAATATGAAAAATTCCTAGCAAGCAACAAAAGTTTCTGAGCTGATACACAACATATAGTTCTAAAGGACAGATACAGAACCCCATCAGCTCTCTTAATTGCTTATACTCCATCATAAATAACAATGTTCCTCTTTTTAGCCGCTCTCACTCCCAAGTTTTCAGGTGCCCTAGATAGCTAGAATCTATTATTACTTCAGAAAGCTATTTCATCTGCTGGTTCTGGTCCACAGTGCTGTAACAGTTTGGGTAATTCACTTTCTTTGATGCCTCAATGCTTTTTATAAATCATCTACACTACTGGAAGGGCCCCCTTTCCAAAACATGTTATGTTGAGGCTATTGTCAATTGTCATTCAAGGTTTGATAGCAAAAATAGCTTCATTTTCAGTGCTGAAAGCAAACCTTTATTCCTCCTGTAGTGCAGTTCCAAAGCAAATGTAAATGTTAACATTTTGCCAATTTAATTATTTACAATATTGAATGCTTGAGTGGTCATGAATTTCCTCAAAGGATCTAGTTAGAATTTACACATGAAAGTTATCCTTAAATAAACCAGGAAATGAAGCCTGAAGTCTGTCTTTAATAGACATAAAATCACACCCTAGGTCTCAAAACCTCTGTTTACATTAGCAAGTACCACAGCAGAGCAGGAGTGTTATCTGCAAAACCAAATGATAGGTTTTGAAGACCTGCCATTCACACCATAGGCATTTCAGCTCAGAGGTGTGGGTGTCAGTACTGGGAAGTCAGTGCTGTGGATTGTATCTAGTCTGGTCTTACTAAATACCAACATTTTGAGGACATCACTTGCATTCCTGGAATATTTTCATTCAAAAGGAATTCAGTTCGTGATCTCCAAGAGTACTCCACTATATAAATCAAAGTGTTATTAGCAGGGTTATCAATTCACTTAAAAAAGCAAGTCCCATTCCAATCTATATCTGAAAACATGCTAAACTACTCTGGACTACCAACTCATTCATACCATAGATACTCATCACAGAAAATGTGAAGGAAATAAACTCATAAATCAATTACCTGCAGTTATTCTCTCAAGTAAAATAATGCAATTTGTAATGAGAATGGCCACAAACGCATACAAAAATCCCTAACCCTTCCTTTATGTGTATGCGGTTATACTGGCACATAAATGCAGATTTACTAAGACAGAACACACTTGAAACCAGTTGAGCTTAAGTTTGAATGACCTGTAACTGTATCAAAAAGGGTTTCTTGAATTCCTGCAGCATGCTATAGCTGCCCAGACCATATACGATCCATTTTACAGCCAGCTAACTGTTGTAACAAAATGCAAATACTTCAAAGAAGAGTAGCAATTTAGTTTTCTGCATTTTATTTTTTCACCATTTCTTCTGATTCCATGTTTTTCCTTACTGTGCTAGCAGGGGTCTTCTGAGACAGCTACTAATTTACAGAAAGCGTACAGAAATTTCACCATCAGCTTGACTAAAATTTCAATGGGAACTGGAAGTTACAAAACTGGATGACTGAAAGAGCCCTGGTTCATCAGGATATTAGACTAGAAAAATTAAAGAGGCAGAAATTCTGTATTCACACATTTTAGATGTAACAGATTACAAACAAATAAAATGTATAGGATAACAAAGCTCAGGTCTTCCTTTTAATTATGAAAAAGAATTAGCAAATATGAGAAGAAAGCTGCAGAGTAAACAATAGCTAGCAAGAAGGGGCAAAACCAGCTTGCAAATCCAAAGTGTGGAGGGCAAATCACTGTAAGAAAGTATTAAGCTGTTTAAGAAACTGAAAGGTGAGGCAGGGACAAGAAAAACAAATGCCCCAAGTGAGGAGATGAGGTAACAAAACATTTCAAGGTAAGCCTAAGAGAGAGTAAACAAAACCTATGGTAAGGAAATAAAAAGGTACTAGAAAGAGCAGCCTGACAGACAAGGGCTAAACAAAGTGGATGGCTGAATACCCTGGGTCAGGCAAGCCCAAGGAAGCAGATCGAAGAACATTAAATAATACTAAATCAACATTATAGTGATATGCCAACAGACACAAAGGAGATTGCAAGTGCAACTGGTGATGCATAACTAACAAGTTTCCATTTACAAATAGGATTGAAACTATTGATAGAGGAAACAGTTCACTTGTCAAAAGATTTACCAGTATTTCCTGATACACTTAAGCTGATAAATCTTTTAGCTCAAGTGAGGAATAGGGAGCTTTTTCATTTATGAGAAAGCCATAAACAGTAATTACAGCTTCCTATTTCAAGACCTTCCTTAAATAAATTATCCAAGGTAACACGAAACTCCTTCAGAACTACTATTCCTCAACATTACTGTTAGTCTTATCAATATATCAGCTTCACAAAAAATGAAATTCTCATAGGGTCAGATATCTATGCAATTTATCTTCCAAACATTTGCATTGATTTCTACTATAAGGATATGGTCCTTAGTAAATAAGATCTGTTCTACTACACGTATATAAATTCACAAGCATAATAATTTCTACAGCTCTCAGTGGTCATCAGGGACAAAACACAAGACATTATGGGTCTATGTCAAGGTTACAGCACAGGCAGCTAAAGGATATTGGAGACAATATAGGAAATAAAACCACAGACACTGCAAGAATGTGTTCACGATTTACATGCAGGATTATGAAAATATTTGGTGTAAATTATATATTAAGCATTTACAGATCTGGAACTCTAAGGTCTTGGGTCACATTAATTACTTAACTGGTGAACATTACCTCCTTCCATGTGGTCAGTTCCTTTAAACTTATGTTTTTCAAAACTGTAAGTATTACTTTTAAATGTTCCCAAACAGCCACCCTCTTCAATACACTTACACACTCACATAGGCAGAGATACTCAGAAACACCGTACACCCACATATCTAACTTCAGGTGAGGGAAGAGACAGAACTAACCATCCTGTATAGGCTTTGGCAATTTCCACTAGTTTTCCCATGTTTATTCTGAGAACAAATTCCCCTCAATGGTCTAACAATGCATAAGTAATTAGGTTTATTGAAACTGAGTTTAGGCTACTGGTCAAGTGTTCTCACATTAAATATTGTGCAAGAGTGTCACGAGGGGTTTTTTTGACACTGTTAAATCTGAAGATAGCAAAAAAATAACATGTTTTTAAAACCCACCCTTGTCCACAGTTGCAGTTTGCAAGGTAAAGAGTAAGTGAAGTTTCCCACAGCACGAGTCAGCTGGCTGCTCTGTTTCTGTTACTAGCACAAAACTGTCTTCCAGCCTATGTGCTACTTTGAAAGTTTATATTCATTCACTTTATCAGGCTTTCAAATTCTACTTTGCTAGCAACAAAATCTGCTTTCTGAAGGTTAGTAAACATACTTCATCACAAGCAGCAAAGCTTTCATATCTCATACTGGGAATCATCAATACCGTTATGTTTTAACAGGTGGCTGAGTGTCAAGAAAAGAAACACTTTACTTGCATAACATGCTTTCTGCATTTTTATATAAGCACAAATCAAGAAATACATAGTGCAAGAGAACAGAACGATTTTGGTGCAAATAGCTTTTTCAGATTTCTTTATGAAGTATGATTTCAATATTTAATCTGTTCCCTCTTCCCCTTTGCTTATATGCCATTTAAATTTGAAACTCCAAATCGAACAAAAGAACAACTCACCACATACTTGTTTTCTAGATGTAACAAGTTTTGTGAGTTCGGCTGAAAGCACAAGGTTCCAATTTGTCAGGTCTGCTACTTGTGAAGTCTCAACTAGAGCCCTGCTTTGGCTTGCAAAGGAGTCAGTTCTAAGTGCTGAGAACCAAATCCCATCTCATTGTGCCACTATCTTCAATAAACTGAAGTAGACAGGGGACTATAAAACAGAGAACGCTTCTATCAGCCTAACCAAGAGAAAAGATACCAACCCAACATATCTGCGTCATTAAACAAAGGCTTTTTTCCAAACAGACAGAGTCAATGCTTCCAGCTGGCTTGCAACCTGCACAGCGCTCAATGCACTGACTGCAGTAGGTCATTGTGATTTATGACTGCAATCCAGAGGGCACTGGAGTTAAGAAGGTATGGCTTGTTGGGCTCTAATCCAGGTAGAGTTTCATTTGCAACAGTTGCCCCAGTTAATGACAGAGCAACTGACTGCATGTGTACCCAAATAAATGGTTTTGTGCTTAGTTCTTAAGGTAGGTAATGCAAAATTCCGCAATGTCCATTGCTAGCCATACTCAGTTTGCAGTACAGCAGAAAAATCTCATTCAGATAAAGATTTTGTGGTGGGAGTGTCCTTCCTCCTTCCTGCCTTTCCTCTCTCCCTCTCCCACAAGTAACATGGTGCCATCACTGACCAACTTATATCTGGGTTTTCCTATCATGTCCCCATGCTCTCTCATGACCTCCTCCCAGCTGGCTCACAAGGAGCTTGAAGGGCAAAGTAGGAACCAAGAATAACAAAGATCTCACATTAGCACTGCCTACACAGTTGCATGAGTAAAACTGAAGTGACATGAAAATGCTGCAAGCAAACAGACAGCAGGCAGATTAAATACACAAACCAGCAAGCCTTAGAGAAGCGTCAGCAAAACCACTGACAAAAAACTCCCTACACTAAAGCCAACTACAAGAAACCCATTTTCAAAGAGCAGATAGTTTTTCCCTTTCAAAAATAGAAAGGCACCAAGACATGCCACAATTTTTATTCCAGAATCTTGACAATTCATTTTTAAATTTAGTGTTGCATAATTACAAAAAAAGGTCATCCACAGAATTGAACTTATTTTAAATAAAAATATATTCACTAACATTCTCTATTCTTCCTCCTCCGCTGATTTTTTTTTCTTTTTTAATTTCAGCATGATAAAGTTTCAGAATAACAGGTTTGGAAAGAATATTAAATACCTGTTGTGTAATTTTTACAGAAAACAATTAAATGGTACTGGCTAAAACCAAAACAAAACCCAAGTTACAATTCTTGTATGTATTTTTCTGTCTGAAAAGTTAAATTCTAAGTGTCAAATTGTACAATACAGGATAGCCTATAGAACAATAAATAACAACAATAAATAAAAACAACAACAACAAAAGAAACAAAAAATTACCACAATTGCCATCTCCTAGACAAAGTGGTTGGATTTCACTGTAGTACACAAGTGATCATGTCATATTTGACACACAGGATTTTAGCATTAGACCTACCCCTCCAGACTAGTATTAATATTTGCATTACAGTAAATCCTACACATGGATTAGGAGACTTAGGCCAAGGACAAAGAGATGTCTTGTGCCTAGGAGCCAAGCTGTGCAAAACCACATGATAACAATGAGCAGATGGACTGGAAACACAAAGAAACAAACCTTAGGAAGTAGTACTAACAAGACAGGGAGTCTCATTTCCTTTTTTTTCCTGTAGGCATCACAGCAAAGTAGACTTTTCAGAAGAGATTTGAGGAGAACAGTGAAGTAGTTTTGTGGAGATTAAGGGAGAATTCCTACCTGTGTTAGGGAGGAACAAGGCAAAAAGCAAAAAGATGCTTTCTAGAGTCTCTGTCTGATAGGAAAGTCTATTGAGGGCAGCACATGGCCCAGGTGGAGGTAGGAAGCAAGGTCTCCTTGCTGAGTAGGAGGGGGAGACTGTGAAAGTAAAAACAAGAAGATTATGTTTCAAGTGGGGAGAACACAAAGCAAAGGAAGGATGGGTAAGGGGAACACAGTCAAACTAGTATGTGCAGGAAAATACAGAACTTCAGGGATGTCAGCACAGCAAGGCCTCATTTGTGAAAGGCAGAGAAAAAACACATCACACTAAATTGAGATTAGAAAAGGCGGAAGGGTGTTTGCCTGTTAAAAAAATCACGACCGTATGAAAATGGCCATACCTTTCAGAAAGTGTGTCAAAACCCTACAAGAGCCAGGCTTTCTTTTTCTTTTTTTCCTTTTCCTCCTTTCACATCCTTACATTCAGAATTTGGAAGGAAAGTCTGATACTGTGGCTAGGAAGGACTGGGAATGGAGATGGAAATGGTTTTGGGAACACAAAGTTTGATTTATTAGCTTAATGGAAGCTTACTGTGCACTATAGGAATTACATGCAAGAATATGTCATTGCAAAAACAAATACTCATTTACAGTTTTTATTATTAAATAAAAAAGCTATGTTGCTATCCACATTTAATCACTATTACTATTAAGGAATGAGAAGAAATTCTGAGTCTCTGCCAACACCAACATTTTCCTTTACTACAGAAGTGTGCCTTAAATGGAAGTAACACACAAAGAAAAATAAGGGGTTTTTGTCGGTCACACCAGATGACTGTCAATAAAAAATGCTCAGAATTTGTATACAGATTCTAAGATTCTTTTTATTCTAAATTTCAAAGAATAGACGTCTCAGAGGTGTAACTACAGAAGTAGGGATTTTAAAGTTGTGTGTTTGTTTTTTCTCATTAAGAGCTTTTAAAGCACAGAAGGTCCTTTTCCTGAACTTTAATGTATAAAATAGGCTAAAGAATTCCACAGAATTCATTATGCGAAGTACCATCCTTGAAAAATTTTGTTCTTTCTACCCTTCAACCCACAACATTAAGATTTCTTATAATTAACTTAGAACAATAAGGCAAGTCCTAAAAAAATTCCCTGTAATTACAACAACTGTCAACAGCAAAAATGAAGAATTTTAAAGATATCTCAATAAAGATGCAAAGAGGCATCTTAGAGATTTATGAACACACCCAAATATACAACTCCCACTGCACTTAATGAGACACTTCTTAGTATTCCTGTAGGTGCCTGAACACCTTTATAAATCAGACTCTTAGGGTATGTCTGAACATACTCTGCACCTGTAGCCCTCATCAATGTCAACTGGGTATTGTGGGCTTTCAGCACCTCTAAAAAAACCTACACATTTAAGTGACTTCTGATTATCTCCATCTGTGCACATTTATTCTTGTATAGAAGTATCATATCTCTCTATATAGCTTAAACCACAAGCCTGGACCTCAAGCTCACACATGGAGACAAGAATACTAACAGCAATTCATAAAAGAGTAGGAGTGAGGTCTGAATTTTTCAACACCAGCTTTTTCTCCCTCCCCTCACCCTCCTTCCATCCTCCTAAATGTGTTAAAGGAGGAAAAAAAAAAATCTTTAAGATTTGGTATTTCACACTTGCTACATTTGGAAAGGCATGTTAAATCACAGCTGTAACTCAGAAATTCAGAAGAATAAGGAAACTTACTGAGATTTGAGAACTGTTACTGAAAGTTACATTTTCAACTACTTCTCATGATTTGCTTACACATTGAAAAACTGAGGGGAACCACATTTTAAGCTTTACATATTCCTAATCGTCCTCATAACAAGAAATCATAGTTTAATGTTCAGCTTTTTATATCATATTGGTTTTCTACCTGAATTTAGGATATTTTGAATAGTCATCTATTTTATGTTATGAATATAAATGCATTCACAATATATATTCTGTATATATAGATAGATATGAATGAAAAAATAGTTCTTATACAGACTAGCATCCCACATGAATGAAGAATCATCTAAGGAGAAAGGAAATAGATATGTGATGAAAGTCACGGTAAGTCATATCCAATCATTTGTCTTTTGCGAGGGTGGTCAAAAGCTGTTTAATTTTGGTATGCAGGAAAACTTGATCATTCAAGGATTATCTATTCAAACACACACACACACAAAGCACATATTTAGTAAATTCTTGCTTGGCATCATTTTGAGAACATTCATATTAACAGATGGAATAAAAATGTGGCTGATAGGCAGGACAGACTGACCTTTTAGGACAGGACTCAACCCACAGGCAGAGGAGACAACATACTTTAGGAACACTGCAATTTTCTGTCTCCAAGTTAGTTCAGTAAAAGTTTGCCTAGGTCAGTCACTCAAACCCGAAAACCTAACAGTGTTATAATTTCCTCAAGTACTGGAGACTCTTAAGAAATTTAATAAAACATATATTACAACCAGGACTTCACCAAAATGCCAGTAAGCTGGCCCTGCTGGAGAATTTGTTGCTATTGCTATTGTCCTTCTTGAAAACAGGACAAGACTGATAAAGATCCTGCAGGTGCTGCACCAGGCAGAGACTGCTGTTCCCTTTTCTGGAAACTCATTAGCACTGCACAGCTGATGCCACACGGTGACAACGACAGCCCCAAGGGATCTGACAAACACAGGATGCACTGAAGGTAAGAAGAAAAAGATTAGAAGGAAAACTTAAAAAAATCCCAAACATTTTACTCCTTGCAAACTGAAGCAGATTTAGTCAACAGTAGAAGCAGGTGAATGTTCCCTTCATTGAAAGGGTTGTTAGGCATCGGAAGAGGCTGCCCTGGGAAAGGGCTGACTCACCAGCCCTGGAGGAGTTTAAAAGATGTGTAGATGTGACACTTAGGGACATGGCTTAGTGGTGGACTTGGCAGTGCCAGGTTAATGGTTGGACTCAATGATCTTAAGGGTCTTTATGAATCTAAGTAAGTCTATGATTCTCCTGGCAAGTCCTCTGACATGTCTACTTCTGTGGGTTGGATGCATGTTACAGAAAGCCTCCAGGGGAACTGTACCAAGATCAGATTTCCTGAGAGATGCCAGAGATGTAGGAGTGAAGCAATGGCTTGACTATTTGTATGTTAGCTGAAGAAGGCTATTTACACTTTGAAGAAGTTACAAGAGCTCCCCATTACTTCAAGAGGATGCAGCACTACCCCCCACTGGTTAGATATGAATTCTAGTCTGTGAGCTTGGAGTACTGGCTAGCAATACACTCTTTGTGGGTAACTGCAAAATCCTGTCCTCCCTTACTGCCACCAGTCCTGATAAATACAGCAGTCACAGACTTACAGGTTAGCATGTAGAGTCGGAGCTCACACGTACTTTCTCTTGCACTCAATTCAATATACTCTGTGACCACAACAGGCCTGTCTTACTCTTCTGGTTCATTAAATTAGCAGCCTGGCTACCCATGACTCACTGATACGAAAGCCATCATCAACTATTTCGGTGCATTCTATCAAAGGATATTACAAAAAACTAGAAAGCTACCCAGAAGTGCAAAACATTATTCTGAAGGTACATAGAGTTATTGTTGCATTGCTTACATAGTATTATGCATACCCACAGCTGGCTTCTGTAGCAGGAAAAATTAATCTGTTCTTTCTCCAATAATTCATTTGATCTTGAATAGGGAACTATTAATGCTGGGTGTCCAGCGACAGGAAAAGAAAAAGTAGTATAGCTGGTGCCACGTAACAGATTCAGTACAAAATAGTTAGAAGCTGGTCTAAGGAAACGGATTACACCATTAAAAAAGTAAATAAATTATTTTCAACAATTTAAGAAAGAATAATTTCCATTATTCAGAAATCCATGTTAATGATGTTACTCAACTTAAACCCCTGCATTTGTTTACAATAATGAGAAAATAAAGAGTACTATGAAAACAATCTCCACTCACATACTTTGCTTTTTTTGTTAAGTAATGAAAACAGCAGTCAGTTTCATTTAGGAAAACTAAACATAATACGTTGAGTGATTACACTGATAACACTTGAGAAGAACCACCTACCATTGAATGCACTTCAATTTCTTTTTTCAGAAAAGGTCATTAGCAGTATACTGCTTCGCAGCAGTAAAAAAAAAAAAAGCTATAACCCAGAAGCAGCATCTCTGTCTTTATGTTTTCAGCATTATGTCCAATCTGTCCATTACCCTTTAACTCCTACTGCAGTGCCTGCTATTGACCCATTGTTACAGCCTTGCAAAGCAACTGATCAAGTCCTTAAATTTCTTTTATTTTTTTAAAATAAGATTGAAAAGAAAGTAAATTAACTTTTTTCAATTTCTATAACTCATTCATTTGGCTGAACATGGACAAAGTGTTTCTCACCACAAAAGCTGTGTTTCTTTTCAAACACCTGTTAAGTGGTAACTTACATAAAAGCAAGATGATTTTTGACAGCGTAAGATTTCATATTCAGTTTTTAAAATGGCAGTTGGCCTTTCTCTCCCATTGCCCCTTTAAGTATTTAATTGCCTTAGTCTGCTGATACACTGAACCACTTAAGAATCATAACATTAACCCCATGCAATACACATTAATTACATCTACTTTAAGATTTAATATTAAAATATAAAAAATATTTTTATTTGTGATAGAACTCTCAGATTCAGACATGCTGATGTGTATCTGAAATACACAAATATGACTTAGAGCAGGGGTGTCAAATTAATTTTCACTGTGCGCCACGTCAGCCTCGTGGTTGCCTTCAAAGGGACGAATTTTTGGACTATAGAAATGTAGCTTCCCTTCTCTAGGCTGAACAGTTCCAGGTCCCTTGGCCTCCTCCTTGACCTCTCCTCCTATGTTATAACATGTATATAACATGTATATATATATACATGTATATAACATGTATAACCCCTCCCATCAAAAAGTTAAGGAGGTAAGGCAACTCATTTTGACAGACTTGAAAACCACTTAAACCTTAACACTTCAAACCAGCCACACCATCCCAAATGGTGTACTTGAATGTGGATATTCTACAAGTACTCATAAACATTGTGGAAGCAATTTAGTTAATATTCCTGCTAGCATGCTGTCATCCGTGAAAAACCAAACATTATTTTTAATGTTGAAATGGTACTTAAATACACTGTAACATGAAATGCTAAACATAAAATAACTCAGGGTTTGAGGACAATTTAGTTTCGACTGTGTTGTTAATGGCGAAGGTGTTTTAAAAACAATGGGTATTTTAATGCTGCTCACACTTGTTTGAGGAATTATATTGTTACTATCATAAGCTTAGATTTGCACATTTCAGAAGCTTTGATTTGTTGTAAGTATTTTTAACAGAATTGTAAATACCGAAGAACAGCATCAATACTAGTCTGTGTGTAACTAGACTCAGTAACACCAACAGCAGTCAGTGTCAACACAAGTGAGCACATACACATTGGAGGCACAGTCCAAGGTACCAAGCTGGCATGTCAGATAGACTTTCAGAGGCTTACTAACACTTGAGAGAATAAGTGAGCAAGCTTCATGCTTTGAATGTCTATTCCAAGCATCTTATTTGGTTTACACACAGTTGGCTTTTACTAACAACTAATCTTATTTAAGATTTTGGAACCAATACCACAATTCTTTGAACCATTACCTAGAAAAAGCCATTAAAATCTTGCAAAAAAACAAGCATCAGATACAAGTAAATGTATTTTGGCCACAAACTTTGGCTGCATTTAGCCATGTAAATGAGACAAGTCTTTTGAAATTCTTTTGAAAGAACCATATCCCAAGTATAAAAGAGGGAATAGTTATAGACATTGCTCCACTCCACAGCTTTCCATAGTTACAGTATTTTATCAACGACATTTTATGCAGGTTACTACAAAGCCCATTCTGTTTCCCAGACAGTCCCAGAATACATTGCACAGTATCATTAAGCAAGTGTGTGAAAAGCATCTACTTTCATCCTAAGCAATTAAAGACAAGTTTGGTCAATTCTCATATTTAAGCTTGGGTGTACTGTATTCTGCTATTGCCTTATTTCAGGTTCCTTTCTAAACAGCACTCTTGCCATTTATTTTTCTCAACGGTACCTTCATGCTCAGAGAAGGATTCTGGTTTTCCTGAGTTGTCTTGTGAGTAAGACTCCGATATTCTGCTTTAAAATGTGTTTCCAAGTATCCATACAACCATGCACTCTTCAGGAATGTGCTTGAAGTGAATAGAACCTGACTAGCAGCTCTTAAAACAGAAGTCTCCCCTAGTGTAATGAATGTGCTTAATCCCATGCTTCCAAATATAAATTAAATCAAAACCATTCTCACAAACAGCCTCCTTTTGATGCCTCAAAATCCAAGCTGTGCAATTAAAAAAAAATAAAAATCATCCAAACAACTTGGGTATCTAGGCAGCATAGCCTCTTTCCATGTGAATGATGCCAGCATATCTAATCTAGGTCAGTAAAGAGCAGAAAGCTGAAACTCACTGTGATTTATGCAATATTCAGATTGGCTGCATACAGATAATTAAATGTTTGCCAAATCTCTACCGCTTCAGCTTTTTCAGATTTAGAAAACTTTCACAGATTAATCAAGTTCTGCAAATATTTGATATTGTTTGTTTCTATATTGTGGGAGCACATGAAAACCACAAGCAATATACAGAAACTGAAGATGAAAGAGGAGGGACAACGAAGATAAGGAAGCAGACATGGCCAGTTGTTAAGGCAGTTCTGAAGGAATGAAGGAGGCACAGAAAGCCTCAGTGAGGGATAATGCTCCACCTAGCCCAGTAGCAGTTTCATGAGCAGCAGCTGAATCAGTTTCTTCCCTGAAAGCACCATAAATAACTCTCAAGAGTTGGTGTGGAAGGCAACAGAGAGGAGAGGGGAAAAAAAAAAAAAAGGAATAAAACCATATTGCTCTGCAGAACAGCAAGATTTGTCTTGACTTGTGTGGGAGAACTCTTGGGAGTTAGTTGCTCTCTTTCACTGTCAACGCTGCCCACAGAACTGCAGCCTTTTCTGCTTTCAGGAGACAAGAGCATGATTCCGTGTGTGCCGGGATGCAAAGATGTCATGTAAGACATGACATCGCCTATGTGCATGTGACATCCTCCTACTCCCCTCCCTTTCACTTCAGCCCCCATTACCAATGAGATGAGGACCTCACCAAGCCATCACAGGAATTTTCTGTGTAATGGCAATAAAAGAGATTTGAGTACACAAAGTATGTATTACATTAAGCTCAGTCCAATATACACCCTTTCACTAAAAAGAGCAAAACTTATTAATATTAGCATGCCAAAACCGCAACAAAAACTAGACAGTTTGAGCAATATTTTCAATACAAGGTGGTATCACTCATACACATTATACTTTTAGTGCAAATTCTCATTTCTCCACCTCACTTTGGCTTCCCTTGCCATCAAGAGGCATACAACAAAAAGGAAATGAAACTGCTACAGGAGCTACAATCCTACATATAACACTCCAACATTCAAGCAACAATGGCCTTTATTTTTCTGCTTCTTTACACTTTGTAAAAAGTTTAATAGAAATTCACAAAGGTCACCTCCTACATAGGACTGGTAAGCATTTTGGACTCAATCTGCAGAAACAGGTGACAAAACACTTACCTTCCAAATTAACAGACAAAGCAGATGGCATCCCCATAGCAAGTGTGGAATGAACAGCATTCTCTCTGCCATACCTTACAAGCATATGAAAGCAACTTCTAAAAAGTAGAAAACATCTGGAATACAGTGTTTATATATCGAGCAAAGTTGTTGAATAAGCAAATGGAACTGAATTTGCATTTGTTAGTTTATCTATAGTCTGGCTGCTTTGCAAACAGCTACAAGGCAACATAGGAAAAATCCAGAAGGGAAGGCTCAAAACATCTTTGGGCCAATGTGTATGCAATGCTTTTTCCATACATCTTTTAGAGCATGTGCAAAATTAACAACTTCAATGGAAGATCTTCCTTCTGTTTAAGCATTGAAGAAAAATAGCACTTCTTCAACATGTACACAGAAAATCACTATCTAGAAGAGGTCCACAGTACAAGACAGTTTGAAATAAGTAAACTCTCCTTTGCTTTTGCTGTACATTTTCCAGTTGTCATTCTAAAGCAAAACAGGAAGAATTTAAGGACCTGTGAGTTTTCAGATGAAAATCCTCTTCCTAAACAGGATTAGCTGGTAGCCTAAAAATATCAGCCAGTAATCTCCAAAAGTCATAAACTCATGTACCCCACAAAGTCCTACAGCAATCACTAACTAAAATTAGGTCAGAGTCCAAATCACGTCACACTAGAGTAGCATCAATCTTCTTATTTCAGAGCTGTCAAATTTTAAATCTTTCATACAGTTTCCACATAAATTATTGAAAACAGAGATCTTTCTTTGAACAGACATTAACCAAAAGTGACATTCCAGTTTAACGTTACAGTTTTAAAAAGGCATGTTTGAAAGTTTATATGCAGTCACTTAGGACATACATCTGTAAATGTACTCCTTGGCAGGCAAACAAACAACAGCTTTCTAACAGACTGCTTTAGAGTTTCCTTAAAATGATCCAGGATCATGTACTTCTGACACTGCAATCTGACAATACAATTTCTTTCTTGACCAAATTCTGAGCCTAATTTTTAGCAGATTGACATACCCTACCCACATCAATCCCAGTAAAGCCAGAGAAGCTGTTCCTATTTAAATTCTGCACTTCTGTATTCTCATCTCCCAGATAAGATGTACACTTAGATGTAGTATGTGACAGTCACTGGCCTGCTACCCCTGAACACTCTCATTCCTTATTTATGACTAAAAAAAATATAATAAACAGCATATAATATCCCCAATTTTATTGAGATAAAGTCATACAAAAATAATTGAAAACTGTAGGGCTACAGCAATTGGAGCTGACACTACTGTATGTATCAATAGATTCGGACCATGAATTTGTTAAAATAAATTAACTGGAATTTATAAAAACATATACCCTCTACAAAATTTTCCAGGATCACTTATTAACAGACATTACCTTTTTACTATTACAGCTTGCTATTGTAAAGTATTGAGACTTTTTATTGCATTATCAATTGATAAAATCTTATTATAATATCAAGTAATCATTATGAAGTGATTGATCAATTGGTCACATGACTGATGCAAAACACTTTCTGTACCATAGCCTAGTTTTCTTTCCACAATGCCAACAGTTTCGAAGATGCAGACTCTAGGATCTTACCCACATGTAAATTATTTGAGTATGTTACAATAATTTGCATCTTGAAATTATGAGCCGCACTATTAAAGAAGTGGGCACTTCAGTTTACACAGTTATGCTCCAGATCTTGACTGACTGCCATTTGGGCAGAAAACACAAAGATTCAATGAAAGCCTCTCACTGGTACTGTTCTCAGAAGCGGCATCACTGACTTATTGAACATTATCAATACTCTATCTATTGGTTTTAGACTTGGTACAGTAGATTCGCTGACACTGCTGATGAGAACAGGCAGTAGATATGACCAGAAAAAAGTTTCAGTTACAGCCTCTAGATATAGGTTGCGTCTTTCCATAATGAAAACCAGAATGCTATCCAAATCCTATGCCATCTGCAACTATAAAATTCACACTTTATCTACAAACTTGACACCAAAACCAAACCAACTGGGTAACTAATGACAGCAAGACACTTTAACACTCTTATTTTGAGTAATTTTATGGTGACTTTTATGAGCTGTAATGAGTGGTGGCATAAACCTACTTAGCACATAACGAACTAGATGGCAAAATAAGTGGTTTGACTCATAACTGAACAATACTTCAATTTTTTGCCATGCAGAATAAATCTCTTATTAAACATCATAATTTTTGACTTGTATATAAGAAGTTTCTGTCTGTCCCTGGCTGAGTAACAATAACAACCACAAGTCTGCAGACTGGCAATTCCATTGGGAAGGGACACTTATTGAATGCAGTTTGTGAAAATACAGAAAATGTCATGAGAAAAGCCAAACAAAATCTTCACTCCTCATACAGATACACACACACACAAACAAACAAAAAAAAAACCTCACTCCTACCCAGTGATTTCATCAGGGGCTACTGCCACATCTTTGTCAGCAGACACAAGCTCCCCTTCCTCATGTCTCTGAGCTCATCAGAAACTGCCGTTAAGCATAACTTTTACAACTAATAAATGCTCGGTACAACCAGAAGAGACAGTTCCCTTTCTCCTATTTGGGTCAATTTTAATTGTGCAAATCAAATTGAACAAGCAGAGGTTTTGTTTTACTTTGTTCTGTATTTTTTTCTCCCTTGGATCAGCTTGCTTGTAGTTCACCATCTCTGCTATTAATAATTTCAGGTGCAGTCCTCAGTCATTCTAGAGCAAGGGAAATCCAAATACCTTCTCAGGAACCCACACTCACTGGCATAGAACATCACACTGCTTAACTCTGAGCATACTGACAAACCAATTTTACATATTCTTGTTACAGGCAGTGTAGAGAAATCTCATTTATCTTCATAACACAACCAAGTAGTGCTGCACAGAAACCAACCAAACACTGTTACGAAGACACCATAATTAGCTTCATGTTCCCTTGTGATAGGATATTGCAGACATGAGAGAATAAAACAAATGGCAAAACCAGCCAACATGAGCTCCGTTTGAATGCAAGGAACAATGAAGAGCTGTGTGACTCAGCTTACACAGCCTGTTATGGAAAACAGACACGCGAGGTCTTTTTCCCAGAAAGACGGACTAACAAAAAGGTTTGCCAGGACAGTTACAGTTCCTTGCTGTCTCAGCTGCTAGAGCACTGCTGCTTGGCTTTTCACTTGTCTTCAAATATTAGAGGAGAACTTCCATATAAAGAGTTAAACTTATCTCTTTTCCTCTTCTCTCCCACCTCCCCCCGGGCTACAAATTAATCATAAAACTGTAGGCAACTATACAAGCCATCAACAAGAGACAGGCAGGAGTACAACTAAATAAACCCAGTAATGTAACACCCAAATTGCAGGCAGGCAATTGAACACAGTATTCCAGGGTTGATTTCAAGGTAAATGAGGTTGAAAGAGCATCATGTTACACATTAAGCCTTAAGTGCAAGTTTCTTTAGACACGCTTATCAAAATACTCATTTTTTAATGCAGGAAAAGAAAACAGACCAAAGCTCCAGCTGAAATAAAGTAATAAAGTAAAGTAAAGTAAAGTAATAAAGTTAAAGTAATCATCTAACCTTTGATCACTGTTAAAAGCTTGACTCGCGTTGTTAATGTTTACAATGCTGCAAAGCATTAGGCCTCCCTGACTTGCTTACCTCATTTTGAAATAGGTACCAAGGCTGATGTTTCTCTTCAAAGATAGAAGAAACTTGTAAAATATCTTGTCAGCTCAACCCAGATGAATATTCTTCAAGAGAACCTATCCTGCAATCCTAGAGCTACTACTTACAGGTTTATCTTTGAAGAATGTACTGCCAGTGACATAGGTGGGATAACTCTAGAACAATCCTAACATTTCTCAGTAGTTACATCACATTTGTTATGAATCAGAACCCTTTTACCAGTGCTAAGGTCAGAATTAGCTTTTGATACAAAATCCACAGAACGTTGTTACAACTGAGAAGCATTAGACTTTCAATTACTGTAACAACTTTCTGATTGACAATATTGAAACAATAAAAATGTACTGCTTTTACAAAAGCAAAGATACTCCTTAGTAAGAGGTCAAATGAGTCAGTTTAGAAAGATCAGATAATCAAGTATGGGCCAATATACTGTGGATACCTTATCTTGAAAATATATCAATGTATGCATACCAGCCCTACTTCAAAAAAAGCTAATATGCAAGTCATAACTAAGCCTTCCTTCTCATCACAAATACACAACTTCCTTAGCTCTTGGAAATATGTGCTCAGAATTTAAGGGGGAAGGTGAGGGGTAAGGGGAAAGACAAAAAAAACCCCAACCACACATGACCATTTTCTGCCATGGGCAAAAGCATCAGGAGTTCTATAAAGGACTGAGATGACACTGAACATTTTAGAGGAGGGTGTTCAAGGCATATTCAGCAGAAGTCAAAGTCAGCTTTCACAATGGTGAAAAATGCACCGTTTTAAAAAAAATAATCAGAGCAACTACAGAGGAAAATGTGCATGAACATAAGGAAATGGGAGAGGGCAGAAGAAAACAGTTGGCAGGATATAAAGATACTTTAGATTCAAAGTAGGAAATACATTTCCTTCAACTTCCTCATTTCTCCTGAGCTGTTAATAACCTGTAATATGTTTTACATCTTTGTAGTACTGCTCTTTCAGAAACAATGTTTAAAATACCTAGGATTTACCAAATGCCCTAAATACATAATCTTAGATACTCATTCCAAAATAAAGTTAGTGGGTAGTCAAAGTTTAGTGGATTGTTAACCCTGGTGGGTAGTTTTGCTATCCTCATAATTAAGATCTGCAAAAATTAAAAAAAAAAAAAAGAAAAAAGAAACAATAGTGAAGTTTGGTCTACATATTTATTTGAAGGTCATCATAATGGGCCATAACAAAGGAATTTTGATCACCTAGGTTAAAATCTGATGAATTGTAAATAAAAATCACAACTGCTTATATCTGAGCTGAAGTACTTATATTGGAAAAAAGTATACATCCACCATCTGGTGCACAGTAATTATAGAAATTAAAACTGCATTTCTGTAGCCTGCCTTCAACAATTTTTACTGGTACAGTAATACTTGATCTTCTTAGGGAACATAATCTAAACTCATGCTGTTAAATGATCATGGGACTATCCCCTGTATGGCGTAAGCAGTTCATTAAGCTGTAATCTTTAAAAACATTTGCTTGCTCCCTAGTAATAATGGCAACAGTTTCTGTAGTTTTACGTCATGCCATTAAAATGTAGTCCGCAGTCAAGGCAAGTTAATTTCACACCTGCTGAGTGGTATCCTGATGGATGGCACCACAGCAGGTCATTAATTTTCTTTCCTTTTGATTAATTTCACACCATACACTGGACACAGTCTCTTGAGTTACGATGTCTGAGCACAACGCTTAATTCCTGAAAAGGGCTAAATCGGTTTTTGACTGCTTGCCAAAACGCAAAGAACCCAGATGTGATACAAGTGCAAGGAAGCTTCACTAGGCTTGGCACTCAACTCTGAACTCTGCGGGTGTGGTCGGGTACTCTGCAGTGCATTTTACATGCATTCTTCTTGAGAATAGCCTCCAAACAAAAATGCTGGATACTCTTTACTTGAAGGGTATTGCTTATCAAAAATTTCTGCAGCATCAGTAGTGCAGATAGCAGTGACACTACTGAAACAATAGAGTTTAAATTAGTGGTTTCTTTTTTTTTTTTTTTTTCCATAGAACCCCCTCTCCCCCATCATTTACTTACCGACTTTATACCTAATAAGACATAAAGATTTACCAAGACTACCACGTCTCCTGTTTTGAAATAAAAAAGCAAGATTACACGGTGTGAAAGAAGGGGAAGGAGAAGGTAATGTTGAAAGACAACAGCAGCAGCCACTGTTGCCACCACAGCACAAGGTGAAGTTGTGAGTCTGCAGTGAGTACAGATAGTGGGGCCTCTGGAGTCCTTGAGACCTGTGTGAGATGGCCCAGCCACGCATGATGCTGAGCCAACAGCTTGTGGCTGGAGAACACGCTACTCTAACTCCATGTTTCTCATCCCACTGCTCCAAGCCACCTACTCTCGCACACTCCTTTGTGCTAGATGTGCCAAATCAACAGATCCCTCCATGAGCTGATTCAGGTCGTGAAAACAAAAGAAATATTTTTCTTACATTAGCTTTCTGCTTGTTTTGCAAATGAAGCTGTCTAACAGATGGGTCAGGTGTGTATCAGAGCTAGTGAAAACAAAAAGCAGAAATTGTATCTTTCTGTAGCAAAGAGCTGTTCAGCTGAGCCATTATTCCCCTTTTAGGGAGTCATTCAGCCCCAGAAGCCTCATCCTCTGTATTGACTACGGAAGGACCTGACCTTCCTAAACTCCAATTAGTGTGTGCTTTTATCCCTTCCCTTTCTCCACACTGCCCAATATTCTACAGCACAGCTAATATTAATAATAAGGAACCATTAGTGCTCGTAAGTCATTCAAAGCTTAATCTCTTTTGTTCTTACTTCCTGATAGTACTTCCCAATATAGTATGAGAAAAATTTTAGTCTCTTTCAGATCATGAAGAAGAATAATTTAGAAAACAACAAAGGGCTCGTGCTTATCAAAAATGGCTGCTGGGTAACAGAAGGTATTGCAGTACAATTTAAATAGTGCAGAGTGAAGGGGAAAACAGTTTTGTGATTTGATACATATAAGTTCCATAGAACACGATTCAGTATGCACGGTTTGTATTTCCGAGTGTGACAGGCTGAGGCCAAGAAGACACGAGCTATTCTGGATCCATTTGTGCCAGCAGACATCTCCAACCAGAAGTCATTGCCTCCTCGCATCTGTCCATGGAATTAACCTGAGTGTTCCACAGACACTTCAGTTGAAGTAAGTTGAGCAAGAAGCTGGCCTGGCTATTTTGATCAGCAGACTTCACACAGCATAAACTGGCCCTTCCACCAAGACTGCGGGAATCTTTTCTGCCATGGTTGTGTTGTCCTCTTCTGGTTCAACATACTGACATCATGACTTACTATCAAATACTTGATCAAAGGCTCTGCATAAAGCTCGAATAGATGCTCATTTGATGTGTATTATAATGGTTACCCATTTATTTGCTGACATGCAGTTTTCAGCACGAAATGAAAAATTTTACTGTCAACTCCTATAAAGAATATAAATACGGGATGAACTAGAAGCTGGATTAACAGGATTTAGCTGCTGAATAGAAAGTGAAAGTAAATTATCTCAATCATCAGAAATTGCAGGCTGGATTTCTTGGACACAATTCCCATTGCTGGCAATCAATTATGCCAATTCTGAGTGAGGAGTATCAAAGGAAGAACACTATTTACAGCAGTATGTACTTTCCCCTCATCATTGCATGGTTCCCATTGTGAATAGGAAACAACATTTCAGTCCTTTTCCCAATTACCCAAAATACAGTATAAAAAAGAGTTGGAGAAATAACAAAGTTTTTGATGATTTCTACATTTTCAGATGTCTAGAGGACACCTAGGTAACTTCCCTTTCTCTCTCTCAGTTCTAAAGGGCTGCCTAAGATCTCTCTGTAGTTGTTGTCTCTCAGGCCTTCTCCTCTTACAGAAGCATGTAATCACTCCCCTCTTTCCTCAGTCTGGCCTTCTTCAGATTCTTCTAGCTGGTGCTTCAGAAAACTAACAAACAAGCAAACACCAAAAAAACAAACAACAACAACAACCACCACCAAATGCAATACCAACCAAAAGTGCATAACAGAGCCACTGAGCTCATGGCCCTCAAACTCTATCAGCTTCCTCTCCTTCCCTGAAAAGGGTGGTACTTTCAAAGAAAAGAAACTTAACTTTCCTGCACATCATTTGAAACTAGAAAACGAAAGAACCTCAGCTCTCAGACAGGATCTTAAGCTGTGTTTTCTTCACCTCACACAAATAATAAAGAATTAGGGTGAAATTTCCCCTAAATGCATAAATTAATGTGTACAAAATATGTTTTATTTTTATAGGAATTTGTAAACTAAAACCAAAGTGCATCAATAAAATAATTTTAAATTGCTACATGTTTGCATATATTCATTATGTATGTCACCTTATGTCAGGTAGGATCTCTGAAAGTAAATCTCAAATGAGTGATTACCACTGAAGTAACATGATGGAGAATAAAGTAGACAAGTGATATATTTAGCTTCATCCTATCTTTGTCCTTAGAGAAAAGCATTCCTTCTAGTGTGGGAAGGGGAGGAGAAAAAAAAAATCCCTATTTGGTACATTAAAAAAAAGCCTAGAAAACGAAGGCATATTATTCCCCAACAATGATGACCCACTTTAAAGGCTTACATAACTACAAAATTAGATTGTCTTTGCCTTGCCATGGATTTAATCTTATGTTTTTCAGTCTGAACCACATCAGAGGGTTGTTTTCCTCACCTGCCTACCATAGTTTTCTGAACTTTCTCAGTTTAAGTAATTCTTTTTTTTTCTTTTTTTTTTTTCTTTTTTTTTTCTTTTTTTTTTTTAAATGGATTTCAAAAGACAAATCTGGTGATTAATTTTGCACTTGGCTGAACTGTACAAGGATTATATATCCTAAAGCTATGTAGCTATGTTTAATACCTGTTACCCTCTACTTAAATTTTCACCAGTCCTGGAATTCCACCACACATGCTCTTTGCCATGTTCTCAAGCATGCACACTGAGCTTTCTCCCTCCAAGTCAGTTCTTAGAAAACACATATAAATTAAAGCATTTTCATTAAATGAAATGGCTTTCAAAAAACAAGCAGAAATGGATCCAATTCACTAAGTATTCTCAAAAAGGGCACACAAAACTCCACATTACCAAATCTCTGCCACTGCAATAGAAACTAGTCTAGATGTTACTCATCGTTGTATGAATGGGAGAGGATTAAAAAAAAAAAAGTCCCTTCTAGCAGAAAATCTTGCAGTGTACAACTAAAAGCTCCCTGACACACTACACAGAGAACACCACACATGTACAACAAAGTATCCATATATTTGTCAAATATTATCTGAATCATAGAGACGAGATTTACAAGGCAGTTAAGTCAGAATTCCATGGTTCATTCAAACACATTGACTGAGTTATTAGGTTAGTTCTCTAGTGTTTCAGCAGCACAAATGCACTGTAAGCAATATAAATGTAAGCATCAAGGTTTCCTTCCTTCTTCCCCCCAACATCAGAAAAAAATATCACTAGTTATGAAAAGTGGTGCCATTGACAGCTGAAAAGCAGCTGCTATAGCCATTATCTAGATAACATCTTTCCACAGTAACTGCATCCTAAACTCTGGCCAACATCTACAGCAGGACACATCCTACTGCAAACCTCTTTAGCATCCTAAACCCAAATAGTTTCCAGAATCAGAAAGGAAATTCAACAGGCAATATTATCCATCTCTATAGTTGTGACAGTGAAAAATAATGTATTTTGAGCTAACAAGGGAAAGTTAGGAGACTTCTCTGGACAAATACAGTGATATAAGGCTTGCCTCAAAAGGAATTTCCATTAGCAGCAAAGATGACATTTGGCTGCAGTTCACCATATACCCTACCTAACTTTTAATTAGAAGAAGAGCTCAAAGAAGGCAGTTGGTATCAAAGGTACAAGCCCTGTGGAATTATTTCTACTTGCTGATTTTCTTCTGGACCTCCAGGCAGGTTCAGCATCCATCCTCCCAGACTGCATCAGGTAGTATCTTCCTAGAACCAAGCTAACGTTAGCTAGGTAAAGACACCAGACATGAAATAAACCCACAACTCTAAGACATGAATACTCATCTATAAATACGTACCAAAAAAATCCACCTTCAGACAATCCTTTTGAAAGTTATTGCAATCCTGCAGATAATGTAAAAGCATATAACACTGCCAAAAAGATCACTTACAGCTCTGAGCAGAATTTAAATGGCCTTGAAACAGTATTGTAGTACTAGCAGAGAGGAAAAGAGCTATAGTGTCACTGTACTGACACTATCACAGCTGAATGGATTTCATTACTGTTCAGTCATAGCTAATGAAGAGAAAAAGACAGAGAGATGAAGGAACAGATTTTGTAATATTATGAAAATACTCATTCCTTTCTACTCACTGGGGAAATGTGCTGGCAAACACAACTTTAAAAGATAAGTTGGTACAAAAAGCCTTTCACTGGGCTACCATTGATTTCTCTGTGTAACATGTAGGATTTGGCAGATAACCTGCAGATAACTATTTAAGGCATTCTCTTAAGCACATTTCAACACCCAGAGCAGTCCATTTGCTTTGTAAACTACAACCACAAGGACCCAACATAGACTATCCTATCACTGTATCCTCTCTTAGCTTACTGGCTTACACCTGTGTTCCACTGCAGAAAGCAGACAAACCTGTATTTGAGCCATGTGCATGCAGAGTATAACAGTATCTCTAATTAGAGGGGAGGGAGAAAGCAAAACCCAATGGCACTCAGTCACTGAAATTCATTAGTCTGGTCTTAAATAACTGTTTTTGCTATTAATAATAGCCTGACAAAAGAAACAATATATTTCTTCAACAATATTTCCCTCTGTATTTGAGGGATATATTTCTTTCTACAGCTTTGTATCACTCAGTCTCTTTCGTGCTTAACTCCAACTTAGGCTGTGCTTTAATGCTGAGAAAAGATGTATCCTATACAGTTTGGACTCAACACATGACTTGATGTTTAAATCTTAAGAGTGCCTTAGAAATTACCTCTATGCTCTTATAATATCTATTTCAATGCAAAATTATTATTACATATAGCTATTTTGGCATATCATCTCTGAGTGGCTTTCATTTATTTTCCAAACCTGAGAAAATGTCTGATCTTCAAGACAGTTGAGCAGCTAAGTTGTTTTTTCCATAGGTAAGGTTTCATTTAACTCCTAACCTCTCTCCCAATGAATTGCATTGTTCCTGTTCTTCATACTCAGGTCTGCTTTACATGAAAGAAGGTAGTGCCTGACCAGTTAATTTAATGACTACTTAAAAACACCATCATCACTATCGCCAGATCTTTCTCCACCTAGCTTTTAGAATGGGAAAGATTTTTTCTTCATTTAGTTTAAAAAATAAAAACCAAAACCTACTACTGCTTCAAGGTTGTAAGTATCTAGCTGTTTAATTCTGAAAAGACAATAGCTAGCATGGATTTACTAAAAATTTCAGAAGATAGTATTCAAAAAGTTGTCTAAATTCAGATTTATTTGCTGCCTCACTCTGCTCAGCTTTCTTACATTCTAAGTAGTCTTGGTGGTCTGCTAAAGTAGCAAACTTACATTTTCTCCATAATATTTTCATTTGTTTATCCTGATTGGTTTATTTTTTAGGGGAGGTATAATAGCCTTATAGAAAGATTCCTCTACAAACATTTAGAATAATCAAGCCAACTATGTCATTGCAATAACATATTCAATATATTAGCAAAAATATGCAAGTCAATTCTGATGCAAATAACTCCCTGGAGAAAAAAAATCTGTAGATCCAGACAAACTATAGGACACCCAGCGATCACTCACCTCTTTAATGTGCTAGTTTCATTTTCTGTGGATTCAAAGCTTGTGCGAAATGGGCAGAGAGCCAGACCTTCAGTACAAATGGCCTCAAGCATTACAGATAGTTGCTGAGGTCAGTTGAAAAAGCCACATCAGAAAAAAGACAAGAAAGAGGACGTGTGTGAGAGAGTTATCGATGTGACAAAGAAAAAGATGCAAAATCAACTGTCCTTCTGCAGACATGTAATCCTTGCTTGAAATCGTATGTTTTGATAGTCAGGTGGCAAGCAATCCAAGAGAAAGGTTTTAGTTCACCTTGTGTCTATTATTAGCTCATTATAACAAAGATTCAACACAACTGCACATATACCATTCAGAGACTTCATCAACTTCAACTTAATTTTACAGGGGCTGGGGAAAACAAACAAACAAACCAACCAACCATCCAAGTTTTTTCAGTGGGGCAGGATAAGGAGTTCTGGTTTAGTCCAATTCTAGAAGTCAATCAGTAATAAGGATATTTCCTAAGTTATTTAATAAAGAAACAGGTTACACAAACATGAGAAAGAATTTCAGAAGTACATTTTAAGTAATGGGAACGAATGCATGAAGTAAAGGTTAAGTGTAATGTGTGTGAAAAAATTTCAAGTCATATGGTGAAATCTCATCTTCAAGATGAGATGTTTGGAGAAAAAAAAAAAGGCAAAAGCCATTCAGAAGTCTGGATTAAGGAGGAGACTTTGTCTCTTTCTGAGCACAGCCAAGGACACTCAAAACACTTCTCACACATAAATGAAATCCAACTTGACCAACAACAACAAAAAAACAAACAAACCCCAAATCAGCATAATTAGTATTGTGAAACAGCTGAACTTTAGTACACCTGCTAAATAAGAGATTATATTCACTAAAATTTTCACAGCTTAGTGGAAGGCTGTTTCCAGTGCTGAGCAGAGTGGAAAACACATATGCTGCCTGCGTATCTCCTAAAGGCCAAATGAAAAGAGAGCACAACATGATTATCCCTTCAGTCTTTTAGGATGCAGAACAGCAGAGGCAGTGGTAATAGCAATAATAAGTAGCAGTGACAAAGTAAACATGCTTCAATTTACACAAAATAGGAGAGAAAGGAGACAGACACAAGACAAGATGGAAAGAAAAGTATAACCAAAACCCTGAAGCCTATTACACAGTACTCTGTAGAATTTCTCTCTCTTCTCCCTTATTATTTTTTTTTTAATCAGTTTTACAAGTCAAAACATTATTGTAATTCATGTACTATTCTAAAGAAATACGTACAAGGAAATAAAGACCTTAACATCATATTAAACTGGACAACTGTCAGCAGTGCACTCAGGCACACACACAAGCCAAGGGAGAATACATTAGGTGGAAAAAAAAAAGATAATAACATTTGACAGATTTCTTCTTCCATTTGTCAAATGCAAGGATGACAGAGATGCTCAGCACAAAGTAAACAACAAAAATACTTCAATCCTGCATTTTTATGGCCTGGACAAACATTTTTATCCTGAGCAATAGGCTTGATCCCCATAGTACAGGGAAGGTAAACATGCTGAGCACAATAAGGTTCCTAGAGCAATTTCAGCAAAGCTACAATTCTGCATCAGCAGCCTTTTAAATGAAGTGACAAATTTTAGTTATTTAAAGAATAAGGTGGGTGGTTATTTATAAATAGTCTGTAGCTTGTGAAAGGGCAGAGTACACTCACATTAAAAGATTTTTTTCATAATACACGTCCAAAATCAATAGTTTGAAATCCAAGCTGTATATCAGGAATTCATGCAGTGAAAATGTGGTGGGTTTTTTGTGGTTGGTTTGTTTGGGTTTTTGTTGTTGTTTTGTTTCGGGATTTTTTTGTGGTTTTTGTTGTTGTTTAATAAACAAACATAAAAATGTACATTGATAATACCTATATAGAGGAAGTTTTCTGAAAAAACAAACAAAACCACACACACAAAAACCCCAAACCAAAACACAAACAAACAAAAAAATCCAAAACCAACAACATCAATATTAATTTGCTAGATAAAACTAGGGCCATTTGACCTACCAGACAGAGCATTAACCAATATTAACTCTCTGTTAACCGAACATTTTAAGAAGTAGTAAGAATGTGATCTTGTAAATTAGACTGATGTTCAAACTCTCCAAGGCAGCACTGTCACTGAAAGCATCATCTTTATCCCTCTGCAACCTTCTTCCCCCGCATATGTAACTCAAAGGTGAAGAGAGCTGGGGAATCTTGTTATTCTGAAACAGGAATTGCCAACACCAGAAAGCCATTTACAGCCACAACAGTTTGTCAGCCAGTTCATTGTGCTGTCATGGAAATGCACGGATAGGAAAAGGGAAGAAATTGGTACGAGGGCAAGAGAATAGTGTAAGGGCACAGACTTTATCGAACTGCAGTCTTGGTGAAGACCAATGACCTTGTCATGTAAAAGCACCACCAAATGCTGCTACTAATTCTCCTGTGATCAGAGCACAGACTATTGGATTAGCATAAGGCACTAGAAACTATAAAACAGTGTTATAAGGTCACTGAGTTACACAGAGTATTCTGAACAACATATCCTGAAGTACCAGATTATCAGTTGGGCAAAAGAATTCAAGTTTGCCATACCCAATAAGAACAACACTCAAGGGCAAAAACAAGACATGAGGTACAAACAACACACTGAATAGAGGCCAAGACAATTCTAACAGAACAGAGCATTAATGGTGGATGGGGAAAAAAAACACAACAGTTTTTCAAAAACATGGCATGCAGAAAACTTTTACTTCAAATGTATGGAAAAAAGCCCCTAACTAATTTACATTTTTTAAAAACTCAAATTGTGATAAATTAGATTCTTCAGATCTCCACCTAACTTCCCTTTTCAGGTCTAAGAAATGCAAAAATTATGTAGAACAGTTTTCTCCATATATTTAAATTCTAATACTACTTTTCAACTACAGCTTTTTTAAAGGGTATCTTTTTTCCATTTACAAGGCTCACTGTTTCCTTTCCTCTAGATGTGATCACAAGCATGCCAATATCTCAGTATGTAAGACAGTGTTCCTTGACATGTTTTAAGTAGCATAGTCAATACTGGCATTCTTCTGTAACATTACACAGCACACAAGATATGCAACCGGTACATATGGAAACTACTATGTCAGGAAATGAATCAAGGTACAAGGACTTTAACAGCAGCTGAACAGAAGCTAAACCTGTTACAAGCTTTTGCTCTGTATCAGCCAGTACAGCCCTCAAAGGAAAGTTTAAGTGCACGCTTGGGTCTCATTGTACTCGTTTCAATATGCAGAGCCAGAGGTTTAAATAGCATCAACTCAAAAAGAGCTTAAGTAAACTGCAATATGCCTTTTACACCAGTATAGAACTTTACCCACTGCACTTAAACTAGTGTTACATCATTACAAATATCCATTCCTTTCACTACAAGCAGAGGCACAATGAATCACTGTGGGTAACATACCAACCACATTCAAACAACTGTTCATTCACCGGACATTGAGCAGCCAGTGCAAATCAACTAGGGAACTACAATTCCAAACTTCCAGTAGGCAAGTACTGTTTTAAGAGAACTTCATCTCAGCTGCTAGTAAGCAGCAATTTGTAATGGAGCCAGCAGAGAGGCCAAAACCGTAATCATCTTCCAACCTGAAGCTCTTCATTGCTCCCTCAAATATTGTTTTAGCTCACCTTGGTGAGAATTTTTATAAGACAGATTAGGTGAAAGCTATTGTAACCTTTTCCTCAAAGGAATCATGCATAGTACTACAACATAATCAATCCAGAACCTGGGCAGAGTCACTTAAGAAACTCAGACAAAGATTTCACGAAGAATAACAACTGGGCCATAAATTGAGACTGATAATCTTCCCCAGAGGTCTCAAACCACTGACACCTAGATTCTGATGTATGTTGAATCACTTTGTCAAACACTCATCCAACTCAGTTTCATTTCTCACATCATTAAAGAAGTCAAAAGTTTTGATTTTGCTGATTATCCAATTGCTTGAACATATGACTGCCAAGCTACTGGAAAAATCTGGGAAAGTATTCCAACAAGAATTACAGATTGCTATCTTATCTATAAAGACTACAGTCCATATTTCTCTTTCAAGAGAGGTTACAATATCAAAACAAAGAAAAATATTTTTTTCTAGAGCTGATTTATAAATAAGCTCAACTGGTATCTAAGTAAATAGCTGTTAATATTAGAAATAACAACCCACTATTTGATTTTAAAGTAACCGTAACATATTCATTTAACTTGATTATAGGCCCTTAAAATTAGATGAGGTATTCAGAACTAGTTGATTTTATCTACAGTAAAATAGCTGTTAGCTTGAGTAGAAAAAACACTGAAAGCATTTGCAACATTTTCCTCTGCATGCTTTTTTCCAGTCTAGTTAAAGAAAAGTAGCTGTATAACATGTACAGATGTTAAGCACAATCGGAACGATACTGCATTTCACCGTGTTCTTGGAGGATCAACAGTATTGTCTGAGAAACTGCACTTCATGAAGAGAAATATAAGGAGGGAAACTGTTCATTTTTATGAGAACTTAGTAAAACAGATTAATGTGCTAAGGAACTGATTGAAGTAATGTAACTTCAATAATCTGGTCAAATATCCTGTACAACATAGGCTGAAGTTTGAGTGGTAAAGATTGAGAAATATTTGTGTCTTTTTTTCCCCCTATACAGAGCGTTCCACATCCTTTTCCTGTTCTGTCACATCAGGAAACGCAAATTCTGATTTCAGTGACAAAATCCTACCAAAAATACAGGAGTGACAATGCTTAATTAAATCTTAGGAGAAGGAAAACAGTTAGATATTCTAATTAGGCCATATGTCTATTCAAATGCCCAATTACTAAACTTAGTTTAAGTTCCAGACAAGCAGTCTGAGCTTTTCAAAAGCTTCTCTCAAACAATTCATTTGTTCAGTCCTTCAAATATTTTTTTTCAGATTTTTTTCCTGATCTCTCTGGAACTTTTTTCCACAGTTCCTGCAATAGAAGTATACATTTTAACATTTCCAACCTCAAATTCCATTTTTCCTTGGTATGAGTGTGTGTTAAGTAGATGGGAGAGTTTGTATCCACATACAATGTGCTAGACTAGTACCTACTGAGAACACCGTTGTCAAGCTCCTTTAACCTTACTGCAGGAGTTTGCCAGACAGGTGTTTAAAGTATTTTGCCAAAGTGAAAGTTTCTATGTTAAGAATAGTACAGTTTTTTCTTAAGCATGAAATGCGTATGTCTGCTTAGTTTCTCTTTTCTTCAGGGAGAAAGCTGCTTTGTCAGGTGGCTCTGAAATTCCAGGATCAGGTAAACAAAAAAAACACAACAAGATAACATTCTGTATTCTTTTGAGGAAAAAGGAGTCCATTTTACTGTACAAGTCATACCAAAAGCAAGATAGAAAGAAAACTCATCCTGAGAATCTGAAGATGATAAAGATGTGGTTGTTGCTTTTTGCTGAACACTTCTAGACAGGTTGTCTGTTTTCCGTATTTATTGCTATTTTAACTGTTAAAACCAGCAAGCTTTAATTATATCTATACAGAAATGGGCAACACAAACCAACACTGGGAGAAACAAACTATTTAATTGGTCATGTTACTTAAAGTAATATTTTAGAGGCATTAGTACTGGAAGTGTTTCTTTCAGGCAGAAATAGTCTTCACAGGACAGTGCACTGAAACAGCGTGGGACTTTCATCCTACAGCAAGGTCATGCAAACAGATTCATTCGGCATTCAATACAATCGTGTTACAATGTCTTGATATAGAATGAACAAACAGCGTCAAACTTCGATAAATACCAGGTTAGAAAAATTCCTTACCTTTATTCTAGGTGGGGTTTTTCGTTGTTGCTGTTTCTTGTTTGTTTTAAGCAAGCTTTTCAGGAAAAGTAATCAATTAGTATTTCTGATACAAAGGTCTAACAGTACAATGCAAAGCTTTCTCAAGAGCAAATTAAACATTGTATTTTCAGTCTTCTTAATCTACAACACAGAAAATTAAATCATTGCACATGTACTTGAACAGGGCATAGCAAGAAAGACTCATGGAACTTAAAAGCTTGGTAGGAAGTAGATGTTCATCTGTTCAAAGATTTTTGCAATGAATACCACATGAAAATTGTTCAAGTTCACTGGGTGAAGGAGTTACGTACATTTTTCTTAATTATCTTATGTATACAACTTCTATGTGACAAATAAAACATTTCAGATATGCCATCTTCAATCAAAACATATTTTACACTTCATTTTACACACACACACACACACGCAAAAAGTCATAATAGTAAGCTTAGTTACATTGGTCCCCTAATACTTGAACTTATATTTCAGGTATATCACATGTATACTACAGTCGTGTTCTGCAGAGTTCAAGGGAAACTTCCAAAAACTGCATTGAAGCTGCACTGAACTGCATTAGTTCTGTGCAGCAAAGGAACAAACACACAGAGAATGCAAGAGATAAGATGGAAAACAGGAAAAAAAAATAAAAAGGAAAAAGAAAAAGGAAAAAGAAAAAGGAAAAAGGAAAAAGGAAAAAGGAAAAAGGAAAAAGGAAAAAGGAAAAAGGAAAAAGGAAAAAGGAAAAAGGAAAAAGGAAAAAGGAAAAAGGAAAAAGGAAAAAGGAAAAAGGAAAAAGGAAAAAGGAAAAAGGAAAAAGGAAAAAGGAAAAGGAAAAGGAAAAGGAAAAGGAAAAGGAAAAGGAAAAGGAAAAGGAAAAGGAAAAGGAAAAGGAAAAGGAAAAGGAAAAGGAAAAGGAAAAGGAAAAGGAAAAAGAAAAAGAAAAAGAAAAAGAAAAAGAAAAAGAAAAAGAAAAAGAAAAAGAAAAAGAAAAAGAAAAAGAAAAAGAAAAAGAAAAAGAAAAAGAAAAAGAAAAAGAAAAGAAAAGTGAGGGATAAAACACAGTGAAACCCAAGCAAACTACTGCCTAAGTGAATTTATGTAGATAGCTTTGTACTAACAAGGATCTTCTGTGAGAATGTGTTAACCTACTTTAGTCACTCATATTGCAGACAAGAGGACTGTCACTTAGTGTAGTAAAGTCTAAAGGTTCAGTATATTGAAATGTCAAACATTCAAAAACCATCTAAATCATAAAACATAACCTCACGCAGCAAGGGCAATTCACTGCACCTTGTAGCTTTTATGACAACTTAGAATCATAGAATCATTTATGTTAGAAAAGACCTTTAAGATCATAAAGTCCAACTGTTAACCTAGCACTGCCAAGTCCACCACTAAACCATGTCTCCAAGCACCACGTCATCCTCCAGGGATGGTGATTCAGCCACTTCCCTATTCCAATGCTTGACAACCTTTTTGGTGAAGAAATCTTTCCTAATATCCAAGCTACTACTTGATTCATGGCTATCTGAAAATGCTTTGCTAGGACCTCCAAAGAGGTCATGTAAAATGCTGTACCAGTCACGGTGCATGTTATGACTGATCTGTCTCCCAGGGAAGAGAGAAACAGAACCTTAACAGGCAATGGAAAGGAAGAAGCAATAAACTCCATTACCTAACTCTTAACATCAGTGGAGAAAAGTTTTTAGTTCTAAAACTATTCTAGGGAAATGTAACCACAAGGAGAATGTTGTATGGTTAAAAAATTGTATACAAAGAAATGCAACAAGCTACATGACCCCTGAGCAACAACCAATACAAGTGAAATCAGGTTCTGCCTGCTACTTGTAACCTATGAAAATCCCCCTGTCTAAAAGACAATAAGGTCAAAAGAGGTGGTTGATAACTTTCAAAGATCATAGGCTTTTATCAGGATATAAAAAATCAGTAAGACAAATGCCAGTAGGTTAGACTAATAATAAAGGTTAAACAGCTTGTAATGCCTGTGGGGTGTATGAAGAAATGCAGTTAGCTAACAGGAATAAGAGGACCTTGTGAGACCCAGCATCATAGGATTCTTAGCTCATACAAACCATAAATAATAAATCAAACAAATCACAGCATTGTCTTAAGCTTTTCTCATGAAAAGGCCTTTGCTATTTAGAGTACTCTAAGAGTTTCCCAAACCACTTTTCTCATCTCTGTTCTTTCACTGCAGTGTTTCCCTGCCGCAGACATATGAAAATACCATAATTTTAGCAGAAGTTTCTCAAGGGAGCTACATCCTGGCTTAAGTATATGCATGGACCTTGGGCTTAAAGGATTCACCTGATTAAAGCCAGACAAGAATTCTGCTGGTTGGAAAGCAAGAACAAAACTGCACAAATTCACCTTATGGCAGCTGCACTGCTCCAGTTGGATTAGAAGAATAAGGCTATCCACCTTGACAAAAGTCTGCATTGTCACAAAAAGCTGCTGTCCCACATTTAGGAGTGTATCAGCAAGTATGTCACCAGTTCTCCATCATTATGGTGGCTCCTCCTCAAATGCTGTCCATCTAATTAAGAGAGCATTTGTCAATATCCAAAACCCTTCACTGGACTAACTTAAGATTGTATAGAACTCTAGTCACTTTCTCTTTGTGGCCATGAATTAGGGGATGCAAGTTGTTAACTCACAGGGACAAACAAGAAACAGACAAAAAAGATGGGGGCAGAAGTGACACAAACCAAGCCACTATCAAAACACAATCTGAATGAGACTTATTCCTCTCAGAAGTTATACCATTACAGGCATGGACTCTTCATGAAATGAAACAGATAATGAAGCCTTCACAACTTCAATAACATATGGCAATAACAGGAGGGTAAAAGGAAAACAAGAGGGTTTTGTGTGTGCACGCATTCACACAGAGGCAAATATAAAATTTCACTTTTTCTTCTGAAGTACTAAAGACAAAAGACTTTGTAGGTTTTGGTGCTGAGGTTTTTTTGTTTAAGAGGATGTGCATATGTGGTATGTGAAATGCAGAGATGCATAAATACTACTTCGGCAGAAGTAGAGAGAAATAAAGGATGGCCTTATTCCACTCTAATCAGTTAAGAACTTTTTGACATTGAAGATGCAGTAATAGCAAAACTGCTTGATTCCTGAAAGAGTTTCCACTCATCAGAATCCCAGCTGATTATCACTGTGCAGTATGTTCATTTCCTTCAGCAGATGCTTCCGACATTCATTACCAAGAGTTGCTGCTGGAGTACTGCTCTGGTTCCAAACCAGGCTAAGCAAAAGAGTTCTTCTGCAGACACTTTGGGGAATAACGTGACATAACTGAAAATATTATTCAGAACCCGGCTTTTTTGATATTCATCATACTGTATTTCTTTCCACCACCTATTTGAGAGACTACACATAGACTAAGTCAGACAATCTGCTGGCAAATAACCAAGAAGTAATGTTTGCCACTGACTCTACCTTATTGCTGCTCTTCCTATCAATAAAACAAAACTAATTCTCCCATTCTCTCATGAAACACTAAGTCTTCATTAGCCTTCAAATACCTACCATGCATCTAATAATCAAGCTACTATATCAGTTAAGGGCAGTTAATGCCAACTACTCCTGAAGTTCTATTACAATTTTAGAGCCAAGATGAGGAAGAAAACTGCATACTAAGCTATTTTATTAAACAGAAGCAAAAGCAGAGTGGATGGTTTAGATGACACCAGCATACAATGCCAAAAGCATAACCTTGCAAACAATACTAAAAATACATAATTTCAAACTTGAAGGGAAATGAGTGGTGCTGGTAAAATTCTACATATTATTTCAAGCATAGAAGTTGATTATATAAAGATTTATTTATTTATTTTAACAAGGGAAAGGAAGGGAATCTGAGTGGAGAAAGATGGCTTAAAATTGTAGAGCAACTGTCTTTATTCTAAGTCATTGCAGGAATTCAGAACCTTCCACTATTTTGCCAGATTCTACTTCATGAACCAGATTAAGGATTTTAGGTGTTTTGTACTCATTGTCACTGGCTGCTTCCTAAGTTTTAGGCAGTTTAGTTTTGGGAGCTTAAACAACCCGATCTTCTTATATTCAGTCACTTTGTCTTTCAGCATCTTTTCAGGCTAGGCTGTATAAGCTGCCTTTCTTCTAGACAGAAAGATGGATTTATCACCCGAAAAGAGGAAGTATATGTTCTTCTTTAATCCTTATTCTGTTAACACAAAATAAATCTATATTCTATATAAGAGCAACAGAAAACAGTCCACATACATTTAACTATGAAGAGCTGATATTCCTTTCGCTAAACATACTGCTTTGTGGGCCATTTTAAGAGTAAACTATTCCCTACAGGACCTTGTACAAGTAAAGAGCAGGAAAGAATAGTTAAAGATACCTTACATGTGAGAAAACCACCACCACCAAAAAAAAGCAAGCAAACAAACAAACAAAAAGAAGGTGAAAGGCTTTTTCCTACTTTTAGACTTTGTACAGCCACAAGTAATTATATGAACTGTGGGTGTTGCAGTGAGCAAAGTTTCTCATGAAGAACAGTCACAGAGTCATTACACAGGCATGAAGAAGGGAAAAGGTAAGTCACCCGTTCAGGCTAAATTGGACTCGGTGTCCCCAGGCAAAATGGTTTCAATAATAAATAACAAGAACTAACCGGTTCCGCTAAAAGCTTTTCAGTCATGGAATGGCAAAAGTATTTTGAAAGAACTGAGATTGTCTCACTGATTTGGGAGTAAAGACATACTCCTATCCCGCAAACAACTTCAAATGATGCCCTCCTGATGACAAAGATTAACAGATACAGTATCAGACATTCCCTCCACCCTACTTGCATTTTCTACGCACAAGGCTATTTGCTGAGATAAAGCACTTGCACAGCACTAAGTCAAAATTCACTTCTGTATTTATGATTATGAGTCACACTATTGAAAAAGCTATCATACTACTTCATGGGGACAAGGTGACAGAGCTTTTTAGATAAATAAGACTGTGTACCACAAAAACGTGAATCTCAAGAGTTAGCATTCATTTAAAGAGTATTCTATTGCTGCTGCAGTTACCAGGAGAGATTGACGTACCAAGATACAATACAAGAATTAAGAATTCATTCCCCAAGTTTGCTGACTACAATGCCAGAAAGATAAATATTCACCCAAAAGATGAGATTCATATTACACTGCCTCTGGAAAAGATGGAACCTACACTCCCTATGTTAATAATGCGGAAAGCCCCTACCAAGATTTAGCTCCTCAAAGCTGAGTGATATTTACTGTCTCCCTAAATATATTAAAAAGTAACTTTACCTTAAATAGTTGCTAAATATCATGGGAGACAATAAAATCCCCAAAATTCTTACTTAATGTAGGTCTGCACACCTATGCAATCACAGCAAGTCAGCCACTGCTTTTCACATAAAGGTGAGTCCCTACGAGCAAACCGCAACATGATGTGTAAGAAATACTGACCCTGACAAATGAAGAGCATCGTTATTTCCAATCTAAAGCTCAATGCACCTCCAGTGAAAAAGTAGCAGACGTGCCAGACCAAAGCACAGTTGGCACAGAGATGACAGTTTTCAGGAACCTTTTTCTCAAATTCACTTCCTAGAGGTTTGTGAAGTCTGAAGAGGAAACGAAACCAGCACCGGGTGGAACCAAGGGATTGTATAATAAACCGGATCGTAACGGGGAGATTTCAACAGACTTTCTCCCGAGATTCATCCTCCCATCCACGGCAGAGCTTCGCCGCCCGCGCTTCGGCAAAACCTCCGCCAGCTCCGTCCCCCCGCGCCGCCCGCCCGCCCTTCCCAGCTCCCATCACCGCCCGGAGCACAGCGGGCGGCCCCCCGGGCTCCCCGGGGCCGATCCCCTCCAGAGACACCTCCTGGGCCCGGCTCCGCTCGGGCGGAGGCGCTTCCCCGCCGGGCCGAGCGCGGAAGGTCGTTACGCAAGGTGACGGGGGCGGCCGAGCCGCGGGAAGGAAGGGCCCCGCCGCACCGAAGCGGCTGCCTCGGCGATCCCCCTCCCTCCCTCCCGCTCCGCACGGTGCCTACCGCCGGCACCGCCCCGCAGCACCGGGGCAGGTGGCTCCCCCGCGCCGGGCCGGCCCCCGGAGTGGGGGATGTGACTGGGGGTGCAGCCCCCGCCCCGCACGGCTGCGGCGGCCGCGACTCGGCGGCCGCGACTCGGGGAGCTGAGGCGAGAGACCGCTCTCCCTCACGGCCCGCAGAGCCGCAGCGGCCTGAGAGGGCAACGGCGGTTGGCGACCCCCCACAGTGGGGCTGGGCGCGGCAGCGGTCCCCACCACCCCCAAACCCGGCGTCGCCTCGCCTCACCTCCTCCGGCGCCGCCTGTGCGCAGCCCGCCGCGCCGGGCAGAGCGCATCGCCCATGGTCCGCGGCGGAGGCCGGCGCGGGCTGGAGGGGCGGCCGCCGCGCCCGCCGTGGGGGCCGGGCCACCTGGAGGCGGGCGGGCGCAAGGGAGCGTCTGCAAACTGCCAGAGCCGCGCGCGAGAGAGAGAGCGCGAGGGCGCGCGCGGCGCAGCCCCGCACGGCAGCGCCCGCCCGCGTGTGCAGAGCGGCACGACCGGCTCTGCCCGGCCGGAAGCGCCTGTGCCGGGCCCAGGCACAGCGAGGGAGCGTGTGCAAAGTGCCTGCCCGGCTGCGGAGCGCGCGGGGGCGGGAGGCGCGCGGCGGTGTGAGGAGACAGCGGCCGCCCGTGCGCAGCCCTGCCCCGCGCGGGGCGGGAGCGGCGGGAAACGCCCACGAGCCCGCCGGTGAGGCGTCGTCTCGACGCCCCGCAGCTCGGTGCTCCTGAGGGGCGGCCTCGGCCCCCGCCGCAGCGCCGGCCTCACCCTGCTGTGAGCAGGTCCTTCTCCCCTCTCACCTGCCCGCGGCCGGCCCTGCCGCCCCCATGGGGTCCGGTCGGCGAGCGGCCGCGCTCAGGCCTGGCGGAGCCCGCCGAGGGGCCGGCAGGGAGGAACGGCCCGGGAAACCGTCGCTGCCGCCTCACGGTGCTGGGCGGCCTGTCAGGCAGAGGTCGGGAAAGCAGGGACAGACAGACGTGCCTGGGAGAGCACTGGCTGACCGCGCACCCCAAACCGGCTTCCCAAGAGCCCCCTCCTGCCTCCCCGGGCGCGTCCACCGAAATCCTCACAGCCCCGCAAACAGCAAGGTCAGGAGCGGGTCTGGTGTGTGGTAGCAGCTGTGGTTTTGGCTGCGCTAGGTGTGTGCATCACATCAGCTAACGTTTTCCAAAGCATTAGACACGGGTGTTTGTGATCAGGAGTTGAAGGGTTTTAATCTTCTTAGGTTGTCTTTAAACACACTCTGCAAGCTCCTAGAGCTTCAGTGTTTGGGAGGCATTAGAGCAAAGGACGATAATGTATTTTTGTAATGAGAAGATGACTATATTTTGTAGTGGCGAGACAGTCTCTATTTAGCACGGCTTCTGGAGAGCGGTGTGTTTTCCCAAGCCTGCACGCACAGACTCGGGGGGGGGCCGTAGAAGATGGGTGACATCTGGTGGCCAGTCCTACTCGATGGTGTTGATAGAGGCTTCCTTCATAAGGAGCAGATCAAGATCTAAGTTAAAAGATGTATTTCTGGTTACCTCTACAACCTTATATGAGTAAAAGGAAGAGTAGGTGTAGGTTGCAGTGATCTGCAGAATTTAGATCAATATCTATTACAATATTCTTCACATGCCATGAATCATCAGAAAACGGTTATACAAAAAAGTCAAGAAAATGGGTATGTTTTTGGTGACAATTCAAAAAAATCTCTGCTAGTGTTCAGTGCTGTTCATTTTGGGCTTCTCCATACAGGACAGAAAATTGTGAAGTGAACAATGCGTGCTAAAGGACACTTCTTTGTACCTGTAAGCATCTGCAATAATGCTCTGTAATTCAGAGTTTCATTTTTCAGCCAGCATTTTGCTGTGTTCCCTGCTGGAAACTCTCACTGGCATTTAATGAGAGGTTAAGGATTTGGAAGTTTTACAAGGTGTTGAATGATCAAAGCCTTGGACCAGTTTTTGTGTAAGATAGTACCTTTTAAGAAGATCTGCTATGATTTGCACTGTTTGTGGAACAGGCTCTTGTCACAGAGAAAGAAAGCAGGTGGAATAACAGCATCCACAGCACTTTGATCCTTTTCTGTTTATTATGATTTTAATATAGGAATCTCATATGCAGGAGCAGACCTAACGTTGCAGTCATTTTTGAGTTTTATATGTTCTGTTATAGAAATACTATATATCACAAAATAACAACGGTGGTCTCCTAGGAGAGCTCTTACTGAAGGGAACAGTAAATCTTATGAGCTGAGTTTTCAATCTGGAGCATACCAGTCAGACCCTCCATTCAGAAATAGGAAGTTACACTACATATTTTACAGTACATATGCATGATATAGCTAAATTAAAAAAAAAAAAAGGTGCAAAAAAAAGTGCATTGAATCGATTAAGGAAGTGAGAAGTGCATAGGAGAGTGGGCTCCCTGCTCAAGAAGCGTTTGCTGAGGAAAGGTTGGGTTCTTGGAGCACAGGGAGCAGGAGACTGAGAGAAGAGAGAACACAAACCCCTGCAGTATTAAAGTATTAGGAGAATCTGAGAGCAACCTGGCACTTACATGTTTATTCCTTACTTTAGTGTGTAACAAGTAGGCCACCAATTATTCAGATTTAGCTCTCTGAGCCCCGTCCCATATTCAGCGTGAATCTCACACAGTTAAATCTTAACTTGTCTGCTTGCTTATTCTGTGCTCATGGGAAGAGGGTGTGGGTAGAGGCTCCAAGTGGGCCTAATAAGGACCATTAGGGCCTGTTAATGCCATCAGGGCCCTGATGCTGGCATCTCATCTTGCATGTTTGCATCTCAGAGCCACAGGCTCTCTCTCTAGTTCCAGGACTCTGTGTGCTGATCCCATCACCCTTGGGCACAGGCAGGAATGGCCTGCAAGTGCTACTCTGCAATTTCAGGTGCCTCCTAAGGTGTGCTATCTGTTGTGGGACCTGCTGGGAAGCATACTTCCCAGATGTAGTCATGCTCCACCACATGTGCTTCCTGAGTGTCACCACATGTATAACTGCCCTACATACCAACACAGACATCCTGTGAGCCAGCGTTCTGTGATTGAAGAAGATAAGTTGGTAGATGTGTGAAAACACCTAAACACTGTAGAAGGCTAGGACCAAGGGTCTTGGCTACAACTGATATTAATGGAGAACTTTTGGGTTACTCTGAGGTCTGTCTTATTAGTGAGGAAAGTATATTCTGGTAGAGACATTCAAGAGACCATCTATTCATATGTTTTTTCTGCTTGATTTTTGTATCCAAATGTTGCTGGTACAGCCCTGCCCTGAGTGGATAACAAAAACTCCCTGGTGTGATTCTGTGCCAGTCACAGCTTCCGATTAGTATAGAATTCGGGCAGACTAGGTTAAGAAGTCACATCTATACTAACTTCTGCTTGCTAACTGTAAGCTTGACATAAAAGGACAGAAGTAATCCTCAGAAGACACTGAATGCAGCAGTACTGTTTAAGGAATGTTTATGTTCTGAGGGCAATTCTTTTGCACTTCTCTATACTGACTTTTGGAGGATTCTGATTATGGACCAGCAGTGAGTGACAGCCTAAAATGTAAATGTACAGAGGTCACCGGTGCTGACTCCAGAATTGCTTGTTGTCACCTTTAAAGTAGTCTACTTGTTGAATTTTCCATCTCTGTTAGTCCAAAGAATAAACTACTATAATGGGGAGAAATGTGCCTGGGATGTAGAAGAATTCTGTGATTACCCAAAGACCCTACCTACATGAACCTTTCCTTAGGGCAGTGTGTGTGAGCTGTGTTTCCTTTTGGCTTGTAACACTGTGTAACAAAATTACAGCACACATATAATAACATTTAGTTCACCTTTCCCAATAGCAAAATCTGTTGTTATGAGATCTATAGTATTAGAGAAGATAGATATAGAAAATATTTTAATGATAGAAATCTCTTTCTTCTGAGGTGGACTACATCCAACATTCCTGCCTTTGTTCTAGTTGGTAGTGTCGTCCCTCCCCGCCCCCCCTTATCTCAGGTAGATACACTGTTACAATATGTTATGTTTCTGGGATTAGCACAGCAATAATGCACTTGCAATAGGGACTAGAGAGCTTCTGCATTATCATCTGCATCTCCTTCAAAGCCCTTTTGCCTTGTCTTTGGAAGGTCTCTATCCCCCTGTGCAGGTTTTCTTACTTTCTTTTATAAGTCCCCTGTATGCTCCTCAGAATAAAGGGGTAGTTGTTAGCTTTGCAGGTACGAAGTGGACTCTTTGGTGGTAGGCTGAGTATTGCATTATTAATGTTGAACATGACTTCAATAAAATGGAAAAGGAGAAGAGGAAAAATAAAAAGGAAAAACTGAAATTTAAACCAGAGATAAGATTAAAAAGACCTTCCTGAAAGGTATCTTTGTCTCTTCATTGCCAAACACGATAGCTGTGTCTTGAGGCTTCCAACATATGCTTTTAAAGCTTTCTGTTTGATGTCTCCCTCAGCTTTGTTGATACAAATTAATTTACTGCAAAATGATAACTGACCCCAGCCTCTGTGGTGGAGATCAGAAAATTTATGCATTCTTGTTCAAGAACATATCATGCGTTTTTGTTTGGTCTTCTCAGGACCTCATCTATGTTCTTTGAACTACACTACAATGTAATTCTGAAGTGATGTCATATTCAACCCTAATAATATTCTGATCACAAAGTGAAATCTTGAAGATTCACCCTCTCCCTTTCTTTTGCTCCTTATTCACAATTCAAAGTTGCTGTAGGATAACTTGGGTTTAACTCTGATTAAATATCAGAAGAGTAGCAAACAGAAAATGTTCCTCTCCTTTCCCCGTATTCAGGTAAACCCCCTGTTTTTTAACACAAGTAAGATTTTGCTGTTAGGTTTTAACTGTCTCCTTCCCACCAACTTTTTATGGATATGTAAAAGTCAGATTTTTTACAGGCATCATAAACTCTGTCCAGTAGAAAAGAACACACCCATAAATTGTTATTTGACTCTTGCCTTTGAAGTTTTTATTCTGTCCCCTCTTCATAAATATAACAACATATAAGATTTTCCATCACCAGAAAACATTGATCTATATTCTGACACATTATAAACATAAATTGTGCAAACATTTCCATTAACTTTGCTCTGAGTTATCAAACAGGAAATAAAACCTTGTTTTTAGGTACCAAACCAGACATTTTAAATAGGTATTTAATGTGTGCAATAAGTGTACCAAGGAGCTCCTGATTTGCAGGAAAATATTAGGGATTCCTTTTCAGACATCACAGTAGCTCTTCAGTACAAAGTGGCATGTAATTGTAAAAGTTCATAAGCACAGTATAAATCTGGTAGAGCTGATTCTCCACTGTCTTCATCCCTTTGTAGTTATTAGTAAGAATGCTCATATTTTACATTCACCTTGAACAGGTTTGAAGGACTGCTCAAGGTGCAAGAGATACTCTGTATTCTCATTTGAATGCAAACTGAAATTGCATCATGATTTATTTTAGGGATTTCATTGGACCTGAGGGAGTTAAAGACTTTCCTGAGGAAACAAGTCACTGGCCACTCATGGAGATTTGCCAAAGAGACTGTGCAGCAAATAAATGATTAAGGTATAAGAAGAGAAAGGCTAAGAAATAACAAAGGTAGTAAGGACATAGTAGAAGATATAGATGGGTTATTTTTATTGGTGTTCACTGTTGAGGTAGTAATTTTGTAAGTTTCACCTCTGGTATGAGCTTTGTGGAACTCTTGTCTTGAACTGAAGAATTAAGGGAAGTTTTCAGATTGAATCAATAAAATTAACAGTACCAGGCTTGATCATATTTGTCCAAGAATTTTGAAGGAGCTTAGGTAAGAAAGTTCTGAGTGTTTGTTTCTGCTATGTTGCCATCTCATCTTCTTGTCATAATTAACAGAATCACCAATGTCAGAGAGGTCTGTAGTGGTGAATCAGAAAATTGGGAATGGATGGCTTAATCTGACTTCTTCCCTGATGGATCAGCAGAAAATATACTTAGCCTATATATAGATAGCATATGTATAATAGGTTAATATCTCTACACGATCCTCTTCTATAGAGGTAAACGACAAACTCACAGATTGGTTTGTTGTTTGAAGGAGTCAGTAACCATCTCTCTGATCTGGATAGCAGATTCTATTCAGATATCCATGCACTTTTTCGCAAAATCTTGAGTCAAACGCTTGCTGTCATTAAAGAAATGAGGTTGTCATGAGATATGTCATAAGATGTTTTAAAGATAGGAGTAGAAAAAGATAGAAAACAAAAATAGAAATAGGGATATGGGATCATTTGTTGCTGCAGATGGAGTTTATATTTGGAGTCTCTCAGGACCTTGTTTTGTGACCTTGCTTTTCAGCATATTCATAACTGGTCTGGAAATTGAAGGAATATTGAGGTGACAATTGCAGATTATATAAAATTGCTGAGGATAGTAAAAGCTAAATTTGAATGCAAAATGTTGCAAAAGGATGCTATAACACCATGTGACAGGAAAATAAACAGCAGATATAATTTAGCATTGATATTACTTTGCATGATAAATGCAAAATTACATTAAAAAATGAAAAGTGACTTCCTATATAACCAAATGGACTTTTTATATTACTAATCAGGAATAAGATTATGAAATTACTTTGAAGAGTCTCTGAAAATATCAGCTCAATGCACAACAGTGATTAAAAAAAGCAGAATGTTTGGAATCCCTATGTCTGTAGAGGTCCATGGTACACTCAGTTCAATTTACCTACCACAAAATATATATAGTAAAGCAATAAAGGATGATAAGAGTGATCAGAGACTGTGAGTTACATCAAATGAGAAGAGACGAATAAGACTAGTAATTAGAGAAGAGGAGAACTCAGGAAACAGGTGGTAAAGGTTGAGTAAAACAACATTATGAAATCACTGATCACACAAGGATGAATGAGGCGGAATTGTTCAGTATTTGTCACAGCAAAAAGAACCTGTGGCACCCAATGAAATTTTGAATAGTGGCTGTTACTATGTCCTCATTGCTTCCTTTTATTTGCTAACTCATCTGGGGTAGTGCTTCTTTTCTAGGGTCTGACTCCTTTGCCTTGACAGAAACAACCTAAACATGACATAATGCCTTTCCCTATGGTGAAATACAAGCTTTTCAAGGCACAAAACAGCTTCAGTTCAACTAGGCCTTACAACTTGTCGTCTCTGTTCCTCACTCCAGTTTTCATAGGTTCCCGTGCAGCTCCTGGCATATTTTCAACAGTGAACTGGAATGACTTCAAAACAGCAGCTTTAAAAAATATTCTGGAAATATTACTCTGTCCCAGATGAATTTTATATATATGTATACATTTATGTATCTCCATGCCTTTTTATCCTCAATATAGCCCTAGTCGTACTGTTGTACTGCATCTTACAGAACGGTGTCTCATGGACAAAATCTGGAAAATCTTGACACTGAAGAGTCAATTTCCTAATTTTTAAGTAACATGAACCCTTAGTGTTACACTGTGATTGTGGCCAGTGTAATAGAGCAGATGAGTTTGGAATACAGAGTAGCTGGATCTCTGCTACATTATCACTAGTTTAACAAAGGACTCCAGGCCAATGCCATAATGAAGTAATGAAGTTAATTATTTTTCAGCCTTACCTTAGTTAAATGTTTCTGTATTTCTGTTGTTATTTGATACTTAAACCAAATACTAGAAGCCAAATAATTTTATTATTGAATCTGCTTTTACAGTTTGAACTAGGATATTAATTGTGATTTCAGCATCAGGCCTACTGCTTTAAGCAACAACACATCTAGGAAATAAATACTCTCTTTCCTATACATCTCCAGAACTTTTGACATACCTGTAATTGTTCTCAAGTGACCCACAGTTGTTCTTTTTTCTTTAATTTTTTTTATTAACTTGTTAATTTGAAACTCAAAATGATATATGGATTCAGTAATGTACCTGTGCAAGTATACTTTTCATTAATGCTAAATGCATTATCACACAAGGGTGAAGAAAACACGCCATGTAGGCAGTCACTGAAATGGGCATCTTTTCCCTCTCAAGTAGCCAGGTGACATTTCATTTATGGGAACCATTAAACCAGGGTGTTAAAAACAGATTTAGTTTGCTTCTATCTACTTAAAAGAGAGCTGTTGTCACTATTTTGGCAATTAAAGTTTGAAAGTGGGAGGCATTTGATTTATAGAAGACACTAAACTGGAGACTGTTTTATAAAGCTAAAGAGGACTGATGTAAAACTTCACAAAAAGGAAACTGTTTTCAACAATTTATGAACTGTGACAAAACAGTCTCTTCAGCGGGAGGTAGATGAAGCTTCTGTTACTATTAGAAACAAATTCAAACTGGGAGGCTTAGATCATTGTCTTTGAACAGTCTTTTCCCCTTGGCCCCCCAAATGAGGGAAATTTTTTGTTGGTTACTGTTTAACTGTAGTGTACCCCATGTCTGAAATCATGTTTTTCAGCACCAAGAGATTATTTGCAGTAGATCTTGTATTTTAATTATGAGGTGAGCAATAAAGACAGGATTATTGACTGTGGAATTATTCCATATGAGAACTTGTTTGTAGGCTTTCTGCTGGTTAAACAGATCTGGTAGGTTGCCTTTGGTCTTATTCAAAAGTCTAAAAGGTTGAGAGTCCTGTGGTCGATGAATTCCAGGCTGATGTGTATTTAGATTGTTATTCTGTTCCTGATAAAGAAAAAAATCAAATTGACTAAGATCTGGACAATACTGAGCTTTTTACATTGTTTGGTGGTATGGTGGTACGTGAAAGTTTTAGTGGAATTTTAGTTGTTAAATAATAACTTTTTTTTTTTTTTTTTTTTTTTTTAATATATTACCCTTAATGGTGTATCCTTAAAAGTAATTTAAAGTATAATCTGGAAAAATTTAATCTGACATTGGTGAGCATCTTTTAAGTGCTTGTACTTGTCTGGAATTGTTGACACTTTGCAATCTCTAGTCCCAGCAAGATTCTACAATAGAGAATATATATTGAACATTTCAAGCGCTGCAAAAGCCTTAAAGGAATGCTCATCTACCTGGAATGTCAGTGACCTCTAAGTCTTCTCATCTTGTTACTGGATACTTCTGGAAAGAGTGTCTGTGAATAGGATTCACATTGCAAAAAGAGAAGCAGCACCTTTACTTTTATGGTTTTTGAGTGTGGAACTTGGCCATGCAATGTTTAGCCCAAAGTCAATATTCATTTAACATGTTTAGAATTTACTAAATACAATGGAGTTCCTAAACTGGCTCTTGCAAGGATTTCTCAAATAAAATGTCTTCATTACTTACTAGAAGAATTATCACATTTTCACTGTCCGGCCACTACGTTCCATCTTTTACCTTCTCCTTCCAAATCTCTTCTTATGTTAATGTGCTTTTACTTCAAGGGGCTGAAGATCTTTTAGCAAGGGACTGATTCTTTTTTGCAGATATATAATTCAATGGGCTTTATAAAATTAGGTCCCTTCGATAGCTCAGCTGGTAGAGCGGAGGACTGTAGAGGTCCTGCTCCATGGTAATCCTTAGGTCGCTGGTTCGATTCCGGCTCGAAGGAGACATCAAATTTTAAGATTCAGATTGGATATTAGGAAAAAGTCTTCATGGAAAGGCTTGTGAAGCAGTGGAACAGGCTGCCCAGGGAAGTGGTGGAGTCGCCATCCCTGGAGGTGTTTGAATGGTGTTTAGACAAGATTCTTATGGACATGGTTTAGTGCTAGAGTTAGGTTATGCTTGGACTAGATGATCCTGAGGGTCTCTTCCAGGTGAAATGATTCTATGATTCTATGAAATGGTCTACACTGACTATAAAGTATTTTAAACAAGTTCGAAAACTTTGAAGATAAATTCTTATGAGAAAGGAAGAATTCTGTACAACGTCTTCTAAAATAATAAGCTACATAGTAGTGAATGCAGCCACTGGATGTGCAACAATTCATTTGACTTTATGCATCTGCTAGCCTATAATACTGGAGCAAAAGACCAAGGAGAAGCATTTACATGTGCTGTGAGAGAATTCCTGCACTGGGAAGTCAGAAAGTGTAGATTTCCTCAAGGGAAAATATTTGCTTTGTCAGACAACCCCTTTAAATGAAAAGCAGTCTAACTGGAGCATGGGAGAGTCCTTATTCAGAAATGTAGTCCTTTTACAAAAAAACCCCCAACAATAGCAACAACAACAAAACCTGCACAAAACCAACAGAAACACCCCAACAATAACAACAACAAAACCTGCACAACAACAACAAAAACCCCCAAACAAACAAAATGAAACCCAACCCAACAAAACAAAACCTCAAAACCAACAGAAACCCAACAAACCCTAAATCTGCAAATGTGAAAAATAACAATACATCTTTATCAATTCACCCAGGTCTGCTCTTACCATGCGTAGACATCATGAGGCATACAGCTGGAATGTCAAAGCTGGATCAGTTGTATTTGCTTTCTGCAACTGTAAATTTCAAATTCTTCAGGATCACAAAAGGGAATGAATTGCATACGTCTCTTATCAAAGAAGAAGTATTAACAGAAAAGGTCTCAGGAGAGAGTATTGATCAACACACATTAATTCAGGAAAGTTTTGATTTACGTAATGAATACTGACTTCTTCTAATAACTAAACTTAACATGAAAAATATATGTTTTCTAAAATAGTTTGTTTCTTTGTCCTTACCGTCTAACTACATTGAGTCATTTAAAAAACTCAGTTTCCTTCTGTGTTCTGTCTTCTGGTGTCACCTCTGCTCTTACCAGGATCTGCCACCTTTGGAAGAAATTCTGTATTCTAGATTGCCATCCATGGAGGATTCTACAGTGAAGCTTAAGGAAAGCACATTCCAATGTACTAAGATCTCAGGCTATTGAAGGCTTTGTAGATGTGATAAAAAACAACTTGAACTGCAGCTAGAAAGGAACTGGGACTAAATGTAGAACAGGATGCAATGAACTCACAGAAGCTTGTATAGTTTAATCAATGTTATTTCTACATGAAAAGTCTGCTAGAACATGGACTGATATGTTTTAATCTGTAATTTAGGTGTTCAGTGGATTGTCCAAACACTGATGTAAGCCTGAATCTATTTTTTTCCCCTGGCCTTTGCAACTGTTAAAAAAAAAAAAAAAAAAAAAAAAAAAGGAATAAAAATCTCAAGTGGTATTCAAGAGGACAGTCTCCAAATCCAGTTCTCATATCACTCCAGTGTTTGACCCATACCATTCCCTGTGGACAGGAAGCATTTAGAGATACTTGTTTATCCCTGGAGATACATCCCAATGTTAAGTAGATGCAGTCAAGCTTTTGCATTTTCTAGTACAACTGAGACACTGGAATTTCAATGTATTCCTAATTAGGTCCCTGGCTTCAAATTACTTTCCTTCCTGGTTTCCTTAGACATTCTAGAATATATTTCTCATAGGCAATTTTCTCTCCTTAGACACATGCCTAACAAGCATGAAACACAAGCAAAGATTGGGTGGCTTCATCCAAACACACGGATCTGAATATTACACAGAATCACAGACTGGTTGGGGTTGGAAGGGACCTCTGGAGATCATCCAGTCCAACCCACCTGCTAAAGCAGCTTCACCAGAGCAGATCACACGGGAATATGTCCAGGCAGGTTTGAATGTCTCCAGAGAAGGAGACTCCACAGCCTCTCCAGGGCTCTGGCACCTCAAAGTAAAGAAGTTTCTCCTCCTGTTTAGATGGAACCTTCTGTGCTTCAGTCTGTGCCCGTTGCCCCTCATCCTGTCATTGAGCACCACTGACAGGAGTCTGGTCCCATCCTCTTGACACCCACCCTTGAAATATTTATAAATATCAATGAGATCCCCTCTCAGCCTATAGCTGAGATATTATTTCAGCATCAAACTTCTAAGTATCTTTTGTTATTTGTTGCTAAAGCAGGATCATTGGACAAAAGGTTTTAATATAGACTCCATCAGTCCAGGTTGGAAAGATGTGACTGAGAGTGTTAGGTTATAGCACATTGGCCCTTAGCAGCCTCACAGTCGCACACAATAGAGGCCCTAGAGAGAACCACTTAGACCTTGGCCAGCTGGAAAATGTGTCTGCCTAGGGGAGGCAAAGGTTTACCATTAATTTACTGTGTGTAATCAAGTTATATATTTTTAGGCAACCTGTGTAGTTCAGGAGAGAAGCAGATGATTTACAACATGCCTGCAGTTTAAGTAAATTTGACTAAATAATATACGTTAGTGGTTTGAAGACTTGGATTTTTTTTTTTTTTTTTTTTTTTTTTTTTTTTTTTTAAAGAGAGACAGAGTTTAAATAAATGTCATCTTTTCATGTGTATTACAGGGAGGTAGATCAATGACATAAAGGATGCTAGCCGGAAATAAAGTGTTTTTCATATGTTGGAAATTTACCGTTAGTCACTGCCTAAAAATGCTGCAGACTGAATAACATTAGTCTGTCAGATCAGGTAGATGGAATGTTTACTTTATGTTTTTATCTAATCTTGCCCTTGCCTGCAGAAGCTGGGGTTGAAAAGCCAGGATGGTACCAATAGTGTAGGAACAACCAGATCCATTGTGTCAGCTCGGGTGGGTAACTGCAGATAATTGCAGCAGAAGTAAAGCAAGGTTCAAACTGCTCTTCCTTCAGGAAGAACATGTAAAGTGACCACAGTTCCAGCCCATAGACTTAGATGTTCTGTGATGCATTGGTGGGTGTTTGACAATTTTCTGGAGAGCTCTAGATTGGTCTTTTATTGTAAAGGTGCTTAAAAACAGTGAAGTCCCTTCTGAAAACACACAACTTCCAGTTGTCTGTTTTATATCAACATGCCTAGATTTTCATGTCACTGAAAATCTGCCATACAACACTCGGGAAAATATCCTGTATGAAAACAGCTGTTAAAATAGCGACTAATTTAACAGCAAACTCTGGACAAACAATATTGACTTCTGTAAACTTATAAGCCTGTGGCATTTCCCTTTTAGATGGCATATTTGTTTTAGAAATACATACTGCAGAGAATCTAATTACCATCATCTTGAAAATGTTTATTTTACATTTGCTTTCACGGAAATCAATCGTAAATATACTCATTTATATCTACTTATTAAAAAAAACCTCAGAAACATTTTCATTCTCCTGTTACTCACATATACAGACTTACAACAGTTATAAATAGAAACACACAGGGCATGTCTGTCCTGCTACAAATGTAGAATCTCTTCTCACACAGAATATTTGCTAATGCCTTGGTTTATCTGTTTTTAAGAACTTTCAAAATTCTTACGCTTTATTGAGCCTGACATATCATATTTGGCTGATATTCTGGAAACTAACAGCTCTCTCTTTGCTCTTATCTCATTAATTTCTTTGTTTTCAGCTTAAGGTAAAAGGTAATTGCTTCCAGTTGTTTCCATTTACAAAACTCAGAAAAATTAATCTCCTGTATTTATTGTTCTTTCAAATGTTTGAGGGAAATAACATGTTTCAGTATAAAATATCAAATTAGTAACCTTCAATAGGTTGCTAATTTGTCCATGAAAACATGTAGTTTTTTCTTTCTGTTTCAAATTTCTATACAAATTACTTTTTCCTAACTGTTGTCTGGATAGTCTTTCTCATTTTTCTACTTCTGCTGCTCTTTCTTCCCACTGGTTAAGTTCAAATGCCAGCAGAGATTAATAGCTGACTCTCTTCAAGGGAGAAGATGTCAGATTTTGCATAAAAATAAGGATTCCAAAGAATGGAAATATGGCTACCCATTAATAGAAAGGAAATCTGAACTCAGAGTCATATGACAACTCAATGGTTTTTATCAGAACTAGCGAGAGTTCAGATGGTTTGCTGATCTCTGTGGGACATTCTGCGTAATCTGCTCTTAATTATGGAAAATAATTACGAAATAGACTGCAAATCATATAAATTGAGTTATTCCAAGCGCAGTGCATTGTTGAGCAGTAGATCCAGAAATGCTAGAATCATGGGATAATGGGATCATAGGCTATTATTAATTTCAGTAAAATATCAGTGCTGCTCTTTTAAACAGTCCTTTTCAAGGGAACTGACATGCAAAATACCACCAAGAAACACTAATAAAAGCAGTATTTTTGTATGAGCAATTGTTGCCATTGAAGACTAGTACTCAGGTTTTACTATAGAAGAGCTGGTAAATCCAGGTCATGGACTCCATGAGTGTTCCAAATGCTTTGTATTCCTCATTAGTCATGTGTGAATCTGAAATCATCACACAGCTTGCATATAAAACTTTAACAAAGGTAGTGCCACAGAATCCATCTTTTTCTCTGTGCTTCAGTCTTAATTTTGAAAACCAGTTTTACTGCTAACCTTGCTTTTTAGTCTTGTTCTTCTTTCACCAAATTAGATTTTGAGCCTATTAGCTGCAACAGTGTCCTGTTGGATATTAATCATAAGGGGAGTCTGTCATGCACAGCATAGGAAACTATTTAAAGGATAATAGCATCTTGTGCTTCTGGGTATAAGCTGATTGTCAAAGTGGAAAAGAAGTGTTGCCCTTATGGGTACCATTGTGTAGTTGCATGTCGCATTATGAAGATTTGCACCTTCCTCTGAGATATAGTCAAGACAGAATACCAGACTTGATGGACCAATAGTCTGATCTGCCATGACAACTCTTTATGGTCTGATACATGTGACCTGTCAGTGTCTATACTGAAAGGATAAAAAATTAAGTTATTGGTGAGTGAAGACTAAGGCATGTGGAAAGAGGTTTCTAAAGGAACAGTTTTCAGTTGTCAGTATGCAGTGAAGCAACATAGTGGAAATGAGTCAATACACAGCAGCAATCTATGTAGAACAATTTACCATAACCACTAGAGTTCAGTTATTTATCTCTATTTACTTATATGAGAAAGCACTGCTGTGTGAAGTGAAGATAGGACAGCTCTTTTAGGAAGACAAAAGTTAACCTGGAATATTGTTTGGGGTTGGAGTAATCCAGAGATTAGCTGCAGTTATGCAATTAGTAAAAATTTCTCAGCACTTCCTAGAAAAATATTTAGAATCCAGAATAATTTATTGGCAGGTCCTTAATAATGCATTTCTTGAAGCGAGTGCATATCAATATGTATGGAAGTTGGTCATGTAGGTGGTATCTGGTGGACATGGCTGTTTTTCTGTATTTAAGAACTGTTAAGTGGTGTTGTAACTGAAATGTAATTGCATAAATTTATGTGTCGGTGACTTGTCTATTCAAAGAATTTATCTCTGTGAGATTCCGAGTGCTGTAAGGTTCTGTCAACTCTTAGAACAGAGTTTTACAAGGGCTCTATAGGATTTGCATCAGCTATATTGTACTATCTGGATAAAGACACATCTTATATAATAGCCTACATCTGACAAAAAGAACATGACCCTATGTCTTTATCTCAGTGTATTATTTCTTACAGATCTAAGTCAAATCCAGCTGCAGCATTTAAAACTGAGCAAATTAAACAAAAGACATCACTGTTGTAGCTGATGTGATCCATTTTTGTTATAAACCAAACAAAATAAATCCAGCATCAGATACCGCATCAGATGCCACATTCCTTAAGGACTGGCAGTTCCTGCTAAATACATGATTTGAGAAGGAATGAAGAAACAACAAAAATAAATCACACAAAAACCTTGCAAATACAAGGAGTGATGAATAGCGAATCTTATTTAAGAGATTGCTTTGCTACCCACTTTTCAGAGACCTGAGAGGTTCTAATTTGTCACAAGAGGTTTCTATCAGATACCTCCTTGCTGATGTGACAGTCTGTTATTTCCTTTTGCATTGTGCTTGATTCAGTCAAACAGTTCATGCCATGTCTGGTCATGTTGTCCAACTGTGACTTCAGAGACTTCATAAAGCCAACATGCAACTGCTTGTTCTGGAAAGACTGTGTACTTAAAATACTGCTTCAGAGGAGAGTTTGATTTTAACTTGTTCTAGCAGATATTTGGCTTGATTAAGGGAAAAAAAAAGATAGCTCTGTTCTGTCATAGAGAATATTATCATATTCCTTACAGGCAAGTACATTTAAAATGATAGTAAGTGAGGCAGTTTTACAACATTTATTTTAAAATGATATTTTACGTATTATGAGTATTCTGGGACATGAATAATATATAGCAGGTGTCATTGAGGAATCTGACCAGATTGCTTTTATTGTTTCTAGAGGTTTTTCCATCATTTAAATTAAGTAGAAAAAATAGTGTATTGTTAGATCTCTTTTATTATTCTTAATCTTTTTCATTACTTTACAAAGATACAGTAAAACTGCTGTTACAGAAGTAAACGTGCATGGCATGTTATTGGCTGGAATTGGCATTACAGGATTCATTGTCTGGGGCTGAGTACTGATGTGCCTTGAATTTTACAATAATGGAATTCAGTGCTTAACTCTTCCACAGGAATTATGTATGTGACCCTTGTCAAGTCAGTTTGGCCCTGGTCCAGCAAAAAATTAAACATTTGTGCAAGGCGAAACTGAGGTTTATATACTTGAAGGTACATCAAGGTGTTAATTGTGCTGTGCCTCTGTTTCTGTCTTCCTCTGAGATTTTATAGTTTAGACTGTAAAAGCCCCAAAGACTTTTCAGTGTGTATAAACCATATCTAGCACAACAGAGTTCCTGGACCCTGCTGATTTCAAAGAAATGCTATTACACATCCTGCTCACTGCACTCCCGTTGACCCTAATGGAAATGTTTGCGTGAATAATTTGAACTCTTTGTATATATTCACATAGAAAAATGGTATTGCCCTGGGAAAAAATAATGGGTCCTTCTTTCCTTGCAGATACGCCTTCTTCATTGTGGTAGGTTTGATCTCTCAATGTAGCTTTTTATTCTATGACCTCGGTGTCAAAAAGCTTCTTTTTTTTTTGTTGGCTTTTCTTTAACTTGTTCCCAGATGTCTGATGCAACCAATGGCAATAAAAGAAGTTAAATAAAGAAATTTAGAATTCTATTAGAAGTCAAAGAACCAATTCCCTGAACTGTTCACTGGCTTAAATAACTATGTAAGTAATTTGCTAAAAGACATCTAATGGACTGTTTTAAAAGTAAAATCAGCTACAGCAGTGGTGTCTTTTTTGTTTGTTTTTCCTGCCTCATTATATCAACAAATGCATAGTTTTAGTGCTTTCTTCTATTATGGATGTTTGTGCTGTTCAGGCCTCTGTAAACATTAAAGTATCGGTTTTTAAAGAATGAGTGAATACGATGTTTGAGTATATACCATAAAATGTTATAAATGCACTATGAAGTATTTTTATAAATGTAAAAACCAGAAGAAAAGAATGTTTGCTGTCAGCTGGGAGATTACCTGTTCAAAATGCCAGTAGCAGATAAAACTTAAATATTAATAACAGTATGACAGACCTGACTGTATGATGCAGCCATGAAAAAAAAAATGTGATGACTTGAGTGGGCAGAGGTGAAGAGGCACAGATGTATCCTATAAGATCTGGATACAATACTATATACTGTTCTCACCATGTACTGGTGCTCCTGCTTGAGAAGGATTAATTAATACTGGACTATAAGGCAGAAAAAGCCTACAAAGGCAAACAGTCTAGGATGAAGTCTTTTTTATCCTAAGAAAGAAGGGATAAGATAACTTGGTTTGTATATCTTAACAAAGCAAAGGCTTAGAGGAAATGCAGTTCCTGCATACAGATGTATAGATTGAAAAACACCAGAGAGGGGAATTTACCCTTACCATTTAACCAAAGGGAAGATTAGGCATAAGAACAAATTGGGTCATAATTACATTTAGGTACAAAATTGAAAGTTTCTAAATGTCAGATATTTGAGGTTCTGCAATGTCCTTTCAGGAAATGTAATGAGAGTAAGAATCCCTCTTTTCCCAGCTAGTTTTGGGCATGTTCTTTAATCAGATTATGAAGGGGATTGTGTGACGTAGCTGGGTTGATAGCGGGGCTGAGTTTGTTGATTTAGGAAGTCCATTCTAATATCTCATCATATGTGTTGATAGTTTCTTGTGGCTGCCAGAAGCAGGTGAGCGCACTGTATTAGCAGTGTGGTGGGTATTTACGCTATCTTACAGAGAGCTGTCATGCTGTCAACATTATCTGTCATGAGCCCACTCATCACCTAGAAGGCTCAGAAATGGCACTTGTAATTGTTATAACTCAACATTCCATTTTCCACTGCTGGGAAGTACGCCTTGTCTTTAGTACTTAGCATTTGGAAGCTTCTAGCCTAATCAACAGACTTAAGTAAGGTGTCATTTCTTTTTCAGTTTTTCCGTTTTTCTGGCCCATTGGACATTTTAACTCTAAAAGACTCTGAGAGAGACAACGGGAAATGGGAAGCCCATATAACCAAGAAGGCAACTAGAGCTTTTCCATTTAGTGTTTTGGTCAGACTTTTAATTGAAAGGTGCGGTCCACCTTAGAAATACCAAGATAAGTGCACAATGGCTGAGGAACATTTTTTTTTTTTTTATTAGGTAGTAGACTCTCCCCTGTAGAAACACTGCTTAGTAATGTTCTCAAAGCAACATCATCTTAAATACACAGAAAGGGATTTACTTAAAAATACCTAAAAATCCAAGATGACTAAGCAAAATGCTCTTGACTTACTCTGTTACATCTTTTTACTAAGTTCTGTTATTTATACCAAATGCCGTTTAGAGGGCAGTTGATGCTGGACATCTTTAGCATGAGAGAGAGTGTTCCAGAACTGACAGCATCTCTGGCCTAAGATCTTTGTCAAGAAGCACTTTAAATATCCTTAGAAATGATCCTTTCTTCAGTTACATAGAGGAATCAGGGAAAACTTCTGAGTGACTAGGCAAACAAATTGCGTTGTCTCAGTTCTTTCTCCTCTCTATAAAAAACTAGCAAGGCAGATTTTTCATAAATGTTTTTATCTTCTGTTAAGATGTTCTGAGTGGAAGCACAGTCCGACTGTCCAAAAGTGGTTTATAAAAGGTGGAGGTGTATCTGAGGAATATAGGAGGTGATGTCTTTGTAGGTGCTTTTCATGAGAATCTAAAATTTTTTCCTCTGCTGGTTTTCCCCTCTGAGCAATCCCCTATGATCAAAGCAAATTCTTTTCTCTTTATTTAAGTTGAACAATTGGATGTCTCATCCACTGGGGTAACTTGCTCATTAGGTTAAGTTGCTAATGGCAACTTTTCCTAAGCAGAGGGAGAGAATTTTTTTTAAATAAGTAGTTTAATTTAAGTAAGTGGTGTACTTTAGGTAAGGGGAGAAAGAACAGTTAGTAAATACATAGGCCAGTGAGGTTATTTAAAATACAACCTTTATTGTAAAGTAAGAAAATATTGTCATTGGATGTAGTCAGGAAGTGCAATGCTGAACAGACAGAAAAATTGACTTGTAAATAGGTCTTTGGGAGGTTATAACTCAAGTTACATATATTATTCATGTAGCAATAAAGCCTGGAATCTCCATTTGGGGATAAATATTTCATGGTGAAAGGCACTGCCCAGGTAAAACACAGAGGGGGGTGTCCTCTTTCCAAACCACCTTTCAATCTAATGAGAAAATGTACACAACAAAGAAACAATGGAATTGCACCATAACAATGAGCACATTTTGAAATAATAATTTAAAGTTTCTAAGGTTTCTTAAGACGTGATGGTAGCTTTGGAGTTTTGTTTTTTATACTTCATAATTTTGTATATCTTGTTAGTGAGGCATGTCTTTATTTTACAGGAACTGAACAAAATGTACCTCAAAGGATGGGCAGGTGCAAGCATGATGGGAGATTTCAGGTAGGTCATCTGCAGAATTCCCATTCCTTTTAGGTTGGATTTGTTAGACAATCAAAGTCCACATCTATTGGCTTTGATTAAGTTCAATATTTAGCATTCATTTAGATGAGTTATCTTTTTTTCTGAGTTTTTCTAATGCCAGGGAGCAGCTAATACAGTGAGAGTCAGAAGTGCAGTGACCCTGCAGAGTTTGATTCACCTGCTCATATCCTGCTCTCTCAATGATTTGCATGGATATTCTGCTAAGAACAGCCACTGAGATAATCTCACAGCCAAATAATTTAATCTTTGTCATTCATTTTGTGGCCTGCTGGATGTTAAAAGGCAGAGAAAAATAAGAATGAAAGGAGCTCTGGTTTTGGTTGCTTGTTTTTATTCCTTTCAGCTGCTGTTACAAGTATCTTATTATTCAGCCTAGGCAGCAGGAACTTGTAATTTAGGACATGTGACAATAGACAATAGATAATCTACATAAGAAGTGTAGGGCATTGCCGAGAGTACATTCTATCTACACTAACTAATACAGGAAAAATTACAAGGAAGTAGACCACTATCTCAGCTTTACCTCAAGTTTTTCACAGGAGAGGCAAGTAAATAACCGAATCTTTCACTCACCATCTCTTTCTGTTAGTGGCCTTTAACAGTAGCTTTGGGTCATAATTTGAAAATAAAAACACTACTAAACCACAAGAGCTGTATCTTCCCTTTCACCGGTCTGTGGGCATGGCTCAGGTGAGTTAATTATTTACATTTGAGTGAGACTGCAATCCTTCTGTCAGGAAGAGGCATAACCACATGCCTCCAAGAAGTTTATTTTACTATGTTGATGATTTATAGAATGCTCAAATTGCTCTATTTACCAAAGCATCTTTGGCCTCAGCATCTGTAGGCTGCTGTCACTGTCTGGCTGCATGAAATACAGTGGGGTGATAACATCAGACCTTCCTTTGTTGTTTCTAATTTGGCTCATGTGTACTTACAAATGTCCTGTGACATTTACACCTACTCACAACTGTAGAAGTTGTTTTCAGCTATATCAGAAATACTGGTTTAAGTAGGATTGGCATAAAGCCTTCTCTGTACAGTCTTTTGAAACTCCTTCCAAGGTTTTTTCTGTAACAAACAAAGAGCAGAGCGAACAACTTCCAAGTGATCTAAATGTAGCAAGACCATCTGTTGACTTCAGAAATGAGCTTAGTAGAGGTAATGTCATTTTTGCTATATGTCCTGAAACTAGAGAATGCTTAAATTGCCCTTTTATTTATTTATTTATTTAATTTCAAGTGAATTTTAATACCTGTATTTTGGATTTGAACACGTCAAGCGACAATTGTATTGGACATAGCTGCGTCCAGAAAAGGACATAGAGACTGGAAAAGGGCATGATGGATATAGGGAGGGAAAGAGGAAGATTACAGTGTCACTATTCTGGTCTGTAAAAATCTCCAGTCACTATGTCTTGTCTGCGTCTTTCCTGGTAAATGTCACTGGGCAGACACTGAGCAGACAGTTAGAATGCTTAGTAGTTTATTTTCAGTTAATGGGCTGGTGGAAGTTGAAACTGTGCAACATGATTAAGAAAGCTATTTTTCTTTCCAGGAGCATCTATTTTTCACAACATAGTCACACCTTAGGAAAAGAGCAAGAGAAATGGACTCAGTTTATGGGAAGCTCCTATACGCCATTGCCAGGAACAAGGAGGCAAAGGAAAACAAATACAACCCCTATTTGCAAAAGTGTGGTTTGGTGTACCTTCTGTATCACAGTGACTGTAGCTCCATATAGAATTGATTTATACCATACATTTGAAAAGGAAACCCTAGAAAATAGGCATACATTTTGTTGGTCAAGCGTTCCAAAACACTATTGATAAGAGACTTGGAAAACAAATCCTATATACATCCTATCATCCTGCAGGCAATGAAATATCAACAAGCATAGTGCGGTGGAAACCATGGCTTGAGAGGAAAAAGCGTCTTTCATTCAAAGCCCATAAGATCTCTTCACTATTAAAATTCAGCACACTGTAAGAAAAGAGACTGAAAGAGAAATCAAATAGAGTTTTATGGCTTCATAACTTTTACAAGTGTGTTTAACACTCTCCAATATTATTCATTCTTCAGACAGTCTATGGCATCGCAGAGTATCAAAGGAGCAGTCTGAAAAAAGCAAGCTTTGAGAACCAATTACTAGAAAGCGATAGTACAAAATGCATTTATCGGTTAGCTTATCAAGACTCTGATACAAGGATTGATTCAGAGAGGAGCGGCATGCCTTCGTGACATTCACTGATGATAAATTACCTGCCAGAAGTCTTTGGGGAATATATGTGTAACTCAAATTAGTACATATATCCTAGTACAAACAACATCGATGGCTAAAGTTGGCAGAAAACAGTGTACTTACATTTCTACATCTTCAGAATAAGTCAGGGTAAGTAATATCTGGCTGCATACTCTGGAGTTCCAGGTTGCCCCTGAACACTGTAGTCTCTGAATAGTATCTTGTCATTTACCCAGCACAAGAAGTCCCTAAGAGGACTACATATCTTCCTATTTCTCCCCTTTTTGGTGACAAAGTTCTGCTTGAGAAATTAATATGGGATATTAATTTACTTTCTGTTTTTAATAATTTCATTTAGCACGTGTGCTTTATTGCAATGTTCTAAGGTTTCTGTTGAAAATGTGTTTATTTCCTTCCCCCCTACTCCCTGCTTCATTGCCCTTTGCTATAGATGTGTTTGTGTCTGGGAAGCAGGGATTGGTCAGTATTGTGGGAGTTGTTCTTGTCATGGGTAGACTTCTTTAAAGAAAAGCTTGTCTTGCCATCTTCTCTAAAGATGCCTGGACTCTGAAATAATCTAATCTCCTCTGCAATATTCATAGCTAGGTCCTTCTAATGGTGGACTATCCTCAGCTGTCATGTATGTCACCCTGACCTCTGAAATCTCTATTATAAGTCAGCCAAGTGTAATACCTTTAAAAGCAAGTTTTTAATAGTCAGAGCAGCAAGGTAAGAGCATATGTATATCTGTGGATGTATGTGTTGTGGGAGACATGGATTGAAGGAATGAAGTGATATCCAGTCCCCTATCACAAAAAGCAAGCTCTGCATGACTTGGGAGCTACCTTTCAGCCCTTTCCATATTCCTAGTTTGAACTGCAGCTTCATATTACAGTTGTTTTATAAAAACAAATATTGGCATAAGATTATATATGTTATATATTTAGTACTAACACATTAACAACAATCATAGTGGTGGCTTCATCAGGGATATGTATGCCTCTGTGCAGAAAGAGCTGGTGTATGCAGTTTGCTGTAGTCACTGACTGATGGATTGACCAAAGCAAAAAAAAAAGGTTGGGAAGAATGAATAAGTGACTTAGACTTTTATGTGTACAAGCCACTAACATCTGTTGTTCTGGTGTGTGCCAATGGGGCAGGGAAGGAAGGAATGAGATGAGACTGGCCTAAATGTGTACCCGTAGCAAAGCCAGTGGTTGGGCTGTGAGAGGTAAGCTCCCTGGGAAGTTTTGTCCCTGGGATCAGAGCTAAGGCCCTTAAAATGCTTCCAGGTGAGCGTGGCTCAGCTTCTGACCTGGGTGATGCTTTCATCTGGCTTACCACCGCTTCCTGGAGGAGATAGGGAGCAGCTGTTTGGGGATGAAGGCAGCCTGCACAGCTGAATCAGCCCTCCTGCACCTGCTGTGGCAGGAACAAGAGGGTGCATTTGGTGATTGCTGTGAGGAGGGTTGGGGAGGTAGTGAAATGAAGTGGGTTTGGTGAGCTCAGAGACAGACATGTCTGCAGATAGGTAGTTGGGAAGAGTCTTCCTTCCCAAAAGCCTTAGTCTGGCCACAGGAGAGTTGAAGGCTGGAATACTCTCTGCAGTATCCTGCCAAATGTGCCTGAGGAGACAGTGTCATTTTCCTCCTCTTACATCACTTGGGTCTGCCAGACCAACAATCCTCACAAGTAAGAGGAAGCTTCAGGAGGTAAGTGTTGAATAAATGTTGACTTTGTATGACCACTGGTTAAGTAAAGGCAATGGATGCTGCCCCTCTGTGCACAACCTATATGAAAGCAGTGGGAATCAAGGGTTTGACTTTGGTGATTGTTTTTCCATGCTTCTTACTTTACTACAATGTGGCTAGGCTAGGAAACTCAGCTGCCAAAGCAATTTGTGGAAGAAAAAGCTTACACTACTTAAAGACATCTCTTCCTTGGTTTCCAAGAGTCTTGTTTGCTCTGCTTCGCTCTGCTTGTACTTGCTAAATGCTAGACTGTAAATTGTAATAGGCAGCTGTTGCGCTGAGTTTGAGTGATTCACTGTGAATTTACTGAGAAGTTCTTGTGGAAGCTGTGCACATCCTGAAGCTATAGATTAAGGTAGATAGTAACAGTTGTTGTTAATTAAAAATATGAATCCAAGACACAAATAAAAACTTCTCTTCCATTTGCAGTCATGATTGGGCAACTAAGAATATTGAACAAGAGGAGATGTTGTTTTCTACTAGTAACAGACAGATTTATTTGTTTGTTTGTTTATATGTTTAGTTGCTTATTTATTTATTTTTAAAATGCAAGATTCTTGGCTATTTGAGACAGTTATTTTTTTTCCCTTAATATTCCCTAGATACACTTTGTTCAAAGAGTTTGACTGGAGATAAGTTTCAATAATAGCTCTGATGTTACACACAGCAACATCAGGCACTAGTCAAATGAAAAATACAAAGCTCTCCATCTATTTTAGATTTCTACAGTCTTATTTACATGGTCAGTCCTAATCCTTCACTATGCACATATGCAGACATACTGTATGTATGCAGATTGTATAGTTTTATATCTATCAATGAGCATCAGAGCAGGGCTGAACCCACAATGAAACACTCTGCTACCTGTAGCAATGCCATTTTTTTTCAAAGTGTATTATAAGGGATTTGAAAGGCTTGGTCTTTAGACTGAGAATGGAGGGAATTGAAATTATCTTTTATTTCTCCCCTCTGTGTTTTTTCCTGCTCTTCTGTCTGCTTCTTTCCAAGGACTTATATTCAGATTAGAACCATAAGTGGTTCTGCCCTCAGATCACCCTGCCATAGAAATACTGTGGCAACCCACAAAAGCCTGAGATATAGTGCTTGTATTCAATAGTGTTATAAATTAGTGGTACATTATGATAATAAAGAATAAGAGATGTAAGAATGCATGTGTTAAAAAAAAAAACTAAAAAGTTCTTAGATGTAATAAAAATCATTGTCCTGGCACAACACCTGCTTCCCTCTTTAAAAACAGTAAAGCTAAGTCCTTTTTCCTTGTAATTATGTTTATTTGAGGTGAAATTGTTATAGTTGTTTATTTTATGACCAGAATGTTTTAATCTGGTGTATGATTCATACCACAAACAAAGCAGACAAGTATTAACTTTGCGATTACTCCCTACCTTATTAAATAATTTAGAAATCATTTTATTACCTTTATAAATTAAACAGTAACAGTGCCTTCTGCAAATAGCAAAATCCCTTTAAATTGCCTTTGGGAATATTTCCTGAAAGTTTATCCGTGTTAGTCATTCCATAATGAAAAATGGTTTTTGATTTGTAACCAGCTGCCACATAGAGTAATACTGAGAGCTGCTTCTGACATTTCCCAAACTTGTTTATAGACCAATGACTGAAAATAAATCAATCCTTTTGTGTCTATGTCAAAAACCAATTTTAGATTATGGAGGATATACATATATATATATATATATATATATATATTACATAATGAATATGTACGTGACCGTGTCACATTGTTCTAGGTTGCAAAGATAGTGCTCTCTCATATTTCCAAAGGGAAAGCTTCATCTGATTATTGAAATGGAAATAGTGTGTCTTCTTTTAAGATCTTGGTCACCAAGGCATTTAGAATAAGCATTTGAACAGTTCCTATAACTTCTATATGCACAAGAGACTTAGTTGTCTTACAGAGTAATTTGGCCGTATTAATTTTCCTGTGCATTAACAATGCATGCAACACACATTTCAGGATTGTTGTTAATCGCTTCTACTGCTGCAGCAATACATGGCAAGATTTTTCATCCCACCAAATCAAAACAAAGTTTACTGGAACGCTGGCCATGAAACCTAAATTTTCCAAGATCAGTAGCTCTAAGGCAGACCTGCCAACTAAACCGCTTCAGGCTTGGCAACCTTGAGAATTCAAGCAGGCAGTTTTTCCAGAGATTTTAGGATTTGAATTGAGAAGTTTAAGAGCCCAGTTCTAAGTATCTGGTAACATTGTGCTGCTGGAGGCAGATAACTTATTTAAAACCTGGAACGTGTTTTTATATTATTTCTGAAACAAAATTATTACCAAATTTCCATCCTTGAAGATTCTTGAATTTGGTCCCAGTGGACTGAAATCTTGTTGCAGAACCAAGCTCATCCTAAAACTTCATGTATGACAGAAACTTTCCAGCCTGCTCTGTTTCTGCTTTGGAAGCAAATACAGCTGTGCTGCCTAAGTCTAAAATCTGCTGTCACTAAATCAGTTGCATCATCCAAGCTAGACATACATTTCTTTGGATTTTTTCATTAAATGCTTAGTGATTTTTTTTTTTTCCTCAGTATCTTAAGCTTGGAATGCTTACATTCAGTCAGTCTATTTAATTTAGTACCAGAGGGCCAAATGCTCATCAGCGACCTCATGAAAGTGGTTGCTTTATGATCTCTTTGTTTTAAATTTGTAGCTTTCTCATGTGGACAGTTATGTCTTGTCTACTGTCCTCCTTGATGATATGCACTACATAAGCACCCTGGGATCCAACTGTCAACTGTTTTTTTTTTCCTGACCCGTGCATTATCAATTATCAATGATTTTACTGAAAATATGTAATCCCAAACTGAATTTAGATTGCTGCACTAGCCCTGAGGGTCTGACAAAGGTTGGTGGTGACAAGTTAGGGTCTTCTGGCTCTTCTGGCTTCTGTGGAGATACAACACTGGAGTGGAATTCCACCTGCAGCCACAAGGCTGCATTGGGTGTTATGATACATAGTTCAAAAGAACAACAAGGGATTTAGTCTGCCAGTTTTCCTCAGCTGTCAGAGCCAGATTTCCTATACAATCTGTGGTGAGAAACAGTCCTGACACCAAAACTAAGCCAGCCAGCCATGGTGCTTAAATTAGGCACTCCAGCAATCTTGTATTTGAGCTCCCTAGTTATGGAGACAAATATACTTCCTGTAGATTTTGTGTTTTGGAGAATATATCCCTCAATGCATATGAATTGCAAAGGCACAACCTGCTGAACTCAGTACAATGGTCTACAATTCAGATTATTTGTGAAATTTTCTAAAATCTAGTTTAAAAACTTCTTTTGCATGTATAATGTATAGAACTAATACTGTGTGAAGTATAATCTGTTTTTTCAGTTCTGGGATCAGTCCTGAAGCCCTCATGCAGGCAGACTTCTAATGGTTTCTTTGTTCATAGGTGGGAATTCAAGTTCATCAAAGCCACAATGGTCTTACAATATAAATTTAATTAAGTTGTTTGAGGGAACTAATGCCACCTTTCTCACTCTTCTACTTGGTATAGCTGCTGCAAGCTCAAGTGACTTTAAATGGTATTTTGAAGTGACTTAGGAAAAAGCAGGGAAAAAGAAAATTAGAATGTACATTAAGTATTTTATGTAATTTAAAATTTTAATGTACAATTCATTAAAAGTTATATTCAAATTTATATAAGTAATTATGATCTCTAAGCATGGAAATAAATAGTGTGAATTCTGTAACTTCGTGAGACCTGTCAAAAATACAGCCACAAAGCAGAAATCACAAAATCATTCGTTCATCAAATCCAGTATGAATGAGCTGCTAAATCACAACTAACCCAAAATTATTGTAGATGATCGTGTTTAATAGTTTAGACAGAGGAATCCAATAATTGAAGCCTTTTTTCCTTTATTTGCTAGTGGTATAAGTCTGCAAAAATCCTAATCTTACTGGGACCAGCGGGAGTTTTACTGTTGATTGCAGTGAGGTTATGGATTTACCCCTGATTCTTGCTGCTGTGAAAGGAACATCAGCAACTGTAGGAGAATTTCTGGAAACTGAGCAGTTGGATAAGCACTCGGCAAAGTGGAAAGACAGGCATAGAATCCAGCAGCTGTTACACTGAGTAGCTGACAGGCATGAGACGGAGAAACAAATGCATTTTCACAAGAATTGAGCCTTTTCCACTGTAGGTGGGGAAAATAGGAAGAACAGGTTTGTGAAAAAGAAGAACCAAAAGTAATTCACAGCCTCTAGAGAAAGAGGAGAAGTGAAAGTATGGAGAGAGAAGTAGAGGAAGGTCTAGTATATTATAAATTCATGAGAAGTAAAAAAAAAGACAGAAAAGAAGCTCCATTGTTACATAGACAGTGACTAAATATTCTGTGGGGAACAGACCTGAGGAAGGCTGGATTTCCATCTGTTATGTATTTAAATCAGCAAGCCAACAAAGAGTGTTTCATACAAAATAAGGAACCAAGATTTAATATTTCTTTTATTAGGGTAAAACAAACCCCAAACCACAAGAAGCTTCCTGTTTAGTTTATTAAAGTGAAAAATCGCAGATTACTACATTTTGCAGTTTGACCAGGCCCACAAGAAACTTGTTGTCAGGAAGGGAGTACCATGGGAATCACATTCGTAATCAAGAAACTAAAATGTTCAGCTAGTAATGCGGAGTAAAAAGCAGTAACTAGAGCTGTAAACATGATGGCACTAAAAATTGACTTTTGCAAGAGGGTTGTCCAGAATGCTCTCTCAGGGAGGAAAGAAGTTTAATTGCTGTAACTTCCCATGAAGTGCATATGACTGCAGTATGTTGCAGCTGCTACTGAGCATTTCTGTTAGGAGATAATAATTTTAAAAAGATCCGGTTTCAGCAGTGGCTTTTGTGATGCTTAAAACGAGATAACCTTGGCAAAAGGTCCAAGATGGACATTTTATAGGTGTAGAGTGAAACTCAAACATTTTAGTATGATGTGTATGAGCCACCTTTGACCAACCATTTTGTTTCCCGTTAATGCTTCGCATCGAGAATGCAGATCTCAGACCTGCTGAAATTGCAGCGATCAGCACCCGGGACATTAAAAACCCAAAGTCTTAATGGATATCTAATTCTTCAAGTATTTTACTGTTTCAACTAAGATTTCCTGGTTCCTTATGAAGAATGCACTGCGTAGCTTGGGAGCTTGAGTGGTGGTTACCATGTTTACCGGCAGGTATATTTTTCCCTCTCTTATGTTCAACACATTTTACAGTGACATCTAGTGTCTAGTTTAGTTAAATGCAGGTATGTTTCTTCTAGTTTTCCGTCATTGTTACCTTTCCTTGCCTCCACTGTGGCAAAAAAGTCACCATGCAGCTTCTTGGATCGTCTTCCCCTTGGCCCAATATCTTTATTAAAATCCTAAGCAGAACTAGGACTGGCACTGATTTCAGAAAGATGCCACTTTTCTTCCCAATAGTATAAACAGTTATAATCTCTTCTTATTACCCACCTAATAGTTATTCTTTTAATCTCAATTTTTTCCACTTAAATAATTAATCTCCCTTGAGGCAGTGAAAGCAGTTCTTGGTTTAAGTCTATAGAGATTAGTTCCAATTCATTGAGCTTGTCTAAAAAATCAGGTGTCTTATTGAAAAGAGACACTACAGACTGCCACAAACTAGCTTGATATAACCGTGTGGCGTTTTGTCAGAGTTTTCATTTACTTCTCTGTCCTAGATTTACTCCTTCTAGAGTAATGGTACTAAAGTCTTGCAAAATGCCAGTTCTACCTCCTCACTTGCTCCTTCAAAAAATGGACATAAGCATGTTTTTCTGCTCTGGGTCATAGTGTATTGCTGTCGAATTATAGGAGCAAATATCTTAGCTACTGTACCAGTGATTTTGGTAATTCATAGGATGTGCTAAACGCTTCATTTCCATGATGTGCCCTACTCTTACTCTCCTGAATGTAACCATTCCTACTGAAAACAGAAGAAAAGCTGTATTTAATTGCTAGGCCAAACCTAAATGATACCTTTGACTCCATCGCATTGTGACAGGGTGAAGGCCTCACTTCTTCTCTCTTCAGAGTTTTTATATGCAGGAACTTAAGAAGCAGGGTCCTGTTCTCTTTGTAAGCCCATCTAAACCTACCTGAGGAATGCTCTTTGACACTGAATGCCCTTTCTGTTCCTGTACGGTTCTGTCCTGTACTTGGACATATTTTACACTGAGATGTCTATTTTGATGAGTTTTCCTTCCTTGTGAGATTCGCTTTCAGATTTTTAAATTATTTACGCACTTGCGTTACTCTGAACAACCTTGCTAACTAGTTTCCTTAGTTTCCCAAAGTTTGCATTTCAGAGACAAAAATGTAGTAAGAGATCTACTTTTGCCTATATTTAAATTTTAAGATGAATTGAAACAGCTCATGATTGCTCCATTTTAAAGGAATGTAGGTACACTTGGAAACAGAACCGTTGTCCTGGGGTGCTTTTCAATTATGTATTGACAATTAATTTCTTATTAGAACTAGATTTTATAGTTCAGATTTTCAAATCAGAGGGAATATATAGTTCTGTTCAGGCCTCTTCTCCTTGGATATCATGCACTGTGGATGTCACAGGGCGCAAGGACTGGCTTACACTCAAAAGCTGTAGAAGCAATGTAGTGAACACGAGGTGTAGCTGTGTGTCTAGAAGTCAAAACTGTTATGAAAGAAAAAGGGAGTGAGAGACAATGGCCAAAACAAAATAAAAGCATAATTCAGTGTAGTATCTCAGATGTGTGCTAAATGCAGAGAGACTTAAAGTAACACATAGCAAATGCTAAGTGCTATCCGTATGTGAGATCTTTTTCCTTGTTAAGGGGTTTTATGGCATCTAAATGGAGCTGATGCTCTAAAGTTCACAACCTGATCCCAAATACAGTTGCCAGTGACTTGAGTGGCTGTAATTATCTCTTTGTTTTTCACAAAGAGTCTCTCAGTGTTAGGCTATACATGGAGGGGAAAAATCTCATGCCCAGTCTGATTTTCCACACTTAAAAATTGGGTCACAGTGTGGTATTCCTGGGGCCAAAAGGAAATCAGACGCCACAATGATTTTCATCTCTATTTGGTGTTCAAGGTACTTGGCTGGAATGGGTCTAGACTCTGCTCCAAGGCTTGTTTGCTTTTTTATCTAATGTTTGTTTAATATAAATTGTGTGTGCAGTATTGAGAGCTGAGCTGAGAATCAAATGGAAGTTGTTTCCTTCTGTCTTGTTGTTCACTCAGTTCCACAAGCTCAATGTGGAGGTGCACAGAGCAGGTCAGTCCTGAGCGTTTGCTTTGTACAGAACCCTAGACCGTCAACAAATTATTGCTTGAAAAGGGTATTTTTTGTTTCTGATTATTGAGTTATCTGTCCTGTATTGAAGTTTTTAATTTGATCAAGTAAAATCCCTCTTTCGTAGGTTAATATTTCAGCACTTGCTTTACTTAAGGTATATATAAGGTATATATAGATTCTACTAAATTACAATTTGAACCACCGAGGGGTATCCACAGCAGTTCAATCTGTAGGAAACACGCCAACTCCATGTTTCTTCAGACAGCTATGTTTGTAAAGAATAAGTACAAAGCAAGCAAAGGAGAAGGACCTGTTCACAACAACTTCTCAGGCTCCATCAAAACTTCATTTACGTACTATGGACTCTTCTCCTTCAGGCATAATACAAATTAAGATAATGCATAGGGCGTTTTGACAAATGTAGAAGTTTCAAAATAATTAAGTATGCAAACCACGGATTAAAGAGTTTTTGAAATGCTGTATCAGTTTATGAATCATCTGCCCATTGGTCATAATATACAGGCAAATTAAAAATCAGCTGAAGGATATTAATTAAAGAAGATTAAAAGAAAAATGCTACTTGCCATGCAAGAAAATGGAATGTGCTCTTTGTTGCAGTGAACCTTAATATGTAAATAAACTTATGATGTGTGTTTCCCTCATTATTGCAAGAAGTGGAATTTAAAATAAGCAGAGTGTTCTCCAGAAACTGGTGATTTCTTACAGGATTGAGATTCTTCTGTCAGCCACCGCTTTTTGAAGTGGTTGGTCAAATTCAGACCCAGAGACAAGCTGGACTGTCCAGGTGGATTCTTTAGCTCAGGATTTTAAAAACAGAAGTTCTGTCTTTTTAGCCCTTTAGAGAGACCTGCCCATAATGGTGGGGACGTTTTGTTTCTAAATGAGCTCTTACATTTTTTTTTATTATAGCAAAAACTATCTGCTGTTTAGTGTCCAAGAGTAGAGAATCCTAGATGTTGTGGGTGAGTACTCATTTGATTTTGGGTGGTCAAACAGACAGGCATTTGATCTTTCTGTTTCTGTTTTTCATTTGCTAAAGTGGGAGGGTAGCATTTGAAGCATGTAGCAAAGGTGTCCAGGTTTTACAATCTCTCTGTAATGCACGAGTGAAAATGCTGACTCCTGTTAAAGCATTTTTCATTAAAGCTTCAGATAGTTTATGGGAAGGAAAATCTATTTTAGGAACCACTTGTTAGTAGGAGGAAGAAGGAAATGCACTCTCTTGGGTACTCCTTGTTCTAGCAGTGTTGCTGTAAACTTTTCTTTCTGAGTTGAGAAAGATTCCCGTTTGCTTACCATTCATATATTTTTAAACATTGGAAGAGTAAGTTACCCCTGATAACAAGATGTAACACTGTCTATATTTCAGTGCACTACAATCAAACTTAAATCTTGGGTGTGTTAGATAACAAGCGGAGAAGCTGTGACATATCTCCGAAACTAATTTTCTACACAGTATCTGGCACTTTTGGACATATTTTTTATCTAAAATGTTGAAACTGATATACACAGATAGGTGGTGGCCAGGGCAAGCTTTGTAGCTTTGCTACTGTCATTATGGTGTCATTATGCCAACAGAAGAGCCAGTCAAGAAAGCTGCCCTGGCTTCGCCAGACTGGTTTGTGCTGGAGTGTGTGCAGAGCTGGAGTGTCTGGAGTGTGTGGAGAGTAGGGAGAGTTGAACAGCAGACATGATTCACAAATCGAAGCTAGTTTGAGTGAGGCTGTTGGTAACACATTGCAGCAGACGTGGCTGGCTTCAAAAAGGCCTGTTTTTTCCCACTGACAATAGGGTCAGAGAACAGTGCGTGGGGGTGAAAGCTAATGGAGGGGAATAGTTTCTTTGCTAAGCCCTATCAGTCTGCAGTTGTTCACTGAGAAATGTGATGTTTGCAGACAGGGCTGGATGCCACTGCAGTGTGGATGAAGGATGGGCTGCCAGGCAAGGGGTGCCTCTCACTGCCATGTCACCTACTTTCCATGCAATACTGGGAAGTGCTGGGTGTGGTAGAAGGTTTTATTGCTGGTAAAATCTGTGAGGAAAAGAAACAACAGACTATTATGCAGAGATGTATGTCAGAGGGATATCACTGCTTGCACTGCCTGTCTGTCTCATCCATTTCTATTATGACATGTGTATGTTCTGGGTAAAACCAGAGGGAATTGTACAAGGTCACACAAGAACTTGTGATTAAACAGGTTGTTCAGCTGCAGTTTCTTGTGTTAGCCTAGTGGTCTAAATGGTGCTCCATGCTACCTCGATGGAAGGAAAACATCCCTCAGTAACTTCTGGGGAAGGTACACCCAGCTTAACAGCTCTGTAGCTGGTGCTGATTTGAATCTGAGAACTCAACTTGAGCACACCTTACAGAGCGTGAGTTGCCAGCGATGTACCGATTTGCACTGCAGGAGCACTGTTTTCTGGACTCCTGCAGCTCTTACCTGCAACGATCTATAGAGACAACGGAATACCTTCAGGTATTCCCATTTGACTTTTCCTCCGGTAAGAAAGGGCTGAGAAATACTGTGAATCTAACGATTAGCTAAAATCACACAGCTGTCACAGGGAACTGTTCTGCATCCTGCTGCACTGGCATTGCTTTCTGTTGACAAGAGTGAGTTGTGATGTGCAGGGACACAGAAAGCATATTGTTACTTCAGAGTAAACCAGTATGTGACAGTGTGCACATGCAGGATTTGGACATGTTTCCTCGATTACTGAAGAAGGCAACAAATGAGTGGTGAAGGAAATATTTTTGAAAACGTTAATGGCAGCTTGGAGAGTTCATCTTCTGTAATGTCCTTATAATTGCTCTGATATAGAGCTGGTTGAACATTCATCCCATTGTAATACTTTTCCACTGCGAAATGCTCATTTCAACAGTTGAGGTATATCTCTGCTTCTAGTCTTGTCTCTGAAAAGTTTTTCAGGTTACTCATTTTGATAAGATTGGAAACACATAACAATAAAGTTATTCAGCTATTGGGATACAGATACTTTATATGGAATATTTGGAATGCTAAAAATATTTGTCTTTATGAAACAAAAATAAAACGTTCAGCACAGAATTCTGAAATTTTTGCTTAACCTGTGTGGGATGAAATAATATCCTACAATGTCAAAATTTCTCCACAGTTGTTAAGTTCTGCACTTAGAGCTTCCCTGCAAGTTTAGACGGTATCACTCTGTTAGCTAATAAGAAAATGAGTGTGGACAATATCCGGCTCTTCCCATCCTAGTCCAGGCTGGGCCATGACCTCTGTGGACCTTGTCTGTATTGCTGCCGTGTCAATGGGCTTCTCAGAGCTTTACAAAATGATGATTTGAAAGGTTTTGAATGTCAAGTTTGTTTTGTGGCAGGAAACTCCATTTTACCTCCTCTCACAGGAAGGACTTATTGCCTATCTGGCTTCAGAGTAGGACAACGTACATGACTCAAAATTCTGCACCGTTCAGGCTGTCCTGACATTTCCTCCCTCCCATCATAAAAAGCCTTCAGCTTTGACACCTGGATTTCAGCTGGCTTCTCTTTATGCCCAATATATATCATTAGTGTGTGTTTTCTACATTTAAAATTTATCTCTAGAATAGCATGAGGGTATGCCGGCATGATTACACAAAAGATGTAGTGACTGGAAGCTCTGTCACACAAACTTACCAGTATATGTATGTGTTTGATGGTAACATGCATTAGTCTGCAGTATTAGTCAGGAAGTGGTCTCAGATCTAAGTCTGTCTTTTCTTCAAATACTTTTCAGTTGCTTCTGCATCTCTGAGCCCCTCTCTTCTCTTCCAGTTCAAAGAAAACCTGGTTGCTTTTAACCATTTGTAGTTCGTACTGAAACAGGAGAAAATCAGTCATACAAGGCGAATATTGCTTGTGTCTATTAAAAATGGACAATTTTTGGATAGAGGTGGGTGTTGTAGAGGCATCTCATCAGTACAAACATTCTCATCCCAGTGCTCAGTACCTCATTTTTCACTATATTACCTGGAAAGCCGGAGCCCTTCTCAGTGCCAGAACTGCTCTAAGGGCCATCTGTTGCATTAGTCATAATATTCTTGCTGTCACCTTGTTCCTCTCACCAAGTGATTGTCTTTCTCTGTGTAGTTCAGCTTTGGGAACAACCATCAGGCGGTTTGTGGGTGTCTTCCCAACAAGATGTCAATCTAACTCCCCCTTGTCTCTCTCTCCGTAGTGATTCAATATAAATGTTATGAAGCCACATCAATGCCTAAAGAGCTTTCACTCCCTCAAATGCTTTGCTGCTTTTGAAATGTGCTTCCTTGCTCTCAGGAGATTCCATCCAAGGTTAAGGGGTTTTAGGAGAGGCTTGGAGCCATTTGCTATCTAGCTTGAAAGAAGCATGTGTAAGAGCAGTGGCCCCTGTTCCTGTTGTGTACTGAACTAGGCTTAGAACTACACTTCATAGATTCAAATATTTAATTCTCAGCAGAATGAAGGCCAGTGTGAGACTATTTAGCCTCAGAATGATAGTTTTAGGGTTTCTTCAGTTATTCTGAAACCTTTTCCCATCATAACTTTTCGGTTTGGTTTGGTTTTTCTTTCTCGCAGCTAAATGAGATGTAAGGAGCGCCAATATTCCAGAGAGAAGTTAGCTGGCCAATGTTTCTTACCTAGGAAGTAGGCTCTGAGGTCTTCGTGCAGTCACTCTATAGCAGAAAATCCTCACTAGACGACACCATCAAGTGGTTTTGGATTGAAAAAACTGTTCCAAATCAGGCTGAGGTTCCCACCTTTACCTGCAAATGCTTTTGTTACACATAGCTACAAGGTTTCCCATATTTCCTGAGGCTCACCAGCCTGCTCACTCACAGATAAGCCTGTTATGCTCCCTAGAAGGGACCAGTACCAGTAGAGAAGTGTTGCAAAAGAGTGGAAATTTTTTGGCCAGCTAACATCCATGGCAAAACTTAAGGATAATTTGAATGGCCTGTGACCTTCCTCTAAGATCTTCTCTGCGAAGAAGCCATAAAGTAAAAGTCAACTGTGGTCAGCCCTGAGGGACAGATTGTAGAACCAGGTGCCACTTTTTGTGAGCCCTATCAGAGAACTGTCAAGCTGTCTAAGGCCTGTGACCAAGATTGTTTCTCCATGTTCCAGTGAGGGTGCATGCACCTCTTAAATGCTGAAGTGAGGTGCTGCATTATAGTGAGTTCTTCAGTTTTAGGATCCCCTTGGTCCTCTGTCTCTGAGAGAAGATGTTCCGCTCTGCACAGCCACTGGGGCACACTGTGCCCTTCAAGTGTGTAGAGAGCTAAGATGCAGCAAATGGCAGTATGAACAAAATAAGTAAAAAGATCTGTTATGTACAGAGGTCTTTCTACTTAATTATCTGCTAGCCCACATAATTGCAGTAACCAAAAATGATGCATGCTGTTCCTTACGGTGAATTACTGGGATCCTCTGGCATGACCTGGTTTAACTCCAGTTATTGGTTTCAGATGAGCTTTCAGAAATTACTTATTGTTTGACAAATCTGTCATTTAAAACAATCACTTGTTTTTTGGTACTGCCTTCACAGTGAATGCCACCTCCTCTGGCAGGAAAATCAGCATGTAACTTCGGACTTTGCACTTGGCTTTTCTGAATGTCTCAAAAAAGATTCACAGAATGCTAACACACAGAAGCTCATGTCCTGTTGAACAGGTCTCTTTGCTCTTAGCAGCTGTCTTGTATTTCTGTTCCAGCACTTCTGCATCCCTTTTTTTTTTTTAATGTTAGGAATTTTCACAACAGTAAGAAAGGTACAAAATGTATGTGGCAGCAGTGGTAACTACAGTTGTAAAATGAGCAATACACTTTGTAGTGAATCATGTCCAGCTGACCCAACCACATGAGTCTGGTGATTCTTCCTAAGCCTGTTTTAACTAATTTTGAAGGTGTCTCTGACGAAATGCTAAATATGGATGCAGACTTTGCTACCAGGGGACTCTCATCACCCTTTTGTTCCTTGGTTGCAAAACCACCCGCACTCAAACCTATATGCCTGTTTTCACCTCTAATTGTAAACCTCAGCTAAGTAATTTAATTGAGGTCAATCATTGCTGTCTTGGGTAATGTTATGATGCCACCTTTCAGGTTGATTTGCCACTCGCTCCACAGTAGAAGCACCAGTAAGTAATATGTTTAGATAAGAGACTTATCTAACATTGCAGGTGCTATTTATGCCTTTCTGCAGAGAGCTGTTCTTTTGTTCTGGCATTGCTGTTTTGACACAGTTTTATCCAAGCATTTCCTGTATGTGTGCACTGACAGCAACGGAAGATGGAACACATCAAACCTCTCTTTAGACAGAAAATGCCTTTAAAAATCTTTCCATAGAGCATTCACTTTGTTCTGAATCCCTTTTCCATCAATGAGATGCATGGAAAAGAACCTCTTATTTTAACCCATTCTTCTGCAAAATGAATTTTTAAAAGTTGAAACTCCTTGTTTCTCTTGTACACTGTCACAGCATTGGATTTTTCTGGAATGTATTGTTGGCTGTTGCTGTTGCTTTTCTGTTTAGAATGTCATGAAATGCTTCATTTCAGCCTTAATCTGTGGTTTGCCTTAGCAAAACTGGTGTTAAGAGGTTACTGCTGCCTCTTGTCCTAGTGGGTCATGCTACAAAAAATGCCTTGGCAGATACTGATGACATTAAAGATGCCCGAGCTGAGGGTGTCAGCCATGGTGCCCGTCAGGCTGTGGGAAACCCGAGGTGCATTAGCCTGGTGGCAGGAGTGCAAGTACAGAGGGATTGGGGATGTGGTCTGGCATTATACTCTGCCTTCCCATCTCATGTGGCCTTCTCAGAAAGAGATTTCTCGTCCCACCAAACTTCCAGCCACTGTATCCGTGAGATCTTTTTCTCAGACGAACTGTGAGAGTTGCCGTTTTGCAGGAGTTTGGCCCAGAGAGGAAGGGGGAGGCTGAAAGTGCCGATCCTAGAGAGCAGTGTGTTGGCAGTGCCGCAGCAGCTTCCCGCCATGTCAGGCTGCTCTGAAACAATATAGTTAGGGATAATATAAAAAAAAAAAAAACCCAAATACAAAACCCCAAAACGTGTGGCTTGAAGCAGTTTTATTTTAATTTTTTATTTTAATAAAATGAAAATCTTCTGTTAGAAACAAGGAAATTAGTCCAGTAGAAAATTCTCAATGTTTTGCTGGCATTATTGTTTTAACCCTTTCAATATCAAACCCAGAGTATCACATATCTTATCACATTTCTTTCTTATTCTGCCACTGTTCATGAAAATAGTTTGCTTCTTTGGTTTGGTTTATACATCTAAAGATAAGGGAAGACAAAACTCCTTTCCCTTGCCCTGATGCTGTCGGAGCTGCTGTTTGCTCACGTGAGTTCGCGGAGAGGCATCCCTGGAGCTGGGGCTGCCCATCAGCTGAAACATTATTCCTTTGGGTTGCTTCCTGAGTCACTTCTTGGAAAAGAGTTGCCATTTCTCATGCAATAACAGAAGACAGTGGAATGGAAAGCTAGAAGAGCAAAGTGTGATTAGTTTTAAAGCACAGCACAAACAATAAATGAAAATTATGACCAGTTGTGAACAGGAGAAGCGTGAAGAGCTGAGACGAATTTATACTCTTCTAGCTCTCTTCTAAATGAACAGCAGGCATAAAAATCCTCTGTGTGCTGATTTGCATGCATGAGAACAGAGGGTGGCTGGATGAAAAACAGCCTATGGTGCCCATCCTTCACTTGTTAAATAATCTAGACAGAGGATGAAATCCATTCATCGCCAGTGTGTTTGTACCCCAGTGATTCCAGGGCCGCCCCCTGCCAGCTGGATTCAGCCCAGTGGTTTCTTGTCTGTAAACTGTTCTAGCTTTGTGCCCCGCTCCCCACTCTGCTCACAGCCACACCGGGGCGATCTGGCTGAGGCCGTTGTGTCACAGCTCTGGAAGGACGGACGGACGGACGGACGGACAGCCCCCCCTCCGCCCCTTACAACCGGCGCTGCGGCGGCCGCTGCCCGCCAGGTGGCAGCAAAGGGCTGGGAACGGCGTCGGCCCCGCCCGCCCTGGGCGCTGGGGGTCTGAGTGGGGACAGGGGGGCCAAAAACACCCCGTGAAGGGCTTGCGTGGGCATGTCCGCAGCTGGTGTTCCTTACATGAGCTCGCTCTGGTTCTCCAGGAGTTAGAAAACGAACATGGAATAAATGCAACACCATTTGCGGTGGCAATTACAATATTTATTTTTTAAAAAGCATTTCTTCAAATACATTTTGATGTTCTACACATCACATGTTAATAAGTTGCATTTCTGGAGTGACCCTTACTGCAGAGCTCATGTTTACCCACTGTAAATGAGCTCTCTAAATTTCTTCCTCAGGGTGTGAGAAATACTGGAAGACATTTAAAGTGCCTGTTTCATGTTTCCCTGCCTAGTTATTCCTAATGAAGTGCATGAATTCATAATGCATATTGAGATAACATTAAGATTTGTAGCCTGAAGCAGGAAAAAGTAGAATGGCAAATACTTGGCCTTTGCTGATAACTTGGTTGGTTGTAAAGGGAAGGTCAAAATTCATATGCTTTGCAATGAATTTCTAGCAACTGTCAGCTGCTTCTCAAGACCTCATGTCACTCTACTTACACGTGATTTTTATACTTAACTTGTACATTAAAGAATTTATGAGAGTTCTAAATCTCCCTCTGTTAACCATGGGTGAAGATGTGCTGCCTCACAGCCCTTTAATCTTGTTTATCAGTCCATGCTTTTCTAAAGTTACATAGATCCGATGAGAGCATTTTGGAGGCTGTAATGAAGCTAAGAAATGCTTTGTTTCAAAAGATGTTTTAACACACACCTCGATCACACATTTATAGATGGTATTAAATTATACTATGTTTTTTTAACGAGGAAAGCAATAAGGCCACCCTGTAGATATTAATCAAAACTGTTGAAACTGTTTTCAGAAATTGCTTAGGTGTTTGGAAAGCTGTCTTATTAGAAGGCAAGGATGATGAATAACCACTGTCCTGCATACCTACTTTTGTGCTTTAGTGCTTTTCATGTGCAGATCTCAAAATGCTTTCTTTTCAGCAGCTCAGGCCCTTTCTTGATCTGTCTCTTTTATAGACAGATGTGTCAGATGAGTGACTTCTTGTTAATGACTGGCAGAGCTAGTAGGAAATCCTCCTCATGATACGCTAGAGTCTAGGAAGTCAAATGTATCTCATTTGAAATGCGAATACATCTTACCATTGTCCTTAATGGGACATTTCTTCTTTGACTGTGTTCACATATAGTAAATGCCTTTCTTTGCAATAAGCAGAGGGAGGAGTTAGCTGTTTGCTCACTCACAGTTTGAAACCTTTGCTGGAGATCATTGGATCAGGTTGTTATTCAGCCTGAAGTGTTGTGTGACAAACCCTGGGCCGGAAAAACAATTTTGGGATGCAGGTGAACCAAGTGAGTCAGTCTTCACCATGGTGTTTGCTTGCTTGTTTTCAAGAGAGCGTTTCCCAGCCATAGATGTCCAAACCACTGCTTGTATTGTACTGTAACGCATTTCTAAATATTCTGGTGAAGAGTAATAAGGCAAGACTATGTCATATATGCCTACAGAATCCACAGGAGTTATGCTGGGTAGGCACATTCTAGCCCAACGGGTTTGTGCACAGAGTTGCTGGGCTGCACTTGGAGGCTGTGTGGCTGCAGGAGGTGGTGCTGCTGCTCTCAGCTCTGCTCATCAGCCTCAGCACTAACCAGCTCCAGCTCTTTGGGTCCCAGCACCAGGTCATTTAGGATTAGCTGAGAGCTGACTTGTGAGGGGTAGGTACTCCCTTTACTCTAGCTAGGGCAATGGGGAAGAATCCAGCGCAGCTCTCGGGTCTTACAATGCATTGTTCTTCTTTTCCTGCTTGCCAGGTTATCTTCAGATATGGGTCAATGCAGTGTGGTACCCAGCTGTGTGTCTCTAAATAGAAAGTGGTTCAGAGAGCTCCTCTGTGATTCCCGCAGGTGGAAATGTGGAGCAGCTGATGTGCTGCCCTTGGCCAGGTGCTCCTGCCCTCCCTGCAGAGCTTATTTTCTGTGGGGAGCAAGTCACAGGTTGCTTTGATATTGAGATTTTTCCTTAAATTAGGGCAAAACAATAATATGATAGTCTTTTTTTTTTTAGCGATAGGTACAGGACTGTTGTCTCCCATTCCCCTGTCTATCTTCCATACCTCTTCCACTTCAGTAGCACACTCAAGCACAATCTCTTTTGCCTTTTGTATGTGTTTTTCAGTATTTTTTGCTTAAGAGCTTTGCTTATCGATATTTGCATTCAAAGACAGTCAGTACTTCATGCTATTGATCTTCTCCAAAAGATATTTTACCAGTGAAAATTGATTGAGTTTAACTGAACTGGCAGAAGATGTGAAAACAAGATGTAATGAGGTCTCAGCCTTTTTTCTCCCTGTCAGGTTTTATTTGCTAAAATCCTAATATATTGAACGTAAGTGAGAGAAATCAAGATGGATAGGAAAAGGCAATATAATGTTGTAGAATTAGTTTGAATTTCCTTTATATAGTGCATGTGGGCTATCTTGGCATCTTGCTGTGTACATTTAGAGGATGGAGAACTCGAATAAGCTGAGCATTTTCCCCTTCACGTTGATCCAGTAGGGTTCAACATAACTCATCACCTGGCCAAAAGCTCATTACTGTGTTGAGTCAGGCAGCTGATATAAGCAGCTCTCCTGCTGAACATGCTGATCTTATGAAGGTATAAGGTATAAGTGATTTTAAATCTTTTTTTTTTTTGTCTTAGCCAGAGAAATAAGGAAACCTATATCACTTCTGCAGGATCACGTGTTTCTTGGGGTTCACACAAATCAGCTGGAAGTGTAAGGGCAAGTATGGCCTTTGCTTCCTTGCTGAATCAGTAAGGGCATCTGTTTGTGTCGAGGGAGGAGGAGAGGAGCTACAACAAATACTGTTCCAAGAGCACAGAGAAAAGAGGGAATCTTAGTAGTGCTACTGTGAGGTGTGAACACAGAGTTAAGTGGGAACAACAAGGGAACAAGGAAACTGTTCCCAAACCAGACCTGGCCCACCTTGTTCCTGGCTCTGGCCACATCTGTCATTTGTTCTGTCTGGCCTCAGGGCAGCCCTCAGGAGGAGGCTGGTTGGAACATGTAGGGATCTGTATGCCCAGGCACATCTGGCGCTGCAGTAGGCATCTGGCATGTGCAGTTAGGCTCCAGCACAGTTAGGCTGGTCTGGCAGCTCCGTAGGCAGGAGGTTGGCTCTGGGGGCAGATGTGCCTACAGCTGTTCTGGAGTCTGCCTTGTGCAATCACTCTCAGATCTGTTGCCATTGTGCTTCCAGAGCTACACACATCCTATCTTTGGGACTGCCTGCGAGCTGAGTAACTTGAAAGCAATGGGGAGGCAGCACTTCAACTAAGCATAAAAGCTTGTGTAACTGACTTTTAAAGGGCTTCCCAGTGTGTCTCTCATAAGAATCAAATAATGCCTGATGATACATCCATTTTCACAGGGTTTTGAGGTAGATATCTTATTGCTCAGAGACAGGCTGTTCTGATTACTTCTGTAGGGAATGATGTACATTTTAGTACCTTTTGCCAAGAAGCTTCAGTTGGAACTGCATAGATGATTGACAAACTTGTGCCACTGGGGGTCTGTGAGAGTTTGCCAGGTATTCTGTTTAGAGCAGTGGCATTACACAGTCTTGCAGCTTCATGTGGTGACTGCTAAAAATGGAACCTGACTATTCAATTAAAATTATATTAAATGGTATTCTCAGGCAAATGCTTGTCCTAAGCAAAACTGCAGCTAGGGGTCTCTGTGTACATATAGGAGGCAGCAAAATAGAATAGCTCAGAATTTGTTTGTCACTCTTAGAAGTTTTTCTGATAGTGTATTGGAAGGATTTTCTGATTCCAGATAGGTAAAATACAAGGCTTTGTGTTTCTATGGCACGTACCCTTAGGCTTACTCCTACTCGCACCTCTCTTTTGTGTGGCTCTGCATTATGCATCTACCAGCATGTAACTGATTGTCATGGCATGTAGTTCATTGGCCCCTCTGGGATTTAAGGTGCTGCTTCAGGGTTGCCTGGCAAGGAAGGATAGGGTTTCGGCTGTGTACTGGAGTTTGCTGGATGGCTGCTGGCAACAGCTGCCTCCCTCCGTTGCTATTTTGCCTACGAGTGTTTTGCCAGAAAGTGTAATTTGTGATGCAAAGAGCTGTGTCAGTGGTCAAAAGGGCTGTCTTTGACCCGAGTGAGTGGCACTTCCTCTCAGAAAAGGAATTGTCTTCAGAAAAAAAAGGTTGCCTAATCAAAGTGCGGTATTACTAATTTGGGCCCTTTTCAATGAAACATAACGTAAAAAAAAACGTTGTGCCCTTATGTAGGAGTGAGGTACACGGCACTAGAGTAATTTGTGTGCATCTGTGGCATAGCCGGGACCAGTCTCAGTTTCCTAATCCCAAGGTCAGCGGGGGTTTAAGAGAGGCAATCTCCCCTGCTAATGCCTCTTCCATAATAGTGTCTGTGTTTTCCAGATTGAAATTAAAATGAATTGTTAAAAAGTGCCTGCAGTAGAGAACGTGATAAGTACCCAAGAGTGAACAGAGAAGCTGTGTAAATCTCCTGGATTGGTTTAGCCTCCAGTGGCTGAGATTTTTTAGATCAAAGAAACAGAAAAGATTATAGAAGTAGGAACATGACAGCTCCCCAAATGTAAGTGCTCCAGGTTTCTCTTTTTGCAGGGAGAAACTGACTTGCAACGGAGGGAATGTGTTTCTCCCTTTCATTCTTTCTGTATTTTTGGATCTGAAAGTGTTAGTTTCTCTTTGAAGAGTTTACTTTAGAGCTTCATGATGAGCTGCAGGTGGGTTGTGGAATCAGGGTGACAATGAATCATTCATTATGACACCTTTTGCTGACTAAGAGTGTCTTTTAAAAATGAATTGCTTGATTAATGCACATTTTTATTAAAAATATTATTTCTCAGCCTACTCTGTACATGGAACTGACCTGAAAGAAACTTGCTCAAAAAAGCATCAAAAATTCCCTAGTAGCATGAAGTAGCAGCCTTCTCTGCTGCGTACAATCAGCGCAGAGGAACAGTAAAACTTAGCAGAATTGGGTATTTCTTGTTCTAAAATTAAACAGTGTAGCTTTTATGTGAGGAATAAATGTTTTATGTGTTATATATGATCTAGCTTATAATAGCTATAGAAGTTCTCCCTTTTACTGATACAGAAAGCATTTGGGAAAGTGCTGAAACAGTAAGAGGAGACACACCTGTTGTAACCGACTGACTCTTGTGAAGCGCTTGGTACTTTCCTTTCCCACAGAAGTCCATGGGAGTTAAGGGCACGCTGTACTTTGCTGTAGGCACTTAGCACATCTAGTCTAATCCATTTTTAATGTGACTTTCACTTTGAAGCATCATGCTGTATATAAGAACCAGATACAGCTATGTGATGTTTTTGGTAATGCTTCTTAATGCAGTGAGGTCAGAAAATACAAAGTCTTATAGCAACTACCTCCTTTGACTCTAGATGGACAGCTATAGAAGTTAACAAGATAGACAAAATTATTTCACAATTTTTGAGCATGTTAATATACAGAATGTTTGAAAAGGTGGACCCAATTTCAAAGCAGTATATTTCATGATGGCAACATGTTACAATTACACAAAAATTTACAAATGGCTTAATGAGTTATCAAGTTTTAATAACCTTTTTATAAATGCTCTATGTTCTATCCACCTACTGTATGGACAACATCAAGGCAATAGTTGGATTTGTCCCAAACACCTCTCAATGTGTCCCCTTCCGCTGAGGTCACCACTGCTGTGATTCTGTTTTTGAGATCATCCAGATTAGTCATTGATGGTGGCAGGAAAACATGGTCTTTGACAAATCCCCACAAGAAAAAGTTGGAGGGTGTAATGTCTGGGAATCTTGGGGGCCAAGAGTGTAGCACCAAGTCCTGGACAGGTCATATGGAAGCCCAACATTGAGGCAGCATTTCAAATTGGGTCCATCTTTTTGAAACACCCTGTAGTTTGAAATATTCACATTTGCAGTTTGCAATATCAGGGTGTCTTCCCCATCAGCAGAGAGTAGACTTGACCTTTCTTACGCTGACATAAATAATACTTCCATTCTTGACTTTGCTGGGTCAATTTTGAGCCTTCCCTCTGATTTCTCTAAAAGATAAAATCAAGGGATGTGTATTTATAGGGGAAGATTGTGATTGTACGGTTGGACCGCTTCTGTTCACACACCAAAGTACATTTACAGCCTTATGTGACTGCATTTCATCTGTAGTCAAAGTCTGTTCCCTGTCCACATAGTTGAGATGTGTCAAGTACAAGTGCTTTGAAAGTCCACAGTCACTTCCTCCTCTTCTTGTGGGGTACAGGGAAGCAAAATAAATACAACCAAAGATGGACTTTTCACTGTAATTCAGTCCTGCTACTTACTGGTTAAGAGATGCAAAGGTTGCATATGTATGGAATGATAAGCTAGAGACTGGTAGCTCTTGATGTCTAGCTGGCATGGCTTTGTCCTGCTAAGTTCACCATCCGAACATAGTTAGGTTTTGAAAAAAAACAGGAATGGAAGCTTGGGTGATTATGGATGGTGTCATCCTTACTTAGTTGCTCATAACTCTCTGAATAAACTGCTTCATCCAGCCTTCTTTATTGGTTGAAAAAAATTAACTGCATTAACTACAGTGATCATGATCATTCCTTGATTTCCAAGCTAGTTTCATAGAAACAAAGAAGGTCCATTTTCCTTTTCCACATCAAAGCACACTAAGCTTCTTGTCTGTGCCTTATCAAAGGAAAGATTTCAACACATGTATTCCTCAGAAAATGACAGGAGGAACTGGAAACAAAATTGAAATGAAACATTAATTTAAAAGAACACAAGCATCCTAATTGGAGATTTGCTTTAACAGATTTCCCCATGTCTGAAAAATGATGGCTGGGAGCGTAATCAGGCTTCCAGCAAGCACCATCTTTGAATTGTTCATAATAACTCATAAATCCATTCACTGCAGTTTTAAAATGAACTTGGAAGCCATTATCTGTGTGGATAATCTAAGGGACCACATCTTGATCTTTTGCTCAAGACAGATGTATTCATTAAAACTGCTAAAAACAACAGAGAACAGAAGGCATGTCAAGGTCACTGTGATATTCTTGATCTGAAATTACTGCTGTAGTTTGTACAGTGTATATATAAATCATATCTGGGCCATCTAAGTTCCACTGACGCAGCTAACATCACACCAGGGATGAAGTGGCAAAAGGTATTAGTCCTTTCAGTGAGAAACCAAATACAATGTGTCTCCAAACCACATTCATCTCATGTAGTTAGAAAACCATTGCAAAAGTAAACATCCCAAATTCTCATCACTCGGGGTTCACAAGGGCTGAGGAGTATGAGCTGTCACAGTATAGTCAGCAAAGAGAAGCTGCCTCTGTGCCCTTAAAAAGAAAATAATTGTCTCATTAATATTAACAAAAAACATCCAGCCACGTTCATCGGGTTAAATTCAAGAACATATTGTGAATGTCTGAATATATTGCAGCTTACATGTGCAAAGGCATCCAGTACTAATTCATTCAGAATAATGTGATGATGGATTTTTGAGGGTTTGTAGGCAAGAGATTAGAAAAGCCACATGTGGAGAGTGACAAGGAGACAGACACACAAACAGCGTCTGGGATGGAGGAGCATTTATTAATAAAAGGAGACGTCCATACACTGCTGACTGCTAGCAAGTGATGCACTCCCGTGGAGTGGGTGTGAGTTTCCCATGAAATCAGGTTAAGTTCCATTTAATCCTGTTTATTATTTAATTAAAAGGCAGGGTAGCAGGAGCCCTGCATCTCCTCTGTTGGAGCCCTTCACGTTTTACTGCTCAGCTTTGTGTCCTGCAGTATGAGGTGGAAAGCAGCCGCCCAACAGTGTCCTGGATTGCAGGGCGCAGTGACATTACTCTGTGTTCATTGAGAGGATGTATATTAATGCATCTTGTTGTTTCATGACTAGTGCAGAGGAGAAAAAAATAAGGCAGGCCAACAAAGTACTTTTCGATAAGGTTAATAGACAATGTAATCAGAATGGTATTTGTACTGGGAAGCTGTTTTCAAAAATCTCTGCTCCCACTTTTCATTTTCTAGACTTAAGCTATGCCTCAATCCACATTTACTGCCAGCTCTAGATCCCTAGATCTGATGGCTGCAGCAGGGCCTAAATTAAGCTCTTAATACAAATCCATTAGGAAAAAATAATGGGGAAACTGGCTACCTGGACTCTGCAAGTGAAACAAGGGAATTTGGTGTAGGCCTCTGAGGATAGAGAACAGGTAATGGATGGTGTCTGTCGTGATAACAATGTTTTACATAGCATTAAAAGTCAGGATGCTGTTTCCTTTTGAATCTCTGCATTTCCTTCAGGAAAATGCTATGAAACATCTGTGTTCTTTGGTCAGCTTTCTGATTAAATTCCAGTTCTGTTGAAAGCCAGATAGAGTACAGCAGTTTCAGTGGAAGCAGTTAAGGAATCTTCCTATGAAACTACCACTACTGCTGCAAGTACCTTAGCAAAGTAGTCTGTGCACTAGTTTTTCAGGTGTTTGAGCTCAGAAAGTTAGCAAAAGGATAACCTTCTAGTTTAGTTCTTCAGTGCACAGGACAGCCTGTTGTACTACTTCAGTGTGTCTGCTCTGTGTGCATGACATGGCTGTAGACAGTTGTAAGTACAAGTGTGGCAGAACGGAGTTCTTGCTGCTGACTGGTGTTTTTAGGTACAAGCAAAATGCCAAGATTAGTAATGGTCTGCTACAGCAGACAGGGAGATACATATCTGGACTGATCCCTATGCTGATCCCTAATTTCGCTTCAATCACAGCACAATGAGGCAACCTTGCTGCTTTCTCAATACCTCATTTAGGGGCTTGCCCTAAATTTTCAAAGGTTGAGCCAGACTGGACTGAGTTGACACAAGTCAGTAGAATGATGTGGAAAGGATATCTTTTTCCAGAGGAAATCCCCTCCATTAATGAAGTTAACAGCTTAAGAAGTATTTTTTATTTGGGAGTGATGGAAAAGTGCAAACTCCTAAGGTAGCAAAGGGAACTAAAAGAATTGTTTTGCATTTTACTTGTCTTGGAATTGTCTGGTTTTTGGATGTAGAGCATGTGATAGCTGCCTGTGTTTTGTTTGACCTCAGGACTGAAGATACCCCGGATGATCACTTTTTGTGTGGTGCATCTCTGCTTCCTCTACTGTGCTGTTTCCAAACATAATGGAAAATGGTGACTAATCAGCAAAGCTGAGGCTACCTTACAGGCTGGCTCCCCCATTATTCACTGTCTTGAAAGAACATCTGGGACTCTTCTTCCAACAGTGCTTTGATTTTTAGCTCAGGAGGTATGAGAGAGCAGGATGTGCTCTGTGAATCGGCCCTAACCCCTGTTGTTCTGACAAAGCAAAACCCAAGTTTTTTGACCTTGTTGGCAAGTCTTTTCTGTTTATTCATGAATTTTACTGTGGTCAGGACATGGGAAAGGTTTTGGCTTTACATGTTTGCACTGGGAAATGCTTCTGCTTTTGTTCATTCAAATGGAGAAAAGGTTTTTGTTCTGCTCCTTGTATTGCGAGTTTAAGAGGAAACTGCCTGTATTTCCATTGCTGTTTCTACATTGCCATGGGAACAGATTTGAAGTGCTGCATCCATTAAGTCACTTAATTGAAAAATGGCACCGTTTATCCATTCAAACTGCACTTTTGCCCCTGCTCTGTGTACATCTACATGGCACAATGTAGTTTTTGAGGCAGTTTGGTCCCAGAAGCAATATAGCTCCATTAACTGCAGTTGGGCATGGTGGTTTGGGTTGGGATAAATACTATAGGCATGGTGACATCACTGTGCTGCCAACTCAGGCTTGGGTGAGGTGATTCCAAGTTAGTTCAGGTATATATACTGATATAATGTAGCCCCATATAACACTGCATTTAGTCGCACGGGACTTTCTCATAACACTTTGCATTCATTTACTGTTTACTGGTGCAAAAATTCAATGTCATACTTAGTTTTTTGTTCATTTTGAGATTGGTTTCTGGTTCTGGAATGCTAAATCAGATTTCATGTGACTAGCTAGCTTTCAAATGTAATTCTGTAGTATAGCAATTACTGCCTGTTAAATGTGGCAGAGTCAGGAGAGAGTGAGGCACAAATTGAGGCAAAATGAGGCCTCCTGAAGAAGAAAGCCAGTGCTTGTGTTCTTGACTGCACAAAGAATTTTAAGTGTATGTTAATGTCATAAAATCTATCAAAACTGTAGGTATTCTTACCTAGTAGTGTGGTGCTTTGTTTTTGTTGGTGTGATGGTGTTTTTGTTTGTTTGTTTGTTTGTTTTCTCTTTTATAACCTACCTCAAAAGTGAAGAATAAAGGAGTAATCTTCAAGTACATTCATGTTTCAAATGAGACCCAGTTCGTAGCCTTTTAACCTCGTCTGCAGGATCTGCTGGTATGAACATTTTTTACGAGCAATATCATTACTGTTTCGGTTTCTCCTTTTGAGCAGACAGAGAACGTAGAGTATCGATTATAGAAGTTTACAGAGGGAGTCTTAAGTACTTGATAAATGCTGTTAGCGCACTGCTACTTTGTCACACTTCATGCTGTAGGTGCTTCAAACGAGATTGTTGGCTGGGTTCAAAAGGGCAGTGATTCTGCAGCCAGGTTGGAGAAGATGAGCTGCTAGCAAATCATACTTAGTAACCAGAGGAGTATGGGGAGGAAGGAAGGAAGAAAACAGCTGATTTCTTTTTTCTTTTTTGCTGCATTACTATTGACAGCTCCCTCTTCAGTGCTGCCAGCCTTTCTCTAGCAGTCAGTAAAATGTTATGTCTCTTTATCTCTCGGGCAGACATATGTAGGCTAATTTCCAGATACCTGCTGGTGATAAATAATTTACCACTCTGCAGAGAATTTATGACTTTTAAAAACCTGTTTAAGCACTTACTTGGCAATTTATGAAGAGGGTACAAGTGAGAAGCCCTATGGCAGTAGTTGAACATTAGAAAAAAATTGAAGGAAGCTCATAATGATCCTAGAAGGCAAGAACTTAAAAAGGACTAACCCTGAAATAGTGGTTTAAATACTTAACACTCCTTACAGGTCTGTGGCAAAAATCACTCATCACACTGATGCTAGAGAACATGGTGTGTTTTGAAGTGCGAGGAAGGGAATGGTTAAGTCCGAGCTTTGACTTTTTAACAAGAAGGTGCAGATTAGAGTGACACTTGGTGCGCAGTAGAAATGTCTCCTTTGAGCTCTCTGCAGTGGGTTCCGTGTGAGGGGAATTAGATGTGGTAGCTGCTGAACTGCCCTTCCTGTGACATCTACTTGAATTGAGCTGATCCACAGCTGATATTTGTCAGTAGCACGAGAACAAGCGTTCATTTGGGACGTGTCAAAAAAGGTTTTATGGATTAAAATGAGAAGTACCCAGTTATATGAGTCTCAGTCGTGTTAGTCTTATTTAGTGGGATGTGTCCTTAATGTTTTGCTTGAAAAGGGGTGTAAAAGATAAACAGTGTGTTCTATAAGTATATTAAGAATAAGGAAAAAAGATTCCCTGCTTAATGGGGGAAAAAAAGGTGAGGCAGACAGGACTGGAATAGTCAATGCCACCTTTGTTTTGGTTTTCACCAAACATTTAATTGTGATCAGATGCTTAATGAAATTCGTTTTAATAAGGGGGCAGGTGTGCTGTCTACTTAAAGCTCTCAGTGAACCTCAGGCTTGGTCTAGAGTACCTAAGGAGTTCACTGGAGTGATTTCTCAACCATTACTGGCTATCTGTATGAATTATATCCCAAGTAAGAGGAGAAAAACTAGCACAACTATTACCTTTACAGTGAAAAAACATTGACGATCTAGTGAATATTAGAGCAGTCAGTCAAACTTTGATTCCTTATGGGTTCTGAGCTAAGAAAATCAAGACCTTTATCTTGACAAATAATGTAATTGTGGTAGAATAACTGAACTACTGACTGGGTGAAAGAAGTATCTTTGATATATCTGAGAGTTTTAAAGTACCTTTTAGGTAAAGATTTTTTTTTGACAGTCTCAAATGCTGTTTCTCATAAGCCAGCTGAGTAAGATGCTCTAGAGGTCATTGCCATCACACAATAGCTTTCAAAAAAATTTTAAAGCCAATTGTTCATCTGTCTGCGTGGTGAGCAGTGGCTTAGTATGGAACTGGGAGGGTTTCTGGAGTTGGGGCAGACCAAATGTGTTGTATACTCAGTTCTGGTCAGCACTTTCCTTTACCAACTTCTATAATGAAACAGCAAATGCAGTTACAAAGTTTGTCATGGCTAAAAATGCAGAAAAGGAGGGGAACGAAACATGCTGAAGGATGGCATCGGAACAGCGGCTAAACTGAAAATAAAGTGACGTTCTGTTTTTGGAAATCAAATATATACATACTGCAAGGCTTCGGCTACTCAGCTGTGTGCCAGCTACATGATGAAGTTATAAAAAAGCAAATATAATTCCAGAATGTCGTAGGAGGAGTGTCAGATGTAATTACTCTGCTCACCTCGGTGCTGGTGAAGGCTCAGCTGGAATCCTGCCTTCAGCTCTGGGCACTGCACTTCCAGAAAGAGTTAGAAAGAGCTGAGAGAAGAGTAGTGAGAACAGCAGGTGGTTTACAAGACATGAGATTGGAGATAAATGTTGATTATTTCTTTCCCCTCAAAAAAAAAAAGGAATCACTAAAGTTGCAGCAAAGATTTGAACAGGGTTTGCGGTTTCTAATTGGATTTCTAATTGCTGTCTGAGGAGAGAGGCTTTTTTAGCAAAGTGAGGTAGGGGAAGTGTAGCCATAGCCTCAGTGCACAACAGCTAAACCCCTGGGGGGAACTTTCAGCAAGCTTTTGGGAAAATTGTGATTGGTCTAAGTACACTGAGCTGAAGGTTCCACAGTCCAGAGTCTGTTTCCTAAGCCGTCCTGCAGCGTGGCTGGAGCGATCGCCTCGACCGGCCTTGCCTCCACTCCTGCCTCTGAGCCCGAGACGGTGAGCACATTCCCATTGGGAAGGGGAATAGAGTTATCTCAGTGTTATCCATGATCTATTCTGAGCCTTTTTTCCCCCCAAAGCATTCTCTATTTTTTTAAATACCCTTGTAATGCTGTCTGTCTCTCTCCACTAATAGCTTTCTTTACTCCATATTTTTCAAGCCTTCTTGCTTGCTCTGGGTTTGCCAGCCTTGCCACTGGCCTTTCCTTGCTGTTCAAATTATTGCAGCCACAGGGCTTTCTCCTGCTGTTAGTGCACAGAGTGTTGGTGTGGGAACTCAGAAACTGTTTTCTTACTAATAGATGACACAAGAATTGTTTAGACCTTCTAAGTCAACCACTTACATGCTGAGACAAAATGCGAGATAGTATAGATGTCAATTTCATTGCTGCTTTGGTGGGACTTTTAAATGCCACAAAACCTGTGCAACTTACGTAGGGAAGATGCAGTCATGTCTTGATTACTTTCCATGGAAAGATCCTAGGGTTTTCTCAGAAAATGTTTTCTCACCTAAATCATTCTACACAGTGTAAAACAGATGTTCTTTGCTCTTTATATTGAATATATAGGATTCAAAATTTCTAGGGTTTTCAGGCAGTACCTAAATTGAAATTAATGTATTTAAACTGAAAAAGGACCTTGAAAGTATTTCTCTTACATACATATTTTAGACTCACTTACCTATCCCTTTAGGCAAGGTAGGCTGTTACTGTTATCTCAAGTATTGCCATGGAAACAGTTTTACACTCTCCTTCCTTCTCATTCTGTTTCTCTCAGACAGTATTTGTGTCTTTAAAACTGTGGCCATGTTAAAATGGAAGTGAAGCCCTAATAATTAAATACTGAGAGTCACTTCAACATCTGATATTGAGCAAATAAATTTGTTGAAATCGGTGAAGCAGTGTCAAATGACAAGGTGAGAATCTATCCCTGAATTCTCAACTGTTCCTCTCCTCTTTTTCTACAGAATTAAATATAAAACCACTTAGAGGTCAAAGCCAGGTAAGGTAAAAGTTTTTCAAGCAATTTCTTTTCAACTGTGGTGGATACATCTTTTTCATCTTTTTGCTGCTGGGTAATGGCAATGGTTTATGCAAACATAACTGACAGAAAGTGTTAATGATTTTAAATTTTGAGGAATTTTCAATGAAGTCCTCAAAAGGAAGATGTACCACTTGGGTAGAATTTAAGTACTGTATGAACTTCACATGCAGCCAGATATGAACGTCACTCACTAAATTGAAAAATGTGTCAGAAACGTGGGGTTTTAATTTTTTAGAAATCAAGCAATCATACGGAGCAAAACCCATGGAAGGGGGAAGTGGCTTGTCTCATCCTTAAAGCTCAAATTTCAATAGGGAAATGGGAGCTAAAATGAAAGAATCAAGAAAGCATGTGTTCATGTGATCCTTTATCCTGTAGGAGAGCTTGTGTCAGTGACCGATGAAAGAGGCTCAGCAATACCTCAACAAAAGGTCAGGATGATATGTTTGCAAAGCGAATTCCGAACTTTAAGGACTATTTGACAGAAGGGAATTGTAATCAAAGTAACCAAACAGAAAATGACAGCAAATAGTTCAGTTTGTACCTTGTCTCAGGAGGACCTATATCCTTGCTGGGTGTTTTCTGATCAGGCAGTGGGGGCATAGTAGTTTTTGGAATATAGTGATTGCCCTGTTTGTTTCAAATTTATGCAGTAGCAGTCAGGTACTGTACCAGCATGATTCCAAAATAGTACTCCATGCAGCTACTACTTGGTGTAACAGAAAGTGGAGACACCACAAACAACCTTGACTAAATTTCCTTTTATTTCAGAAATGATTTTCTAGCACCTTTAAAGGTGAGTGATTGTTACGGGCTCAGAGTACAGAACATGGTCTAGACTATGTGTAGAACAAATCTGAATAAAGAGTAGGGGCCAGAGCAGAAGGTCAAAAGGGCTGATGAACTAGGGGTAGGTACAGGGCAGATGCCTTCAAGGTTGTTGGGGTAGGTACAGGGTAGATGCCTTCAAGAATCCCCAGCTAGCCTGGGATAGCATTAAAGACAGAGCCTGAACTGGCAGAGGCTGATGAGATACATTTATCGATGGGACCAACAGGGACTTAGGACTTGTAGGGCTCCTGGATTCTGGCATGTGGTGCTGGAGCTCAGGGATGGGCACCTGCTGTGATTTTAGGACTGTTGCTTGTCTGTCTAGACCACAGGTATAGATCTGGGTTAGAAAGAATTCCTGGGGTAGATAAAGGCAAAGCTTGGTCTGGGTTTGGGGTTGGAGTTAGGGTTGATATTAGATTTAGAAATGCTGCTGTTCGCTGTTAAAACTCTTTAGTCATGCAGTCATTTGTACAGGCATTATTTCATGCAGACCGAATCATGCGCCACCTTCTGAGACAGACAAGTTCAACAGATCATGTCCTCACAGCTGCCTTGTCATGTTATTGCAAAAGAGGATATAAAATACATCTCTGCCATCAAGTATTTACTTTCATTTCCTTTATGAATCTTTTAATTGCAACGTGACCGTTTCAGGTGGTATGTCTGCGTGAACATCTGAGCTGTGCTGAAGTCTATTGATTTCAGCTTGAATAGCTGCAGTTCTATAGTTACAGATGACTAAATTTCTATAAAAATCATCCTGCCATACCAAATCCTGTAGTGAGCGCGCATTGAAATACAGCTATGGCAAATGCTATTCCCAGACTCCATATGCAGTAATGAACTAAACATCTGTTGGATTTCAGCAGGTTTAGAATTGTGTTGGGGTAACACAATTTTTAAGGCAAGATGATACAAGCTTTGAGGCCATTCTTATAAAAAGAGAAATTAAAAAAGACTAGTGCAATTAAAGCTTGTCAAAATAATTACAATAATGATAGGAAAGATGAGAATTTATCTACTTATGCATAGTATAAGTGATAAAAATAGGCAAGAAAATCAGCCAATGCAAGTAGAAAAAATCATACAAAAGAAAAAAAAATCAGAGTATCTATCATTAAAGGATGTTTCTTTCATCTTCTTCTGACTAAGTCTATTCATTTAAACCTGTATGGTGTTATGCAAACTTCTTTGTATGGTTCAGTGTATCTCAATTAAGATTTTAGTGCCCTGTCATAAAGCTTATCACAGGCCAAAAGTTTTCTTTTATTTCTCTTTCTGTGAAGCCTGCCAAGTTCTGTATGAGCTGTCACTCACTGTGTTACACTCAGTGGCTGAATAGAGGTTTGTTCACAATGAAGTTGTCCCAGATTTCTCAGGGGTTTTTTTAGACCATTTACAGTCTATCCTATCTTCCTAAATCCACTGCACAGAGCTTTTGAGTCAGAAATGATATTGCTGTGGTGCACCAAAACATCATACAATGGACCTGAAAAAACAGCAAGAATATCTATCATTTAATATGGATTTCTAGCAGTGGCTTCATTTTGATGTCTTTTATACATGTCATTTATAATCAAAAGACATGGTATGTTAATGACTGAATATAGAAAAACTGATTTACCACTTTAAAGTGTAAATATGAAATGTTGGTATTGTTACTAAAGTGCTGTCTTTGACCCAAGACAAAAGCAAGAGTTAAGAAGTCAGTAATAGTTTCTTAGCCCTGTTTTCATGCCATCCCTGCAGTGGCTACTCTGAAAATATCCATGGGACACCAGGCACAGAGGCACAGCCCTCTGCCTGCAGAACCTAACCAGGCTGCACAGTGTCAGTGGTACAGATAAGGGCCACTGAAAAATGCCTGCTGCTTACATGCACGTAGATAAGTACTTTGTCAAAAAGCTCACACCAAGTAATAAGTCTTTCTAGTGTTTTTATCTCCGAGGTAAATAACTTTCAGTAATGAACAGTAGGCTCTGAATGCATAATGGAGATATATTTGGTGATGAATTGCATGAAGACATTAAGCATGAGTAACAATTTAGAGTATTCCTAGAGAGTTTGCATCGATATAAAAATGTAAAAGCTCGGAGGTAGTTTTTGACAAGAGGCTCACAAAGGGTGCCCACGTTTCTCTTTGGCTGCAATGGGACGTGAGTGCCCCAGCCCCGTTGCTCCATACGAAGATGCAAAAGCAACTTTAAAGCAAGAGAGTATTTCACTGAGGGAGCATTCAACATACAAACAGGGAGAATTTGGGAAAGTGTTGTCTGCATCTGTTCTGTGCCCTCTGCTTAGGTGGATGAGAATTAAATGTTTAGGTGACTGAAAAGGATGAGTGGTCTCTCTCCTGAGGCTACAGCACCCCACCCCCTGTATCCTCCAATAAGTCTTGTCGTGTGGACAAATAGCGTCTCTGGGCTCTTTAAGTTTTTATTTGAGTTTTATTTGGTTTTGCACTGTTGAGTTCACATATACCATGGGGTAAAATGAATGCCTATATTGTCTAAGTAAGTGAAGCCATTTACAGTATTTCTTTCAATTAGTTCTCTTGTCGCAGCATTATGCAGAACCATGGCAAAGAGCTGGTATAGGGATGTGTTTCAAGCTGGCTATGAAAAGTATTTTACAATTTCAAAGTACAGGAACGAAAAGGAGTGTTTCAAAGATCATTGCTAAACTTTTCTGAAGCCTTCCTGACATCTGTGTCTTGTCTGGATTGGACAGATTGTTGTGATTCATTCTGCTTTCATCTGGCGGGCATTAACCGTGCTAATTTTAATGCTGAAAATGAACTACTTTTAGTTATCTGTTATTTTTGGGGGGATGACATTGGCTTTGTGTCATCATTTCAGCGAGGTTAAAACTAGAATTCTGACCCTTCTAAAGTTAAATGGGAGGTTTGGCATTGACATCAGTTTATCCAGGATTTTCACATGGTGTTTTATGACAGTTCTTCTCTCATCGTAATTAAATGTCACGAGGCACAGCCAGGTGTCACCAAAGAGAGTTCAGTTCTCTTGCAGTTCAGCAGTATGATTTTCAAATCAAGAAGGATGATAACAGTTCAGCTATGACGGCTACCTATTCTTTTCCTGTACAAGGAAAACCATGACTATACGGTGTGATGCATGTGCTGCTGTAGCCATCCACGCAGACAGCTTCACCAGCTGTGTAAATTGTTAACAAGGTCAACAGGAGCTGGGATAATTCTTGTACCCTGAATGTGGAAATAGAAGAGACTGCACCCTTTTCCTTCTCCCATCACTTGCGTGGTGAGTTGTGACTCTTAGCAAGTACCGCAGCAGACTGCTGATATTCACACGGCGATTAAAGGGCGTACTAAATAATCAGCTGTTTATTTCTGCCGTTGTGCAAAGCTTGCTTGTAAACCCTGCTTGGACCGCAAGATTGTAATCCCTGCTTTCAGGGCATGCCACACTGAGCTACAGAATACTGCAGCAATGTTCACAGAACAAGTTTCACATGGCGTGGCCACTGTGAACGAATACTCTCAGCAGAAGTAACCTAGGCAAAAAATAGAGGTAGTCAACAGTAACATTTCACACATACTCTTCCAAAACAAAAGCATTGTGCTGTTAAATTGCATATCCTACTCATGGCTTTAAATTATTTGATGTCTTCTCTCTCCAGATTCTTACTGGGGGAATTATTGGACAATTTATCATCATTTCTGTATTATTTCCCTTGTGAAAATCAAATGCCTGGTCAGGGCCATAGAATATGAGTATCTTATTTTTAAAACAATCAGACAATTTCTTAGGAACAAGAGCTGGCAATCAGCTGGAGACATCCCTGTTCAGTCGTCAGCCCCGCAGGCCTTCAGTGAGCCACACAAAGAAATGTCTGGGGAACTGCACACAGACTCGCAAAATACTTGGGCTGAACTGGACAGCCGGGCTTTGAAGGTCTAGGTTAGACTGAAACCCACGTGCGAGGGAGGGGTCAGTTCACGTAGGTGAAGGCTCTGAAGACTCTGAACTGGGGTTTCCTCAGCTTTTCCAAGTGAGGAAACTGCGCTTAGTGCTGCCAGGGCTGTTGCTGTGCCAGGCTCTCAGGAGCTGGTGTTATTGTGTTATTGTCCATTTGGGGCTCTGTGGTTCTGATGGTGCCGCTTTGTCCTGGTCTCTGTCTGCAGAGAAAGTGCTGCACACTGTCTGGGTTTGGGCCCAGGCAGACCAGTCAAGACTAAGGAGGACAGATCTCTCTGGTAATTTGATCTCAGATAGGAAAGGGTTTGTGAACTGAAAATGACGCAGACAAAATCCCCAAGGAGATCTGTAATTATATGTAGTAGCATTCTACTAAATTGAGAGAGTGCTATGCAGGGGGATGGCTGTCGTCCACTATCCTGCCCTGGAAGAGCGCTCGTAATGATTTGGATGGAAATTGTGTCAAAGAATCTGTATCTTTCATCCAGTAGCTAGAGATCTATATAAATGCAATTATTTTTATTTTCATTAATGATTATGATTAATGGGAGGTCAGTCTTGATAATTTTCCTTGGGCTTTTATGCTTCTTGAATTACATTTTTAATAGCACTGAAGTGTCTAGACGAGGGGTGTGGCGAGTTTCCATTCGTGTTTTAGTTGACAGGACTGACAAAAATATTTGAAGTTATATTTCTTTAGTGGAGGACTTTTTTTTTTTTTTTACAAGAAAGACAACTTTCCTGAAAACTGTTGACCTTGTATATCTGTGACTTCATCCTAATTTCTGGGCATTAAACGTGTGCTTTTTTAATATTCCCACAAATATCATGCAAGTATAACTTTGAAAGGTACAATTTTTTACAGATTTTACATGGAATTTTATTCAGTTTTAGAACACTTTTAATGAAGTAAAGCTAGAGAAGAAAAGCTTATCAAAAATTTAAAGATGTAATGACCTATTTTTGCAATGTAAAAATGTTTTCATACTTCAGAACTCTTAGTGAAGGTAAGTTTACCCTTTATGATATGCAGATCTTCTGTGAAAAATTTTAGAGAGCAGCAGCACTGACTTTTTTGTAATAACCTCTGTGATAGATATGGCTTGCTCTGTCTTTACGGACTTCACTAACAACTGCATGCCAAGAGACCAGCAACATAAATCATGAAAATGAAGCAGCCTAATATGCAATAGCTAGTTACAAAATTCATACTTGGTATTAGATGAAATAAAGTGTAAATACTCAGAAGATAATAGAGCGCCTTAATCTACAGAGTTAATCCAGCTCTGCGTGCAGAAACATGACAAGATGACTGTGCCGGTTCCTTTGGGCACTGGAACCTTTGGGCAAAGTCTCGCCTCCTTTGATGCTAATGGCCACTCGCCTTGCCTGATGCCAAGATTTCACCTTGGATCACGATCCTTCCCAAGCATATGTTAACAGGAGGAGCAGAAAAACGTTTCAGTGCAACTGAGCAGTGGGAGCAGAGCATTGGGAAGGAGGGGTTGCACAAAGGGTGTCTGTGGAGCAGGTTTTTTGTGTTGAATGGTGCCATCAACCTGTAGCAGTTGGTTGTGCATGGAGTCCTCTGTGGTACATTGCAGGAGGCTTTTTGCTGACAGGCTTGGCACCTCTTTCCTGCCTGTGGTCACAGGTTATATTTATTCGGGAGCTGTCTGTGGGAGAGGACTTGGAAAGCACAACAGACTGTGTTCACTGGAAGTCTAGCAAGTCATACAAGCCAGCAAATTTTCATATGTGAGAGTTTATTTGAGCTTTTTAGTGCCTGTATAAGTAAAGAGGGCGCATCCCCGCCTCTTTTTCTGGTAAGGATAAGGAAAATTGGAATGGTAGCTTTAGGAAATATTGAGTATGAACACATGACATCGGCAAACAAGCTTACAGGGTACGGGATTTATGGAACCATGAAGCTGGTATGAAAGAGCACTTAATAAACATCATGGAGAGAAGAAATTATGAAGTAGAAATACAATCAAAGAAAGTCCTGGGATTTCTAATAGAATTTTGAGGTACTATTGAATGGCATGAGCCTGGTCATAAGCCTTGGAAGCTGCAGATAGCTAGTGCCCAAGAGGATCTAAATAGCAGATACTTTTGTGGGAAGATTAATAAATGGAAGGATGTGAATGTGAGGAAGGATGATGGAGAGATCGGCTGGTGCAGGAAAACGGAGCTAAATAGCATGCGAGGGGTAAAGGCTCCTGGTAGTAGATGATGGAGTGTCAACCAGGAGCAGCCTGTCTGAGGCAGCAAGAGGAAGGAATGAGGGAATTTCTGAAAGAAAGTACCTGTGGAATATACCAGAGATGATGGTGGAGTTGGATGTGGTGTCATACTTATATAGTAATGTGTAGTAATCTACTAGATTACAAGGAAAATTAGTAAAATTGCTAGCTGGACAATAATGGAAGAATTTAATTTCCTAGAACTAGATTAGAAAAATGAGTCAGGGCTGAGATACTCCTGGACTTGATGGGAATTAGGTCTTAAAACTGAATAGTTAGTGAACCAACAAGAAGTACCAATTTTTGCTGGCTCTTGACATCAACCTGGGCTGAATCATCACAAATGAGTTTTCTTCAGTTTTAAGACAGAAAAATGTAAGCATAAAGCTGAGGTTGGGTGCTGTGATGCTTATGCTTAAAGAGAGCAATCTAGACACAGCCTGGAATCACTCCTAACTGAAAATACAGACACGGTCTGAAGCTTTAAATCCAGGCCGAGAAAAAGGAAGAACTAGGGAATGGGGCAAGTGTCTCTCCCTGAGCAACGACATAAAGCTGGACATCAGGAAGGTGCAAAGAAAGGAGAAGACCTGAAAACCTGGTTGAACTGGATCTTGCACAGAGAATCTCAGCACAGATCTACAATCTAAGAGCTAAAGGAGTCTGCTGTGTACAGAAGCTCAAGGATAATCTCTGTGAAGTCCAATTCTGAATGAACATTTGACATAGTTTTCAAAAATGTTGATGACATCCTTTAGGATAATGATAATGTCCATTGTAGCATACTGATTGAACTAACAGGGGAAACTGGCCAGTAACAAGGATGTTTAATCAATGTGTAAATAGGGAAATGACTGTGTCTGGAGTTTTCAAACATTCAGAAGAGGAGAGGAGGGAAGTGTCTGCACAAGCACAGACATGCTGTTTTGTACTCTAAAACTATGCAAAGCCTTGGATTTTGAAAGAGAACTATTTAATGACAGAGAGACATAGTTGAATTGGGAATAGCAGCAGAAGCAGCAGGAGGGTTTGTGTAGCTGTCTAGTGCCAGCAATGTTTTTATAAGGTGATCACTCGTACTTAACTTTCTGCTACATCTGTGCTGTCTCTGAATATACTTGAGGTCTTTTAGTTCAAAGAACACAAGGATTTACAAATTCTGTGTAGCTGACATTATTGTTGTTTCACCATTACCTGGTCTAAGCCAATTGTGTAGATGGCAAGGACACCACCCTTATAGAAATACTCATTAGTTCTTAGCATAAATAGAATTTCAATGTCTAAGATTTCAACCTCAAAGTCCCCAGTAGGTTATCCACAATATTAAGGCTGTCTCAGATCTGTACTGTGCAAATTATGTCTTCTGGATTGCTGCCAGCTTTCTTGTCACATCTTGCTCTTTCTACCATTTTGGCTCATTTCAGGGCATAACCTGAAAACTAGTAGCAACTTGAAATACACCAGACACAAAAGACTATTTGTAAGACAGAGATTTTCTTTCAATGATGAGATTTCAAATGATAGGTGTGGGAAACATCTCCCCCTCTGTCTTTTTTCTCTTTTTATTTATAACTGTTTCATTCCAATTTCACCATTGGATTAGCAGGTTTTATGCCAGTATATATAGTTGATATATACCATTGAAAATACCGTGGTAACTGAATGAATGAAAAATACAGTGTGTGTGACTTATGAAGGGCTGTACATGTGCTTCCTCTGGCTGCTCTTGCTGACAAGACCTGTTAGTCAGAGTGGGAGCCATTTGGAAAGGTAAGAGCCAGAGAATTACGGGCTTATGTGCCTAACCTTACTGGCAGGCAATATCCTGGAGACCTTAGTAAGATGTGAGATCATGAAACATCTGGAGAAATATCAGCTGACAAAAAGTAGCTATTTCTGATTCATAAGGAATAATTTTTGTCTGACAAATGTGGAAATGGAAAAAATGGTAAAAATGAGGCAGTGGATTGGCACTTTGGAAAGATTTGAATAGGAATTGCAACATTGATGTTATGTATTAAGATTTGCAAGTACAGCTGTAGAAATGACTTTAATAGCCTGCCCAGATAAGAGGACAGCCACTTGGTCTGGAGGTTTCTTGAGGCACAGTCTTTAATTATCCTTTAATTATATTAAGACTTTAATTCATCTTTAATCCACAGCTGATCTGTGCTCAGTGGGCTCTGTTCACTTCACTAGAACTATCATATTTCGAAGAGGACAGTTTAAGAAAATGTAACAAGTTAAGACAGAGTGAAGACAATATGATCTTAATTGTTTAGCTGAATACAGCCCTCACGGACAGGGGCTTTTTGTAATTACTTGCACTTCAGAACAGACTACTTTCCCCGTCTATGTTGGGATCGTAAAACGTGCTCATTGTTTGTGTCCCCAGCAATAACAAAATCCTTCTGTGTGTGGCTATATCCCAGAGGAAATATAACCTCATGTAACCCACAAACTTCCAGCCAGAGAGGAAGAAGTTATCTAGCTAAAGAGAGGACATTATTCTGCTTTTATACAGTATCAGATAATCGATTACTGCTCTGCAGCCTGGAAACAATTTCATATTGATATTCATAGTTCACCATCTATTCTGTCAGCTTATCACAGGCTGTAATTTATTAAATGCTTTGGTATCCATTGAGATTTAAACTGGTGTGCATGTAAATGCGTTAGTGTGATCTATTTCATCTGGTAGCTGTTCGTGGGGAATTATTGTTATGCTGCGTGTAAAGCACTGAACTGTCTATATAGAGTTCTTACGTAGGAGCAGCAGAAACAATCCGTTTGAGCCCTATAAGAAAGCAGTGTCTTCCTTTAGGTTTTCGCAGATGTGTTCATAATGTTGATACCCTGATTTTATACAAGCGACTTCTTTCTTTCCCTGGCTAGCACATGACTTTGAGCACGATTTGGTGTAAACCTCAAGTCAGTGTAGGTTATTCAGCACAGAAATTGAATGGGGGCAAATGAGTGTTTGCTTTCTGATTTCCTCACTGACAGACATCTGGGAGCCTGAGCCAACTCCTGTGTGAAACTCTTCCCTCCCAGGTGTGCTCCTAAATCAATATGCTTGAGCATATATTTAGCCTTAGGTAGTTGCCCGAGTCCTGCAGATTTTCACAGATTCTAAAATTTGTTTTAAACATATGTCTTCTAGTTGCAGTTGCTTTCCTCAAGCAACTTTATAAATCCTTGAGTCTGAGCTTCAATTCCACTTCGAGTCCTGGAGGAGACTGGAGTTCTAGTCTTGTATCTGCCGGTTGTGTAATGTTTGAGGGATGAGGGATGCCTCCTTCTGGAGGCACAACGTGATGCCTTTTATTTCTTTTCCCCTAGCTGTGAAAGATGAAGTCTCTTCTATAATGATGGAGTTTTTTTCCATAAATTCTAGTAAACTGGTAATTTTTTTTCCTTATTCTGTCTCCCAGAGAAAAAACATCTGACTATTGGAGATGGTTAGCACAGGTTTTGACACAGGAGAAAGCTTATAATGAAGCTATGCAGAGATAAGAGGGCTGTGTCATCTAAAACTACTTCTATATATCTCCTTAAGAAAGCCTACATGCATCAGTGTTGGAGAAAGCAATTTCCCATGTGTGCCTCAGAAGGGTGGTGTTTGAGGATGAATGTATTTCCCCAAATGATTAAGAGCCAGTGCTTGCAAAACACTTCATTATCTTTGGGTGGGCAAGGATGCATATTTAAGAGTAATGGCAATGATCGCTTTGAAATACTTACAGCTATTGTAGGCAAACAGCATCAAACAGCAAGTGGGACTATCATTCAGGTAAGAATGTCATTTGGGAATTTTTTTCCAGATGATGTTGTCACTTAGTTCTTCTTTCGGTGAAAACACTCCTAGAAGACAAAACAGATTTTGCATATTAAAGCTGTTTACAAGGTGTCGGATCTGACCAGTGAAGGCCAGTCCTGCAAATGGTTTCTGTCAAGCACAAATAGTTCCCAGTAACCCTGGCTGGCCTGTGATGCAGCACTGTGCCATGGGCATAACCAAACACAAGCTTTAATTGTGCTGACTTTGAAATCCATGGCATAATGCCTACCCTTTCCAAAGCTCACATTCTTCCATTTTTGTTGGATTTATTCCTGGTTAAACTTCTGCTTCTCCTTCTATTCTCTACCTCATTATCATTTATCTTTTTATGAGGACAATGGATGTCATTTTGGATCAGCATTACGCTTTCTCTCAAAAAGGCAGAAGTGTCTTCTCTTCTGTATACTTCAGGAAACCAACATAGTTATACAAACCCACAGCCAAGATAATCATATGCTGATAAATAGAGACCTAAACTACTTCATGGACAAATAACTCCAATCTGGATTTTTCCCGCCAAATGGGAAATGTTCCAGGAAGTCAGGGGAGGCAAAAAGCGAGTAATAAATTAGAAATGTGCAGTGCTGGCAAACTGTTCAGTAATGTGCTATAATGTTAAATACATAAGATATTAACATAAATTTTCTTTGAAAGTTATACGCCAGTGCCATGATTTTTAATATTGATACAGTAAGACATGAATTGATTAGAAATTTAAAATATTTTATAACTTTAAACCAAAATGATTTTGTGTTTACTTTAAGACTTTTTTGTGTAATTAAAAATGCAAGACTTCTGCACAAGCAGCTAAATGAACTGGCTAGCATAGAAACCATACCAGAGGCTATAACAGGTGGAGTCCATTTACTTTAGAGATGAGGGTAAATCAATATAGTTCAGGGTCAATCAAGATCTGTCTCCAAATTCACTCTTAGGCTAAATACCACTGGAACATACGTCCATCTCATATGTTCAGCATGGTACAGGTACTGATGGGCGTTCTGTAAACTTTATAACAAGTTGGCTCTTACATTACAAATACATTCAATGTTGCACAATAACATGCACCTAACATTCAAATATATCCTGGTGAGAAGTTGAATCTGCGTTCAGAGAGAGGCATTTGAGAAATACAAACACAGATTCTAGTACCAGAACAGGGGGAGCTCTTTACAAGGAAATATTTCTTGAGATGTGTCATGTCATTTTTCCATGGAGATAAAAATATGGGAACTTCTGAATGGAGACTCTGTTTCTGGATGATCAATGATGGAGGAATGAATTTCTGGAAGATATTTGCTAACTAAACACGTTTTGCTGACTGTATACAGAAACGAGTGGGTGAATTTCTGTGGAGTTTTTTTTTCTGTGGTGTTGTTTGGGTGTTTTTAAATGCAGGTGTTAGATGAGATGATCTAATGGTCCCTTCTGACCCCGAGGCAAAGTGCAGCCTCCACTTGACAATATTCACGGAGCTCTCTCAAACCCTTTTTACCAGGCCTTTGGGGAAGGAGGTTCCTAATGCGGAAGAATTTTATAGAGCAGAAAAGTGTTTGCCAGAAGAAATATTTGTTGTTGGCAGTTGACTTTTCAGGGAGGAGGGGAGGTTTTCATTTGAAATGTCTTTTAAATCTTCATTAAAGATGCCCATGGCAATATTCGGGCATATATTTGTGTATTTTGCCCTGGAAATAATAAATAGCTTTTTTTCAAGGCAGAGAAACAAGAGTTTGCATATTATTTCATGGCAGAGGTGAATTTCATTTCATATTTGGGTGTCTCAGGGAAAAAAATGAGGGAATATGACTAGCATCTGTCTGGTGTCACCTTTCTTGAAAGCAACGCTTTCCAGCTTCCCTAATTTATCCATTTCTTGTGCAAACTGTCAGAGATTCAGGGAACAAGACCTGTTCTTTTGTTAGCTCTGGTTCACCTAAGAGGACTGTGGACTGCTCACTCCTGGAAATCACGGCCATTTTTTAAATGTACACATAGAAACATTTATAAAAGTAGCACAATGTAACAGTGTGATTTGTAACCACAGATAAATCATCAAATATACAACCTGCCAGACAACCAAGGTATTAGACAACTCGTTGCACAGGTTATGCACAATTGCCAGCTGGCTCTGTATCTGCAAAGCAACCGGGAAATCTTAGGACGGCTAAGAACACCGACTAAATGTTTGCAAGCCTTTTGCGCCATTTATCCATTCATAATTCAGAAATGACAATAGATTTTTGGAAAGTGCTTATGGCCCACTCCATTCAGCGTGACACTTTGAGCAGAAGACGGTGCGAGGAGCCATGCTGTGGCGCACAATCTGTCACTGGACCGCGTGAATAGTGCCCGCGTCAGCCTTTTGTCCCCGGCCACAACAGAGACAACTGGCTCTCTCGCGTGTAGGTGCTGCTGGATGGATTGTCCTCCGAAGAGACAGATGTCATTAACGAGTGATATACAGCAGGCAGTGTGGCTTTGGGGGCTTACAATGGCTGCAACATCCAAAGGCCATATGTAGTGATCTCATTAGTTTCTTGATTGCCTCCTGCACAGGCTGTTGGAAATGTTTCAAAGTGCAAGTTCAAAAGGGAAAGTAATGGATCATGTTTGGATTTTCTCCTTCAGTCATGCAAGGCAAACAGAGAACCTGCTGAGTTTGGAAGCTAGACTTAGAGACTAGGGCATATCTTAATTGTGGGTCTGTTAAATGACTTTGCTTCACACTGTATTTCACCACCGTCTCCCACACTCAAAGAGTCCAAATAGATACTCAAGACATTCAAAGTCCTTTGGGCATTTTCAACCTGAGATATTTGTCCACTTGGTTCTGTTTCAGCCCCAGCAGATGTTTATCTTCTGCTAGGAATTTGAGGGAGACATCTGCAGAATTCCTGCAATGTTCAGCTTTGGATACAGCTGTGAAGAAAAACACATTATGTGGGTAATGTTTTATTGTTTTCCTTTTAGTTTTATTTCTTCATTCTCAGTTTCAGATGAGCATGATAGGCACAGCCACATTCTGCATCTCAGTCTGGTGGGGTGGTTTACCTGTAGTCTACTTTCATAACTTTGTGAACTCTTTTCATCTTGGTGCTCAGCAGCACTTTGCATTATCTTTACTCCCTATTTTCATCAATGGGAAGTTCCCTTCCAGCCCACTCTGTTATTTAGCTATGATTTCCCAGCTGCTTTGCAGAGCTTATTTCTGCCTGAACTGGGCAGCCGTTTTACAGCAAACACCAAGTGAAGAAATTTTCCTGGGCAAGATTTTTTACAGAGGCAACAACTTTGTTTGCAGAAAGATATATTCTATTGCAATTGGCAGCTTTGATACCATTTGCATTTTACCTGTTAAACCTAGCACAAACACAAACTGTTTTATTTCTTACCTACAGCAGAGTATCTTTAAAAATGATGCAAAGAGCAAAAGCGTCTTTGATGCTTTGAAAAACAAAAGCATCCGTAAACTTCTTTCTAAGCTTATCCTTACTACATAATTTAGAAACCCTTCAGTGCAAATGCAAACTGTTGTTTAAAAGCATGATTAGATATTGTTTGGTGGTAATTATAGACAATAATTTATAGGAATGGCATTCTGTAAGGATCCTTCTGTTTTACCTTCATCATTCTGCTCTCTCGGATGGTTTTCCTACTGGGTATAAAATTCAGTGTGAAAACTTGATTTTGGATTCCAAACTTCTGGAAGGAAAAAGTTCCTGCAGGAGGACAATGGTTGAATTATTAGTGACTGATGTCCACTTCAGTAAAATAGTGGCCCAGGTTGGCCAGAGAGGTGGTGGATGCCCCGTTCCTGGGGACATCCCAGGCCAGGCTGGATGGGGCTCTGAGCAACCTGAGCTGGTGAAGATGTCCCTGCTCATGGCAGGGGGGGCACTGGGGGACCTGGGAAGGGCCCTTCCAACCCAAACTATTCTATGAGTCTATGATTCAGCTTTTTCCAGCTTTGCTGTCTCCGTTGGCCTGAGTTCAGAGCCACTGTGATACTTACTGCCTCATGTCTAAAATCTATCAGCATAAACCCAACTTGTTTTTTTTGTTCTCCACAGACTGTCTTTCCAGAAGAGAACATTAATCCCTTCCACCCACTTTACAGTGCATTGCATTCCCTCTGTCTCCCAATTAAAATGTCTGTGTAGACTGAATTTAGGATTAATTCTTCCTGTAAATGTTATACCCACGTATCTAAATTGTGATTACAGGCCACACTGGAGCAGCTCTGAAAACAATCGCAGTGGTGGGAACTTCGGGAGTCTGTGTCTGGCTGGCAGAATGCAGCTTAGTGTCCAAAACCTGCGGCCAGCGCAGCCTCGTGCCTGCTGGGTGGTGGTAATGGAGGTTGGAGTCGTGGCCCTTGTGTATGTGGGGATTTCTGGTGGGATATCCCAGGGCAGCACATGAAAACTGGCTGCAGTATTAGTCACTACCTGGCTGCTCTTTCCCTTTAAAGAAGACACTGCCTGTGACACAAGAATAAATACTTTTATGTAAATATTTTCCAAGTGGAATTACTCATTATTAACACAGACAGTTCTGAAGGTAAATATAAACAACATGTGTCAGAAAAAACATTATTATTAAGGAATTCAGACTTCAAACCACATAATGATTCATAGAGCACCTGACTGATTTTTTTTTTTTGCTTCTTGATTTCTTTTTTCCTCTTCACTAAATATGAAAATGTTTTATGCAGCATATTTCCTCTAATGATGGATCTGACTGATACTATCCCACAGGTTTACCAGAAGGCTTGTGTTGGTGTCTGATAAACTGGAAGCGGGGCTAGCATGTCTGCTCAAATGTTGGATAAGTGGAGGAGAAATGGAGCGGGTGACATTAGGTGGACATGAACTGAAACAGCTACAAAAGGTCCACCTGACCTGAGACTTCGTGGTGAGATGGAAAGGCAGGCAATTCCTTTTTTACTGTAAAGGAAAGGCTGCAAGGCTCATCTGGCAGGGAAACTTGATTGAAACCTGAGTGTTTCGGTGTTTTCTGGAGTGTAGCTTTGGCTTCTACTACCTTGGGTCAGTGGCTTTCTGTATACCTGGGAACGTGCTGAGTGCTATGGTAAAATAAGTAGTTAAATAACTGCTAAATATATTCAGACTTCCTCTCTAGTTTACTCTCAGTTTTTCAGACTGTACCAGCAAACCCTCTTGCAGAGAAGTGAGGGTTTTGGTGCAGGTCTGAATTCCATGTCAGTGGCAGAGGGATGGAGCAGGACTTCCCCCTCTTGGGCTGCTGTTGCTTTAATCTCTGTGCTGCAAAGCGTGCTTCTACATTTTAAAATTTCTTAAGAATACTTTGCATGGATTTTTTGCACTCTTTAGAATGGGAGGAGAGGATGAAAGATGTCTAATTGATTGAAAACAATCTGGCCTATAATGTTTTAAGTAACTAAATTTTTGGTTTGGTTTGATTTTGGTGTGTTGTTGATTTTGTTTTCCTCGCCGAATGGGTCTGCTGTGCTCTGTGACACCTTCCTGCCTCAGGTCTCTTAAATCACAGCTGAATCTCTTTTATGAGGCCTAAGGGAAAGTCGAAGGTTATGTTCATTCCTTTCTTTTGTAAATATGTTACAGTTCATTTCATCTAGAATCTGGCCTTTTTTCACAGCTGGTTGTTGAGTCAGTTTATAGGTTCTGCTGTGATTTAAATCACTTAATATCCTGCCTTTTTTTTTTTTTTATAATATTTCTCTTGAATATGAAGAATCCTAGCATTCATGTAGATGGAGATTTTTAGAAGTACACTGTGGTTTCATTGCATGTCTAAAACTATGTTCTATTTCCTTTATAGATCTTGCAAAATGAAAAAAAGTCATCATCCTAATCCATATTTTTTAAAAAATGACTACATATTCAGGCTTCAGTAATAAATCAAGTAATTCTTTCACTGCGTCATTTGTAACAAAAATATACCAACTTTTATCAAATTCTTTTCCGACTCAAATGAAGCAGGAGGACAGGAAGGTATATCAAGGCAAACGACACTTATTTTGGATAAATGTATGACTGATACACTTTTCAATGTCTGAAAATCTTCATGTTGTGAAGTGATTTTCTTCTCCTTGCTCCTTCAGTACTTATTAGTAAATCAGCTATCAGACCTTATGTAGAGACCTGTAAAATATCTGCAGATTAATTTTATCATCTTGGTTTTGGTGCAAATCTAATCATTTGAGTAGGTCAGAAGTTTTGTTTTCTTACTTCTGCTTTTCAGTAAAAATAATTTTCCCCTCAGATTTCACAGGCTCTGTCAATCTGAACTCAAGCATTTTGTTACAGAGCCAAATTACAACATGCTGCTTGAAATCAAGTGGGTAATGAAGCCAGCAGAAGGAAACAATACCAGCCCACTTACTGGGAAGATCCCCAGTGGCCTCTCCCTGTGCACTTGGGGCTGCACACAGATGTGCACTGCTGAAATTTTGTCTCAATTTGTCACAACTGCTTGAAGGTTTTTGACTCTTGCGCCAAGTTCACAGATTTATGGATACAACTGAATTTCCCAGACACAATAATATAAAGTTGATGTTTTTGCTATTTGTAAGACAGAAGAAAAAGGTACACTGGGAAGCACCATAGTCTTGTGTGTAAGGTACTTACCAGGGTTTGTGGGGATGATCTAACCTTTGCATGCTTTGCTGGATTTATCTGTGAAGCTTAAATCAGGATCCTGTTTTATCTGCAGCTGAAGCTGACAGCTGCTGAAGGAGAATAAAAAACCTTTGGGGTTTTGGCCCATCATTAGCTGCTTCGTAGTGAAAGCTTCTAAGCATCTGAGCTTAAAAATGCAATGTGTGTCCTCCAGTAGTGCATGTTTATTCTTGATTTGTACATCTTTCATTTTCTTGCCAGAGGGGTAGGTGTATTTGCTGTGCTGGGGAAATATGACTAAACTTGGCCTGAAACTTAACAAATTATACACTCTTTGCTTAGAATTATTAAACCACAGATTAGCAGATCTATCAGCAGCGACCCTGAGACTCTGCTTTCTGCACTAGAAGGTGACATGAGTAAGTGATGGAACAGAAGGAGCAAATCTCTTCATCACGCAGCCCGTCCTCCCTCTCGTTCATCTATCAAAGGTCTAGTTTCCACTCAGGTCATTGTATGTTGCTGCAGCAGTCTTCCAGCTCCAACACCTTTTTCTATAAAACATTACATTTTCTCTTCTCTGCCCTCCCATATCAACTTCAGTATTCTATGGCTTGGTCAGATTTTCTGCATCTTTTTCTTCTATGAAATGACATTGAGTCCCACTGATGTCTGGTGTTTTCTTCTTGTATAGTCAGAATAAATAGGAATTATGGCAGCAACTCCATGGCAGATGGAATCCATCCTACAACACAGAATGGAGACAACTCCAACAACCTGGAGATCCTTACAGACCAATATACCTCCTGTGCTGCAAAGCTGTGGCATCACTTGTACAGTGATTTGTAGTCCTGGGATTCCTCTGATCATTGTCCAAATGAATGCATCCTCCTATTACATTTTCTATGCAATGTGTAGCTTTTCCATATGCAAAGGTTGCTGAATCCCTGTAAATTCCCACCGTGCAGCTGCAGACTACTGCATTGGTGCTGTAGACAAAGAGTATTGCTGTTTTGCTGGATGAATGTAACTCCATATTCCCCTGCAACTTGACCTGCTGACAATATCAAGATAAATTCCCTCTACATTTTATTATAGCACCTTTTTTTTTTTTCTTTTTGAGTGCTATCTGGCTTTCCCAGCCAACTTCCATCTGGAAATTTTTAATTGGGAAGAAGGAGGTGGCAAATCTTTCCTTTTAATTGCAACATGACAGTAGAATAAAAAAAAAAGATATAAAATATGTTATATCTGCTTGGGTTGCTAAGGCTTAGAGTCTGGGTCTTCATTTTCAACTGCTTTCTGAGCAATGGAAAGCAGAACCTGTACAGTCTTTTTTTTATATTTAAAAAAAATAGAAGTAATCACTAGAACATAGTGATGATAGTTCAAGAAAGAAGTGATGTTATTGAGGCCCCATGCGGGCCAGTGCCCAATTACTGTGGGGAGTAAGTCCAAAGAATAGTGGCAGAAGAACAGAACAATGAACTGCTCCCCACGTGCTCTGGTGGCACAGACAAGTCAATCCATCACGAGCGCACAGCCGAGCATCTGGGAGATCCAGATGATAGACACTGTAGTTTGCCTGTATCAGCAGTAGTGTCTCTATTGTTGTATTTTAAAAGCGCTTTTCTAGCAAGGCCTAGGGCATGATTGAGATGCTTGTTACTGCAATTGCTCTGGCTCAATCAATCTTCACGTGTGATACAAGGCCAACCTGGTCTCAGGCTTTTTATCTGCTCCTTCTGCTTGCAATTTTTAAGAATGCACTTACTGATCTAGGAGCTAAAAATGTATTTTTTGTGAACCATATATATGTATCACACCATGAAGAGAACACCTTTTAATTGTGATTCTAATTGCTCAATGCAAAAATATTTGTTTTAACTGACTAAATCCCAGTCAAGCCTTCATCTTGGTATGTTTATGGCTGTTTTTCTCTAACATACATTCCTGTGGATTATTTTGCAAGCCATCCCATGGGTGTGTTGAGCATCCAAGCATCATTGCAAACAGTTACTGCAGATGTATAGCTATAATTCAGGTGAATCATCATTCCTCTTGTTAAAGTTTTACAGCAAAATATTTGGCTAAATACAAATGGGAGAGGTCTATTTAGGGATCAGATTAAAAGCAAAGTTTGTCATGCAAGGAAGAAGATGGCCTTAGACATGCAGTTTAAATAAACTTAATAAGTGCACAACTGGGCAGTATATTTAAAAGTTAAGTGTTGTTTCACTGTCACAATCCTCAGGGCCTGATTCACTGCCAATGTGTATCAACACCAGACCCTTGAATAAGATTTCTGGAGGAGAAAGCTGATGTAAGTGATCATTTGCAGGAACACAGTGTTTTTGAATCTCTGTTGCAAGTGGAGAAGGGTTAATCTGACCTCAGCTTCCATGGCCCTGCCCCAGGGAGCTGAAGGATGCATTGACTCAGAGCATCACTGCTGAAGCTCTGGAAACTGCAGCTATAAACAAACCCCACATTTGTTCCTGCAGACATCCAGCTGTCCCTTCTCAGTCCCGCACTAAAAAATGCACTTAGAAGTGCTTTGTCATCAGGAGATGCTTTAAGTAACTATTTTGAACTGAGATAGAACCCATCCGTGAAAAGTTGTATGTAGGCTGTGTGGTCAAGAAGGCAGGGGGCAAAAAATGTCCTGGCACAAATCTCATTTGATCTGGTGAATGCTTCTTGGCATCTCGGAAGTAGGAACAGAACAGAAAAGTCAGCTGCTCGTACTATAGCACCTACGGGCTTCAGAAAATGCAGGAATGATGTGAGGAAGCAAAAAGATTCCTTAAACCTGAATTTCAGGTCTGGCAAATTGAAATGCTGAACTTGCTGCTTCTTCTCAGCCTGTGGCTGTTTTATTCTCACCCTTTTTTGTCAACACTTTTGCCTTTTTCTTCCTGTCATTTGCTGGTTCATTGACCAAAACGCTCTTGTTCTGATTTGGAGTGTTTATATATGCTCATGTCCACTAATTTGAATATTTGTAAATACCGCTATCCTACAGTGCTCTCGGTTTGTTCAGAAATCAACCACATAATTACTGGGTGCAGAAGGATTGACCATATCATTCTCCGATATGTTCAGAAAGCTTCGTTGGCTTTTGGAGGAGAAGTGAAGCAACTGGAAGGCCTTACAGCTAATGTACAGAGCTCTGTGTCCTTTATTTTTATGACCTTAGAAAATTGGGACTTGTTTACGAGTCATACTGTAACTCTTTGTCCCAATTTCTTTCCCATGCCTCTATAAATGAAGGAAATTCTGCTAAAACATCACCTGTGCTCAAGAAAAATTAGTAAAGCATTGTGAACAGAATAGATTTTTAAAAGAATTATATTTCTTATGTAATAATACAATGTCCAGCTCCTGTGACTACTTCCAGCAGAGCATTTCATAGATAAATTCCTTGTCTCTTGCCACCAAAATCATTTGAGGAAAAGAAAATAGACTGGTGGCATCTTTCCTTACCACATCTTATCTTTAGGTGCTTTATTGAAAACACAGAGTAGCAGATTGCTTCTGCTGGTATCTATATGTGTAATGCATTTCAGAGAACCGTTATTGCCAAACGCAATTAAGAGATGGAGCCACAAATTAGAATAGAAGTAGGCAGAAAGTGTTCTATACAGCCCTGAATCAGTGCTTCAGGTACCAGAGTGACTGAGGATTAAAATGGGATTTCATGTTAAAGTTCTGACTTCAGCACATGCTGCTGTTCTGTGGTTGGTTTGTTTGTTTGTGGGGTTTTTTTGTTTCATTTTTTGCTTTTCAATCTCTTGAGATACATCACACTGGGCACTGAGGCCAGCCATCAACTCAGAGATCTCACTCCAAACATAAAGCCACCAACACTAAGTTTATATAGCGTTCAGTGATGTGGTGGCTGATGCTCCCTTTTTGGATGTACTTTCTGTATGTACAGATAGTAAGTGGTGAGTACTGCCATAAAGAAACCCTGTTGTTAACCAAGAAAGTTAAATAACTTGCCCAAGGATACACTTTGAAGGGGCTGGTTCCACCCAGGTGGATTTTTGTGGTGCACCACTGAAAGCAGTACAGTTTAGCACAAGCAGAAGAGATCACCTGTGCCACCTTTAGCAAAGCGCTACAGAAGTCAAGATTTCTGTATTCAGCAGAATAGATCCTGACTGCTTTGTTTCAAGGGATTAGAAATTAGTTCAGACTGAAACGGGAATAGGTAGAAGTAAAACTTACTCCTGGCCTTTACTGTATTTCTCCTTTGCTGTACTGATACTCTACAGTTGTGATATCATGAAGACAATTTTAGACTCTTTTGTACTCAAGAATACAATAAGTTATGTTTTACCTGTCCGTCTCTGGAGAAGAAAAGCTTTAATTAAGTCTTACATTAATTATGTCCCATCTACACAGTGCCTAAATGCATTATGAGAGTGTGACATTTGCTATTTGCCTGCCTTCTGGGAAGGTGTAGATGCTGAATCCTCTGATACTGTATAAAGTTCCAAGTGCTATTATTAAAAAAAGATATGAAACAAGATTCTTAATATATGCACTCATAATTATTGCTAAGTAGTGGTGAAAACTTGAGTGATTCAAGTATTATCTGGAACTTTCTTCTGAAATAATAGAATTTTGTGTTCATACAGAAATTCCGCAACAGTGGTGGTCCTGATCCACTGGTGCGGCTGGGGCCTGGATCAGAGCCTTATTTTCACAAAAGTCAGTATTTAATCAGTCTCATTGGTATCACCATGCATTACCATTCTGTGCCATTTCAATCCATAGTTTAATTAAAAAACCCTCCAATCTTTGCAGGTTCTCTTATCTTAATTAAGCTAATGAGAATGTCATAGTTTCTAATATTTATTGACAATAATGTCATTGAAATGAACTTTCAGACATTATTTTATTACAAGCTGTGAATGCTTATGACCAAGAGACTGATAGGAATGTGCATAAACAAAGCATTCAGCTTTTCTAGAGGTCCTCAATCTCCTATGCTGAGTATCAATTAGTCTTCCTCAACCTAACTGTTCACTTAATAGAAATTTAAGCTGATGAAGGTAATAAGAATGAGCAGCCATGGACTTCTCTGTGGCGCCCCTGACCTTTGTAAATTAATCCTCAGTGAAAAGTCCTAAAATAGTAGTAGATATTTTGAATATTTTAAAATATCTGCAGTGGGGTGTTACATGTTATCTATGAGGGAAGATTGACCCATTGATACTTTGTATATAGTTTTTCTATATTATTTTATATTTCTTTTCAAGTTGTCACAGCTTGACATGTGAATCTGCTTGGTTCTAAGGTAAGCCAGCATGCAGCAACTGAAAATGACATTTGTCTTAATGCATCAAAGTAAATACTGTTCACTTGAAGATGACACATCTCTCCAGGGCAGCAGACGGACTCCCCTGAAGGTGAATGTGCATCCATGCAGGATGCATAATTTGGATTGTTTTTGCTCCACCCCTGTTTACTTTTGCCCTCCAGCCAGTTCTGTTGTCCAGACCTGTCTGTAGCCAGTTGCATTATCCCACAGCCTTTGGTCTCTCCTGCACACGCCTGTCTTCTGCCTTGAAAACTTGAACTCTCAGACTGTGCCCTTGCAAAATCATCTGAAGTTTTTCATATCGACCATGTTTGGTCTTATTCTCCTCTTCATGTACAGACTCCTACCTTCTCTGACAGCAGTGATATATGATTCCAGCAATTCTGAACACAAACTTGTATTTAAAATATCTTTTCCCTTTTCAAGTGATATGACGTGGCAAGAAAATGATAATATTTTGCAGGGAAAAATTGAGAAGTGATGGTAAGATGTCCATGGACATTGATATAATAATAAGGTTCCAAACTGATGTTAATAGTTAGTAATGTGACTTTGTGCATAGCCAGGTTTGCCAAGAATATGGACTTTGCCTTGGACGTGAACTAATTGTTATTTTTTGAAAAACCTTTTCCATATTTAGCACTGTTTGGGGCCCACTTAGAAGAATGTAATGGTGCTGCAAATACCTTGTCGCAGGAGTGTGTGTAGCAGATAAGAGACCAACAATGCATGCATCTTAGCTTGAGGAACTGATCTGTCAAAGGGTGTCTATCATTTCAGCTCTTGGTATTTCCGTAACATGCCCTGTGTTCCAGTTCCAGAGATTTTGTTGCTTCAAAGGAGGTACAGACAGATGACATTTGAACTCCTAGCAGACTGATGACATGGAAGCATTTCTGAGTGCTGCTTACTGCGAAGGAGGGGGTTGGTTTCTATCAGCCCCAAATCTCTTGCTGTTGCTCTGAAGAAGGTGAGCTGTTAATGCACAAGGAAGGTGATTTTCTCCCTCACCCATTCCACTACTGCACAGTATCGAGGTCTTGTAGTCAAGTCGCTGCCATCTAAAAAAATCAGTTATCTTTTGTATACATTCTTTTTTTTTACAAGGCCTCAACTTTGCTGTTTGGAAGCATAAGACACATTAATACCTGGACATCTTGCTTTTGTTAAGCTCTCTTTCCACCGGGGACATGTCAACATGAGAGAGCAGTGCAACACAGCAGGAGTGGTGTAGTGGGGTACAGTTGTGCCAAGGACCTGGCATCCATGCTGTGAGTTTCAGGGTCTTTTTTATACGGTCTTCATGAAGAAACGCCCTATGTGTATGTAGGGCTGAACTGGATGTAGTACCTTCAAGGAAGAGAGAAAGGGATGCAGAACCAGATTTCAAAAGAAGGTCAGTGAAGGAAATGTCTTTTCAGAAATATACATCCTTTCCCATAGATTATATTAATAGCATGATGGAGTTATGCATGTGCTATGATACCTTTTAGGTGATGCTTAGGAAAATATTATAGGCCAGTGGATCTTAAGTCTGCAGTTATCCTACATTTGCCTGCCCAGATCTGGAGATCTTGCACTGTACAGAAGGAAGTTGAAGAGGCAGAAAGTGATGTAAAATATTCAGAGGTAATCCCACTTGGTGAACACTGTCCTCTGCTTTGCTTCCGCCTGCCCACCTCAGCTGGGACCAAGGAGAGTCTGATCATTCAATTACTTCCCTTCACAGAGTTTCACAGGGGCAATCTTCTCATTGAAGAAAAATAATTGAGTGGTCGGTGTTCTCACCTATTTTTTAAAAGCCTGCAATAAGCCTTATTTTAATAATTCTACCTCCTGGTTTCTGGCATGCTGGCTAGTTGGCATATTCTTTTGTAGTGTCCTCTTCAGAGACATCATTCTTCTCATCTTTTGTCATATGTTTCACTTGGGCTGCTATTTCAATAAATCCTACACACTTGCGTTCTTATCCCCCTCACCTCCTTCATTTTTAACCAGATATCAGTTACACTAATAGCCTTATCTACCTCCTGAAGATGGTTCTGTTAGACTGGAAACTGGTTCATTGATGCATAGCATTTGCCTAAGAGAAAACCAGCTTTTCATTCACTGTGGGGTTTCTCCTTTGCTATAGTTCGGTTTTCCTTGTGTGTACTACTGTAACGTTTTGGGTTTTTTTCTCTCGTCCAGCTGAATGCCAACAGCAGTTAGGGAAGGAAGGCAGCAAAGAATTGCCATTAGGCATGGTGGAAGTATTCCTTACTGCTTGATGTCTCTGCTGTTGAAGGATTCATTATCTTTCCTTTGATAGCACCCATATTTCTCTCTCTGCCTTTTTTTATTAGTTTCTGAAATTTCAAAGTAATGTTTTTCCTTTTCACTGTGCTTAGGGCTATCAACTGTCTTAATAGCAAATGTTTCATATGCTTAAGTTCTGTCAATGCAAGGGTTTTCTTGTGGAACTGCTACCAGAAAATCAGTTTAGTGTACAGCTTTTCCGAGGCTTACTGTGGCTGTGACTCGAATCTCACATGAGGCTTGAGAATAAATCAGTTCCCCTCTTTTGAAAATCACACTGCTACCATTTCTTTGGAAACGTTTGCCAGTGTTTCACATTTAAATGATTGTGAAGATAGATATTGAAGCTAAATAATGGCCGATTGTCTTCAATGTCCCCTAACAATCAATGGCACATCGAGGCTGCATGGCTGTCATCAGGCAGCCCATGACAACGCAGGGGATTCCCAGTGACAGCGTGAATAGAGCACTGACCTTTCTCCTCCCAAAGTTTGCCGCTCGCCCCTCGGCAGCGGCCAGCGGACAGGCGCGGGCTGTCACACAGCCTGCCGTTTGCCCTCCTGGCTAGAACGTCTCTTCATCCGCCACACAGTTCACGTTGATCCTTCCCCGGATATTTACACTCTAGTGCTTGTATCAGGAAGATTTTTATTTGTTTTTAAACACGTAAAGTCATGTAGGCAAAAGCGTAAAGTTTTCAGTGATGCATGAGTAAGGATTCAAATATGGTGTGTTTTGGTTGCTTCTAATGATCTAGGATTTTCTTTTCATGTGTAGCTGAGGTCACAAATAATTCTTCAATTCTTCTCTTCTTCTCCCATCCGTATCAGCTTTTGAACTCAGCAGGACATTTGTCGTCTGTTTTGGTAGGCTACAGATGAGATAAAGGTGAGCGGCTCTCTAATCTGTTTCTGTGCGGATGAGGGTGAAAGAATTCTGGATTTTGGCCTCTACTTCAGTTTCCTTTGGCTTTCAAAGGTCTAAGATGCTTCCTGATGCTTTTCAGCTGTTATCCTGAGTCAGCTCTGATCTGGGTTGCCGCCACAAGTGTCTCTACTTGGGACAGTTATAAATGTGTGACCTAATGAAGGAAGGAAAGCACTGAAGATCTGTGTTCATGACCCTGCTTGGTCATAGGTATTGTGCCTCCAAAAGGAGGAAGGCAAGAATATTTCTGTATGTCATGACTATATTTGAGGATGAAATACATTGAGTATGATACCCTTGGGTTACCATAATGATGCAGTCTGGACAGCTGCTTGGCCCTCTCTCAGTGAACTATTGTAAGGTGGTTAAAAGGTAACAAATGTTTTGGCTTCTCATAATTTAGCATCTGCATTGCCCATTTGTATGTTTTGTTATTTTGTTATTTTTATTTTTTATTTTTTCAAGTGGTACATCCAGTAAGTTCCCCTAAGACCTCAGTACACATAGGGTTTCCAGTTATCGGGAGTATAAGCCAGTTACCTATGGAAATTTCCAGAGTTGGATGGAGTCAAATTATTAAAATATGCAGCTCTTCTATAGTATAATGGTCCCTCTCCGTGGCATTAATCCTTCTCCTTTTCATACAATGCACTTGAAACGCTGCTTTTCTCTGTAGGCGGCAAGTATTGTCATAACTTCACTTCAAGAACTATTCACCTCTTAAATGTAGAAAACAGTTCTCATTGTGCTTCAGCTAGAGAATAATCCCTTTTCTTTCACTCCTTCATCCCCCGTGGTACACTGATGATAAGTGAACTCTCAAGCAGTTACAATTTCACAGGAGCTTTCACGGATTGTGGAGCTCTGGGTTTTTGAGATACCATGCGTTGAATCAGCATCACTTGGAATGTGTCTCTGTTTTTAAATCTGACTTGTTAATGTCACTACATTCATCCTAAATATTGCATTTTATGGTGTGAATTCTTGTGGTTCTCTTCTTAATGTCTTCTCATTCTTTTTTTCTGAGCAGCTGTTGGTAGCTCTCCCTGCTGCTGTCAACTCTTAAACCTCTGCATTACAAACTACAGGGTAGGGTGAACTTATTACATCAAATTAAGGCTCTGCAAAGTTGGCTTACACTACACATTAGGAACTCCAAAGTGAAGAGAAATGGAAAAACGACCCATTCCTAATGCAATGTGCTAAACTTAGTTCATACTTTGATCCGTGAATAACTGGCAAGTTAGAAGCTTTTAACATAATATTATGTACAAAAATCCAGCTGGTAACATTCTTGGTGTGCTGCAAGTATAGAAACAATAAAACCAGTGTTAGAGCCACATCGCTGTTTAGACCAGACAGAGAAAAACCACAAGAAAGGCCTCTTTCTGGAAACACAATGATGTTTGAAAACTGATCCTGCGTGCTGTAAATCTGCAGACTGCTCTGTAAATGTATCAGCTGGTAATACATACTGCTCTTAGTATAAGCAAAACTTTAGCAGAGAATTATTAATTACATCACCACACCTATATAATAGAGTTCACTGTAGTTATGTAGGAGTCGATGGTATTCAAGCAGTTTCTTTTGATGAAGTAATCGGGCTGCTTCTGGGGCCTGTTTCAGCTGCTAGGGGCGTGCTTCAAATGTAAATGACTGCCAAATGGATTCCTTCTAAATTCCAGCCAATTAAAATACATTTAAAGTGCAGCTGGTGGAGAGCAAAAGGCTTATAATTGCATAAGAAACGTTTGGGCATGAAACGAATCCCTGAAGTTTGGTGAACGAAGATTATTAAATAACGCATTTCTGTAGAAGTAAAGCAATCAAAGGGCTTTCCGAAACTGCAGTCAGAAGCAAAGATGACACTTTTACCACCACCTTAAAAGAGACAAAGCGGGAGTGTGTTTGTCAGGGTGTCAGTTTTCCACCCTTGGCTCTTTAAACCATGCGAGTTTGGCAGCCTGCCCTATGTGGTGCTGCATACAAATATTGACAGAACAGTGTGGCATTTGTTAAACCCCTTCTTGGGAAGCAAATGATTAAAACTCTGAAGGAAGATCTGAGAACTTCAGACATTATATTTTTTTCTCAGTAGCACTATAATATTTACAGAATGAAACAGAAAATAGTGAATGGGGTGTAATGAATGACCTTCCTTTTCTGCTTTACCTTGTAAGTAAGGACAGATTTTTTTTGTTTCATGCTCTAAATGTTATTATTAAAGAGTTTTACGGTTGGTAGCACTGAAAGATGCCATTAACACTTTTGATTTAACCTCATATTTTGGGAAAAAGCTCAGCTGATAAAGCAGACCATGTAAATAGGTGAAAGACATTAGCCGGGAAGTAGCTGTGTGCGGTCACTGCGGATACTGCATCCCATGGATGCACAAACCTTTACAGACATTTTAATTCACAACTGCGTTTGAATGTCGGTACTTTCCAGACGTGTTGCAGTCATGCCTGCATCTGCCTGAAAGTGAGATTACAAATCTTGCTTCTTTTAATGTACCTTTGTAAAACTTTATCTTCATCTGTTTAGTAGATCGTTTTGCTGATTTTAGAAATGGAAACAAACATTTTAATGGGCAGCTCAGAGTGGGGTTTTTTCTATGTCATATTTTGTCCGAGAATACTGTTTTTACCCATTTGGTATTAAACAAACAGTTGAAATTAGGTGAATGAAAAGTGTTTCCTACGTTATCTCTGGTTTTTCTTAATTATATCAGGCAGTAATAAATGAAATCAGAAAAATACCTTCCAGAATTAACAAGTAGAGGTTTCTACCTGTTGTTATGTCTTAGTATATGAAATTAATACGAAATAATTTTAAATCCCTGATTTCTTCCTATTCCAGCATATCATGGTCAGTCTGTCTGTTTTGGCTTCCCTTTTGTTAACTATGGCTAAAGACTCCTGCAAATTTCATAGCAACAGATCATATTGCAGCAGTCGGGGTTCGGTTAAACGTGCCTTGTTAATTGTTAAAGTGTAAGTAGCACAGAGCATGTGCCAAAGGGAGGCTCGTAAGAAATAAGCTTATTGCCAAAATTGATGTCAATTAAATTATAAAATCAAGTTTTAAAGGCATTTGTCAAGAAACATAAACATGAGTACACGTGTACTGTGAAACTAACTGTAATGCAGTTAAAAATGAGAAAATTAAAGAAAATCAATACTAAAAATCTCTAAATTGAGGGATTTGATTTCTTTTTCAAATACTCTTATTGATAGGAAATTATTCACAGAGGGAAATCTATTGAATAGATTGAACCTACTTTGTTTCGGTAAGTCCTGGTCATCACCAGCCACTGTTACAAAATCAGGGTCGATGTGTGTTTAATTGCGATTAGTATTATGGAGATAGATATGTTTGCATGCTTATGAAATATGTAGTATATATAAAATAATAAAATACAATGTGCATACATTATTTTTGGAAGCACCTGGTCTATAACAGCATTAGAGGTTTGATAGAAGCCCAGAGGCAGTAGGAGTACGAAGAGTGCAATGAATAGTTAGCTGTTCATAAGGGAGTGGGATAGACCCAAACAGCTGAGAGTGCCATAGTTTGGTAATACTTACAGATATTGCTTTTATATTTGTCTGACTTTTAATAAACTGCTAGCTTAGGAGATTTTTGCGGTCTGCAGAAGAACAGTGTAATATGAGTAATTTTTTATAACAAAACACAAAATAACCCCTTTCTATAGTTGCTAAGTGAGGAAGCTGATAACCAAGTGTTGACCCACCAAAAAGCAGGCAGTTAGTAGTCTTTTTTTTTTGTTTGATGGAACCTCAGGGCTAACAATGACAAAACTTGTTTCAAACTAAACCTCTGTCTTAAACAGGCTTGACTCACTATAAATCAAAAGATGAATCTAGCTCCTCCTGCATAATAACATTTTTCATGTCATTTCCTTTTCCTTTATGCATATGTGCAGTAATGGATGTATCTCCTAGGTCCAGTGATTCATCTAATATACCAGTTACCTTGAGGAAAGCAAGAGATGTGCTTAGAAAGTCTACAAACCAGCAGGTTAAGAGGGTATATTGGCACTTCTGAATGTCCTTCTTGATCTCATTGTAGTTTGGCTGGGGTTTATCTGTTTGCAAACCAGAGCCTCCTTTGCTGCACAATTAAACTGTGAGCGAGTGTCTCCTGAGGAGCTGCCTGAGCTGCGGGCACAGCGCTGCCTGCTCTCCACGGCTTGGAGGAGCTTACACCGAGCTCCGTATGAAACTTGCCAAACTGCAGCGCACTTGTGCACAGGTGTGGAGGAAATACTTTGGGAACACTTAAAAATTTTTAGGTGTCCCCAAGGTTATAAATATCCTTTGGAAAGCTGGCTTTCTGGATTGTTTCCTGGGATATTAGCCCTTAAATTCTGCCAAAACACAGGCAGGTTTCTATTGGGCTTCTCCCCAGAATGACTTGCTGAGAAGTTGTACAACTTTGGTGTGTCTCCACGGGGAAAATTACATAAGTCCAACCGAAGGGTCAGCATAATTTATAACGGCAAACAGATGAGAACTTTCCTGCAGTTTTCCCCTGGGTGGTATTACTCCGTGATTCTGCTACAGTAAAAGCCACTACTACTTAATGTCTTTGGCAGGTCAAACTCTGAAATCTTTGGGTATCTGAATATATACCCTCCTTTATTAAAAGACTCATATGGAGTCTGTAATAGTTACACTGCCCATAGGACTATAGAATGGCTGTTCTGCTGGTTACCTGAAACACAAAGTGCTCTTTGGTTTCTACATTAAAACATTGATTAACATTAAGTAGGATTTACTGTTTCTTCTCTTGTAGTTTTTCTTAAGCTCCAGAGAACTCTGGAAGACAGAACCTGGGTCCATACTTATAGGAAGTGGTACAGCAGCAGGGGGATGCCAAGCTAACTAGTGGATAAAGAGGAAAGTTTCACCCAACCTGTAGCGAAACTTCTACCTGGGCAGAAGGGGGATTTTTCCTGCATGTGTGGTGTTCTCCAGTAGCTGTGAGGATAGAGGCCTCTGCTTTTTATGTTGTGCTGCAGTCAAATCCTTGATAATGACTCACGTATGATGTTTAGGTCCAAGTGAAGGTATTGGCCTAAGGGAGCTGTTGCCCTGTGTCAGCCCTGATAACCATGATGTTTGTCACTGGTTTCTGTGGCAGTAGCTGCATGACCCGTGTTTCCCTACCACTGTTCTGTCTTCCTCCATGGTCTCTGGAGCTGGTCCTGAGGTCCACGGTCCTACTGGCACAGGGACGCAAGGACAGAAAGATGCTGTATACAATGGGGTTCTGTGTAGGAGTGTGTTAGCTTGGAGTGCAAACCCCTGGAGTCTTCCATTGATCTGTGCTATAGTTATAATCTTGTGACCTGTGATCTGAAAGCAAGTGCAACTGCCGCACTGTATATTTATAGAGATTGCTGGAAGAAACTGCATTAGTACTCGTGTTTCTTCAGCTTTATCAAACAGGAAGTTTTGGTCCTCAGTGAGGTGACCAATTCTTTCATCATTCTTCTCCAACTAATAATTTACTTGAAAAAGGACAAGAAAAGATCATTCTATGTCCCTTGCTGGTGGTATCATAAAGCCACACTGTGGATTGTTCTTGCACTTTGGGCATGTTTCCTATTACAAAATAAAGCCCCCCAAGGATAAGTTCTGGGATTTTTGGTTTTGTGGAATTTTTAGAAGTAATTTTTCCGTTTGGTTCGGTCAGTCATTGATTTGCTAAGTATTTTCTAAGGATCACATCTGGGAAAGTTGAGGGACAAGTTGTTGGCAGGACAGATGATTATTACCAAACATAGAGTTGTGTAATATGTAGGGGAAGAGAAGAAATATTACTCTCTCTAACATGGTTAGTGGAAAACCTAAATGAAAGAGTAATGTATGCCAGATGTGTATATCACAAGGAGTGTAATTTTTGTAGGAACGGTTTTCAGTAGGAAATAGTGGAAGGTAAGTTGGGCAAATTAGAATGTGTTGCAGTTGATCTCTTACTGGCAGGGCTACGTGAGCACTTGTTAGTGTTTATGGAGCTCGTGCTTTGGTAAGCTTCTTTATTCTCCATGGTACAGTTTTATGTTGTAAGATAAGGGGGGGATGAATAGTCATTGACTACGCAATGACAAATAACCAATAGTCAATGACAAAGCACTAACTTAGAGCTGTATTTTAATTACCCAAATTACAGGACTGGCAAGACTGGTTCAGGTTGTGCTTCAAAATCTGGAAGCTGCAAGAGCCCTGGCAGCCCTGTCTCTGCAGAACTTCATCACAATGGTGAATCTAGTTCTTGATCTATAGGCTTTAAAGTGATCATTTCAAATCTCACACTATGCATCTGAGAACCTAGGGATAAACTCACAAGATTAACATTCTCAAAGTTACTTATGCAGTTTGGTGGCATAACAGGCAACTCCCAGCCCCTCACCTAAGCAATAAAACCACTGCATGCAGTGAAGATACTGATGATCTTTTCCTCTACAGAAAGCAATTTGAAAGAAAACAGTGTGATAGTTACCCAGAGTTGGACAGTTCAGGGCAGTAGTCCGGAACTTTAATCTTGTTGAGGTAACTAGAGTTGATAAATGAGGACATCACACTTAAATGAGATTTTAAGGCATTGGTAATAAGTGCGGGGGGCTGTGGTTCACAAAATGGATCCTGAGCCTTAAAGGAATTGTTTCAGACATACACCCTGCCGGCAGGACCAAAGTCATTTCCCTGTCCAAAGTCGAGTTGTCTCCCTCCTGTCTTCTGTGGTAGGAACCACTAAGCAGGAATTCGGGGTAATTTTTATATGACTTTTGTGGTAGCCCACATGTATTATATGAAATCTTTGTCTCATGAGCCCAGGAGAACCCTGCCTGGCTGGGCAGCCAGCCTCAGCACTGCAGGCTTGCTTTCTGGAGGGTTAGGCTCTGTCTCTAGACACCAATTTGTATAAATGGGATTGCTCCAAGGAAGGAACTGCCTTGATTTCCTTCATTTGTTGGAAGAAAAGTAATTTACTTCTATTTTCCAGCCTCTCACCCACATTGTCTCAGTTTTGCGGATGATCCTAAAGGAAAAGCCAGTTCTTTATTCTTTCTAAATCACCCTTCCAGATAAAATAACAGTATCACAGTATCACAGTATGTTTGGGATTGGAAGGGACCTCAAAAGATCATCTAGTCCAATCCCCCTGCTGGAGCAGGAACGCCCAGGTGAGGTCGCACAGGAACATGTCCAGGCGGGTTTTGAATGCCTCCAGAGAAGGAGACTCCACAACCTCCCTGGGCAGCCTGGGCCAGGCTCTGTCACCCTCACTGAGAAGAAGTTTTTTCTCAAATTTAAGCGGAACCTCTTGTGTTCCAGCTTGATCCCATTACCCATTGTCCTATCATTGTTGGCCACCGAGAAGAGCCTGGCTCCATCCTCATGGCACTCACCCTTTATATATTTATAAACATTAATGAGGTCCCCCCTTAGTCTCCTCTTCTCCAAACTAAAGAGCCCCAGCTCCCTCAGCCTTTCTTCATAAGGGAGATGCTCCACTCCCTTAATCATCTTGGTTGCCCTATGCTGGACCCTCTCCAGCAGTTCCCTGTCCTGCTGGAACTGAGGGGCCCAGAACTGGACACAATATTCCAGATGTGGTCTCACCAGGGTGGAGTAGAGGGGAAGGAGAACCTCTCTTGATCTACTAGCCACCCCCCTTCTAATCCACCCCAGGATGCCATTGGCCTTCCTGGCCACAAGGGCACAGTGCTGGCTCATGGTCATCCTGTTGTCCACCAGGACCCCCAGGTTCCTTTCCCCTACACTGCTCTCTAATATGTAATTTCCCAACCTATACTGGAACCTGGAACAGTAGCTGTGTAGTTCCTACTTTTCCCGCTCCATCCCATCTATATCCGTAGGGGATATATGCAGACAATGTCAAAATAATACCTGTGTTTATAGTCTTAAAAAGAAACTGACCCACTACAAAAGGTTGTGAGGGACAACATGTATTCCTGGAACCACATTCACATTCAAAGCAACACTTTTAACTTTGGCAACACCCTGACATTGCAATGTGCAAGGAACAACTATTGCTATGCTTCTTAATGCTGGTTATTTTTTAAAAATGAGTTTATACCTCCTTGATGCTCCTGTGGAGAAACAAAGAGCTGACTTCTTTTTTGTTCTTTCGCCGTTTTTGTTGCTAACACCTTACTTTCAATATTGCGATGCATATTTGTCTTCCGAGAAATGCATGAATTATTATGCGCTCTTGCAACAAAGGAATGTGTGTCACAAAGACAATTTAGGTGTAAAATGTGATGGTTTACAAAATCCTGTAGAGACTAATGTGACCCTACTTTGCTTAGCAACGTGAATGCAGCTGGGCTGGGCCAGCGCTGGGCTGGGGGGCTGCAGGGGTTGCAGACACGGAGCTCGGACACGCTCCCCGCTCCACCACGGTGCTGTGGGGTCCTCTTTGCACGGGTGGGATATGCATTTACAGCTGTTCTGTGAAATAAGCTCTTGTAAAGTGCTTTCTCATTGCCTGGCTTGACGTGCCTGATGCAAACGTCATGTATTGGTATCGACAGTAAAAGCCGAAAGAATATTTTATTGACTAGCTCTCAACAACAGAGAGATGAGAACAGAAAGCAAATTCCCTGTACTGCTGTTGGTCCCCTCGGGAGACTGTGATAGAGTGCCAAAACACAGTCATTTTGAAACTAAATATTTGTAAATGGATTCTTTGTTCATTTAAAGGAGATAGGGAGGAGAGTACAGAGTCTTCTCTGGGGAATGTCGTGGCTTTGTTGTGCAACACAAAGACTGTGTTTGAATCAAGATGTGGGTACTTCTGACAAGATCTGTTCTAGCAATGTGAGGCATGCACTACAATTTCTCCAGAACCCAATTTATAGCCCTGAAGTTTGTATTAGCTCTTTAAGATTGCCTTCCATCTCTCCTTCCGAGCTAACTTCTCCTCCCTCATGGAAGATCTGTTAGTGAGGTGCTTCTTCCATTGATTACTAAGAATTTTACACAGGTTGTACTGTGAGCAAAGTCACATTTTCTTTAATGGTCGAACAGTTGATCTTTCTGCAAGGCAGCAGGCTGATCTGTGTGCCAGAACATTTAATTGGTGGGATTTTTTTTCCCCCTACAAAGCTATTTTCTCCATACACAAGAGGGAAAAAAAGGGGGGGAGGAGGGAAAAGAGCGAAGCAAACATGAGGAAGTACTTTATTTTTTATCACTGGGATGGATCCTCACATGGGATTTATTGCCATAGCTCGCTTGCCGAGCCTCAGTGCAGCTGTGACAATTGGTGTCATCCAAGAACATGCTTTATTGACAGATTGAGGTGGCTTTTGAGAGTAACTTATTCTTCAGTATGATTTAAGACACCAGAGTCTAGGTGCAGCTTCATTTGGACTTCGTTAGTACTGAGAGGATCCAGCTTCACACAGCAGGTGCTGGGCAGCACAAGAACTCTGCTGATACTCCACGTGCTTGGTTTATGTCTGACCCCTCAGCCCATTGCGTTCATCCCAACCTCACTGCTGCTTCTGGTGCCACCTGCACCAAGATTTTGATGGTCAGAATGAACAAAGTTGGAAAAAATGGCTCCAAATCTTCATAATTAATTAATTGTACTTTGACAACCACAGCATCGTGATTCCTCTGAGTGGGAAGCTCTTAACTAATTTTGTTCAGTACAATGAGAGTCCTTGTCATAGAGATTCTTCAAAAGGTGAGCATGGTCCTGCCTTTTGACAGTTGCACAGATTATATTCTTTGAGCTATTATAATCTTTACTGATTGTATGGAGCTGCTGCTCTGTACCTCCCATAGAGCCGTGGCTTGTGGAACACCTGCTGAAGGTTGAGTCAACAGCATAGTTTGTCTTTTGTTAAGTGTTCTTCTTAATAAAGAAAATGGAATAAAAAGTCATTTTGTGTGACATTGCTCACTAGGCAGACAGCCGCATAACACATTCTGCTGTGAAATCCTGCTGATACTCGGCAGCGAGGACGTAGGTTCTGCATTTGGTCTTAAATGACCCTCTGCAGTGAGACTAAGTTCGTCAAAGATTTTAGTAGTTTTGCTTTTAGATGATGACAGTAACGATGTCCAGGATGGACATTGCTGACTTTTGTGAGATCAGGATTCCACCACAAGCTAAAGACCAACAGCAGTTTGAAAGGATGGCTGCACAAAAGGTTTTTGGCCATTGAAGAAGATTGCTTGAACTGACATGATCCAGGAATAACTATATTGAGAACAGTCTGCTGAGACCTCATGGACAATTTTATTTTATGCACAGGAGGTACAGGCTTTAAGCCCCCGGCAAATGCTGTCACAGGTCTCAGTAGGGCCATTTTGCTGCTTTGCTTGAGAGAAAACGATAAAATAATCATTCAGTAAAAATATTTGAGAGCTTGAAACACTTTTTCATTATGTACATCAGAGCCAGAACTTGGCAAACAATAAACAATGGGAAAGTTTGTCTCAGTAACACAACTTAGTAGAATAAAAAAGCTGGAATTCTTTCAACAAAGTATATTCTCTTCTTCTGATATTATGAAAACTGATGTCACTTGTAATTCCTCATGAAAGAAAAAATCCCTACAGTTTGCAGTACATCAATGCAGTCATTTTTTCCTCTGACTAATCTATAAAAAGATACTGTATACAAATGTTATTTTCTCTGCCAGAAATGCATTCCTGGAACATAATAAAGGCTTTTCTGTTATTGTTCAGTAATTTGGATAATAGCTTCTCCATGAAGTTTCACAACATTTATTTACTACCATAAATGATTGGACCGACTGGTTTCAGCAGTCAGAACTGGAATCCCTCTGCAATAAGCATTCTTACTGAATTAATTTTATAAATATTATGCCTAAAATAATTTCAAATGACAACTTTATGTGAGTAACGTAACATGAATATGAAAGGAATCCGTAAAGCACAGGAAATTTTCATGGAAGAGGCATCAGCTGTGTAGACTCAACTAAGAAAAACTTTTCCTACAATTATTGTCAGCCTTGGATAGTTACAAGTATTTCTTATTTGGATCAATTGGAGTGCAGTGGTTGTGGCCAACAGCACTTTTTGGCTTTGTATTTGTAGTGCCTCCAGAGTTTTTCTTCCCACAGAATGAGGATTCAAGTTTCTGAAAAGTCTCCCTGGAGTGCTGGGAGGCAAAGCCCACACCTGAATTCCTGGCCCAGCAGCAGCAGCTGGGTGAAGTCTCCCTCTTTGTGCATGGACTTGCACATCTTCTGCTGTTGTAACCTGTGGTTTTCCACCAGCGTGGCTCTGCACAGCGCCCCGGCTGCATCCCAGGCACGGCTGGTGGGCAGCGCTGGCTGCGGGGACTCCCAGAACAGCCAGAAAATGGCATTTTGCTGTCACCCTGCACTCAGCCCTGTCAGTTAAGGTGTCATGGAAATGAATTTGAGGGGACTGTTCTGCTCATATGGTTTGGGAAGTGTGGGAAAGAGGAGGGGAATCACAGAATCACAGGATGTCAGGGATTGGAAGGGACCTCGAAAGCTCATCCAGTCCAATCCCCCCGCCGGAGCAGGAACACCCAGATGAGGTTACACAGGAAGGTGTCCAGGCAGGTCTTGAATGCCTCCAGAGTAGGAGACTCCACAACCCCCCTGGGCAGCCTGGGCCAGGCTCTGTCACCCTCACTGAGAAGAAGTTTCTTCTCAAGTTTAAGTGGAACCTTTTGTGTACCCATTACCCCTGGTCCTATCATTGTTTGTCACTGAGAAGAGCCTGGCTCCGTCCTCGTGCAACTTGGCTTACTGTGTAAAATATATTGTGCTGGGTAGCATGAAGCTGAGGGTCTGATGTTAGCAAGACTGACGTATTTTGAGTTGGAATCCGAATTTACACAGCCAGCCTTTGGGTGAAGCACATGTGACCCAGTTTGTGTGTATCTGCTGTAATTGCTGTTTACAAGGATACTGCAGCTTTGCTTTGCTAGTCCTCATTTGTGTATAACCCCCTGGGAAGATGGTGGTATAATGAGTAATGCTGTGCCCTCTTGTTTGTACTCATATAATTGCAAGGAAATCAATCGGAGCTCATCCTGTCTCTCACTCTTGTCATGTATCGCTCAAGGAAAGCATTTCTGCTGTCAGTCTAGCTGAAATTCTCCTTCCTTTTTGATTTACTTTGCTTCCTTGGCATCTTGCCTTCACACGCTGGTTGTGGTTTACGTTGCTGTCATTGCATGCAGTAATAATCACTGAAGGTGACCAGAACAGTGTAAATTATGGTATTTAAGTTAAAGATGATGCCTGCCTTTTTTTCAGGGAGGGGGGGCGATGGGTGTTGTATCCCGCTATTTTCTGGTGACACTCATTTAATCTGGAAGATGAATCGCTTGCTGATGGATTTAAGTATTGATTTTTTTTCAAAAGGGGTACTAGGCATCATCCTCCTTCAATCAAAGGAAGTTCGAATTTTAAAATGGGTTCAGGAGGCACCATGAAGTAAGGGTTTAAAATGTAGCATATTATAGACTCTCGCGGACTCTGGTGTGAAAGAAGGAAAAAAAAAAGGAGAAGGAGAAAACTGCCATCATTAAAGAGCTTAGTATGGGGGTCCATGGATGTGACAGGAGAGGCCTCTGCTCTGCCACGGCTGCTTCAGATCTAGTATTCAGGTAACGAAGAGCAAGCTCGATTTAGCCTGATGCTGTTTTTTCCAAATGCCTAATGCAACCTACAGCTACAAATATTATGAGTATCATCACGTGTCTCTCTCAATGACACTTCTTTTAGCTGGAAGCATGGCTGATTTCAGAGTTATTGGAAGGTGAATGTGTTATTTCAAGGGAGGTTTTGTTTTTTAGTAAAGGTTTTGCTTGTTTCTCATCTGTAGGCATATTTGCCATAAGTTTTATTTTTCTGTTAGTTCAATAATATTGTCCCCCAAAGAATTTGCCTTTTCCCTGAGTCAGATCTCAATTTTAAATAACTTCAAGGGAGCATTTCGTTTCTGTGAGGGGCTTTAAGGCCTTACCCGGCTCTACGGGGCTGGGCAGAGTCAGGTCCCACTGCCCTCCCTCGCATCTTCCCAGAAACACCAGCAGCTGTTGGCGCCTGAAATACAATAACCGTGCCGGGTCCTGAAAGGAGGTTAGACCGAGATGTTTCACCAGCTTCCCTGGAGGGTGCTTTAGATGTGCAAATCCTAGTGAACTATCGTCTCATGAAATGTCACCGAGACATCACATAGAGATCTCTGACTCCCTTTGCTTCCTCTTGGAAACATTTGGAAACTGGAAAAGGATCTGTAGTGCCAAGAGAGGGCAGAGCGCACGTGTAGAGTGTCACTCGCTCAGTGTTATTCCTAAAATTTCCACTGGGAGAACATGTTCTTTTTACCTTGCTATTCCTGGGCAATTAGTATATGAAATAAAAACTGGTGTCATCTAAATAGGGCCCTTTTGTAATTTCTTACATAGCATTCTGCATGGGAAGAATGACATAGCGACTCTACTTATGGCACGGAGGGATGATAGGCAGTTTATAACCCTCCCCAGAGTATGGCACAGACATGAGTCTGGCCTAAATAAGCAGCTGGATTGCTTTTGGCTTTTTGGTACAGTCTTTATTGAACAAATGCTTTTTATGTATTTTTCGTATAAAGAAAGTTAAGGTTTTAAGGAAAGAGACACAATAACTAAGAAGGTTGTTTCCACTTTTGTGAGATTTCTGTTGGATCAGATCTGTAGTCTAATGGTAATAAAAATAATCGGAATATTTTATGGATTTAAAAATGGGGTGTAGGTCTTGTCCTTGATGTCCAGGAAAGCCCACATAACTCAGGCTCATAGCCTTGGATATACTAAGATATCCCACCTAAATACTTCCTGGATGCTAACTCCACTGAATTGCGTGAATGTATTTCACCTTTACTTCACACTGGTGAAGAATTAAGCCTTTTTTCAGTTGTAGTTTTCATTTAAAGTTACTTCTAAATTGAAAAATTGCAAAATTCTCAGGTTCGGGCTTGTTTAGCACACCTGAAGTCAAACAACATAAGAAAAGCCATCAAATGATACATTTCCACAGATAATTAAAAACTCTCTGATTTTTTCTTTTCACTGAAGCAAGTATTTTATTAGAGAATGTAGTGAAAACTTCTAATCACTGAAACATTTTAGAACTTTTGGCTCGTCTCATGTTAGGATCTTCCTGCAACCAACCCTTCAAGGATTCAGTTGTAAATGTGCAATATGTTGTTGATGTCTTTCTATTTATATTTATTCTTTCAGTCCTAACTGTTGTGTGTACGTGCACATCTTTCTGTGGCTGCGCAGAATCCAGAAAAGTCCCAGGGAAATACACTTTTACATCTGATTGTGTATTTCTTCTTTCTGCACAGACGTTATGGAATATCTCTTTTGTCAGTCATACAGAGATAGAGGTTTTTAATTCCCAGCATTATTAGTCACCTGGGCTTGCAAAAACACCTGTTGGCTGTATAAACTTGCTGGTCCAAATACCCTCGCTGTGATGAAAATATTCTTGCTGTGATGCCCCTTATCCCATAGGTCTCATTTTCCCTTAGCTTCAAAAGAGTATTGTCCTCTTGGTACTCACTTGTAATTTCCTACCTAACAAGTAAATGTCAGAGCCAGCGGGGACTACAGACCAGAAGAATAATATTCAAAAAGAAGCTTCATGATGTTGCAGTCTCCAGAGTTTTCCTTTTAGCAGTTACAAAGGGCACGTTAACACCTGATAATAGAAAATAATTCTGTTCCACGATTCTGCATGTAATTGTAATGGGCCATTGGTCTACTTTTATTTATTGTGTTTTTAAAATAATGCACAGGTGTGATCAGTTAAAGAGCATCCTCCCTCAGCCCCCCTGCAACACAAAGCCCAGAAAACCCTTTAAAATAATTTGCTCTAATTGAACCTCACCAGCTTTGATGCATTTTCCAACTCCCTGCAAAAACACAGCACAAAACCATTATTAATAGACTAAATGCTGCCTGAATGTACTGAGTAGCAGTCAGCTGAAGGTTAGTCTGGCTCTTCTCTCTCAGAGCTCCTGAGTAATGAGACCTTTGGAAAAAGATTTGATCTTTTCCTGCAAGGTGCCTGAACCAGACATTGAGGAGTTTTGATAATCGGGTCTTTTATCTCCATCATAGTCTTCTGTGCCCTGTTAGTGCAATGTAACAAATAACATATTTTTTCCTCTGGTGACTTTAGAAATAGATTCTGCTGCAGTCAGAGACGTTATTTTGCAGTTTTATTTCCATAGTCAGAGGCTTTTCATTAGCGCAGCTTCCTATGACATTATTTTATTCTACGTGTAGTTCACTCACAGTATGGAAAATCGCAGCAGTAGATATCTTACTAGGTATGCAGGTTTTTGTAATCAGTCCTGGACAACATCTGTCAAAACAATATGGGAAAATCCTGGCTTGCTTTGTCATTACAGAATGGGACTGTTTGTTTATTCAATACAAGAAATAATGTGTATTGAGAGGAGGCCAAAAGAGTCACACTGACTCAGTTACTAAGACTTCCAACTTCCAGCTACAGGATTTTGATTCCAGCATTTCACATAAATGATAAACAATCTTTACGGGAACCATCAAATGATAAAAATGAGATCATGAATTGAGAGCTAGGGCACATATTTTTTATCTGTTGTATGCTATAGTTTACATTAGGGTTGATCTCGAGACTGAAAAGAGTCAGGTTCTGTATCACAGCATTTCAAATAAATGTTTGCCAGCTATGTGAGATACTATCAATAATTCATCCCTGTAGTTCTTCTGAGATGCTCTGTTGATGCAAACTGTCAGAGCACATGGTAATAATATGAGCATTTATGTGATTTACAGATCTACAAAATAGCAAATAACTAGAAATTTCTTCAACTGACAGTATGCATAGGCTCTTGAACATCAGAAATAGCATGCGTGACAGCTGCAGCATATATAAACCACGGTCGGCTGTTTAAAGTGTTCTCTGGGTAGAAGTACATGCACTTATACTGCCATCTTCATAGTCCATTTCCAACATCTGATTGACAGATTATATTTTATGTAATTGTACATTTTCTTATTTTTTTATTAACTCTTTAATCCTCCGAGGTGCTCAGTGGTTACAGTAGTAGCTCTTGGCAAATAGAATGGGTAGAGCTCAAAACACAAATGTTTCCCTGTTATGCAGTGTGGCCCGGGCCTGTGAGCTTTTGAGTAATTTGGGTCTTTGGCAATGTATTGGAAGTTGTGTTGCACAAAGTAGTTTGTAAAACTTTGTGTGTGCTCTGGTTTAGTAAGGAACTTCGAAATGGTGACTCATATGGTAATTTATTTTTGTGTCTTGACAAAATTCAGGTGAGAATCATTCTTTGATTGCAGCTGCATAAGTAAGTGCCAGCAGCAATGGGAAGAGCTTCCTTGTGTTTCAGCTGAACTCCCATCTTCGTACCAGCCTCGGTCCAGGAGATGTTCAGGTCTGTGTGGGGCAACAAAGCGCTGCCCTGACAGCAAACTGGAGTTGTTGCCACCTGTCCAAACCTTTCACTTCTGTAGACTGATCTTCTAGCCGTGTGAATGTTAATCCTGAACTGGCTCAGCATTTATCAGACCCTGCATACAACCAGCCTATGAAGGTGTGATTAGAAATGTGAGATTAGAAAATGTATTTACATTAAAAAGAGTGAGGACCACTGGCTTTATTTCTCTTTTTTTTCTCTGGCATATTGTATAGTAGAGCTTAATTCATCTTTCTATCATTGCTGAGTGCTACGTAGGGAGAGGACTTATCCGTCAAACCTGTGTATTTTGATACTTAGCAGCTTGAAGCATTTTAAAAGAGCAGCATTTCTACAGTGAAGGAAGTTCCATTCTTTCCAGGAGTACATCTGCTGGGTGCTGTCATTCGTACCTGAGCAGGAATGAAGAAAGAGAAATGGGGATATGGGAAAATCTCTGCCATTCAGTTAAGGTAGGAGAGGAGATGATAGTTGAGTTCCATGTTGTTTTCCTCTCTTCCCCCATATAATCCCATGAAGGGACTTATAGTAATTAGGTAACTGACTGAAAGGTGTAAACACTGGATAGATTTTTAACAGGGTACAGGTGACCAAGACTTTAAAGCCAATCTTTGCAAAATAATTGCCTGCTATAGGCCTCCTTAGTGGATATTGGCGGGGATGCAACATTCATACGCTTGGCTCAGTATAGATGATAAATTTGATTTTTGCATGGGGAAAGCTGAACAGCTTTATCTTATTCATTAGAATAGGGAATAAAACCAATATACAAGAGTCTGGGGCTATTCTGTGCAAGCACAGCACACCTCATTGTGCTGAATGATATGCAATGGAAGATCACATTGCACCCTTTTTCCTGGAAACCCATCTGAACATAACTTCATTTTAATCTAGGGTAGCTGTGGCTGTGCATGCTGGTCAGGCTCTGCCCCACCATTCCTCGCGGGTTTCTCATCCTCTCCATCTTTTCACGGTGTCCCATGATTGCTTGGCTGCATGGTAGTTCCACTGAGCTTACGTGCGTGTGTATCTCTACGGACAGATGGATTTTGTGTGCCTGTGCAGCAGTGATGATTTCCATCCGGGAGTGTGATGGGGGACAGGAGAGGAGACGGGAGGGCATTCCCAGCGCGGGGAGCAGGACCGTGGCTTCTGGCAGTTCCCTGTGCAGCACCAGCCCCGGCGTAATGTGAAACTGCGACATGAGTGACTGCGGATTTGTGAAACCGCTGCTGCGCCTCGTTGTTTCTGTGGTTTTGTCCTGAAACAAAACTGGTTTTGTATGCCCTCCGCGGCGTGCCGTGACTAAAGTGTTTGTCTGCTGTTCCCTGGAGGCTGGAGATTTGCTGTCTGAGACAGGACTGCCCGATAGGGATCAGCCACAAGCAGGGAGTGACTTGCCTCTGTGGTTTTGGGTCTTGTTTGGGAATGCTCTTTGTGGAGTGCCCCTCCTTTGGCCGCGCTTGGCACGGTGCAGCTTGTGGTGTGTTTCTCCAAATCATGCTGGAGGTAGCGGATTCCCAGTGACATCAATGGGCTTTGGATCGGGTTTTCAATCGTGGTTTCAAATATAGGGGCAAGAGGCTGGGACACAGATGCTAATGAAACAAGCTCTGTGCCCCTGGTGGAGGGGCCCGGACCAGCCCTGATGTCTCATGGCGTTTTCTGAAACTTCATTCACAGCTCAAGATTTTTTGAAAGGAGGAAGTTTTCACCCAAGCAAATTTGCAAACGCGAGCCTTTAGGAAAACTCTATTAAATAAATCCATTATACTGTTGTTCAATTCAATTTATTGTAGTCTGTTAATATCTTGTTTTTGAAGATGATTTAGAGAGGGAAAAAAGTACAGGTTTCCATTTGGGATTGTTGAGGGGGAAGCAGTAGGGCTGAAGGCAAAATCTGTTAGCCCGCTTTGGGAAGGGTTGCAAAGAAACCCCAAGAACTTCACTTTAATGTTTATTAAAAAGCTGGTGTTCTCAGTGAGGCTGCCTCTAGGAAAGGCTGTTATTTCGTTACATCTTTGTGCTAAAAAGAATGACAGAATTTCCAAGCTGTTTTCTCAGGCTTTATGTAGGTTGAAGGTTTATGTTCTGCTCATGTTTTGATAAGTTTTCCTTCCAGGCATAAGGTGTAGAAACTTTTAATTAAAGCTTAAGTTTTGGAGCAAGGGGTGAGGGTTGTGGTAAGGCACAGATGCTTGGTCATTGTGTAATTCCCAGGCAGAAAGAAAAGATCACTGTAAATGCAGCACACAGGTGAGGTGGCCAGTTAGATCCCTGGAGCACTCACACATACTCAGGTGGAAGATGTTCCAGGTGAACGTCTGTCTTGAGAACTGTCTCTGATGCTGCCTTTCCCCAACACCTGTGTTATTTTCCTCAAAAATACTTTCCAGAATTTGCCACCTTGAGGGCACCTACTTTCCACAGTTATCCATAGAAAAGGAATACTTCATAGTTGGAGGACATGGGATTAATCATTTTGAGATGGCCCCTTGGCATTTTCTGGAGAAGCTGGGCCCAACCTGCTGCCCAGCCAGGCCAGGAGCCGGTGACGAGCTGCGCTGTTTCTCCTTCACCTTGACATTGTTTGGGACCACCGGCTCTCTAATTCATAGCAACAGACAACACTGCTATTCCCAGTGGAAGCAGGGGCATTTCTGTAAGTATAGAAGGCATGACCATGCCTTTATTTTGAGTAAATTGAAGTTGTGCTGGCTTGAGGGGCATAAGAGCCAGGTCTCCCTTGTGAGGGAGTGACGAGCACCTGGGTTCAGCCTGGCCGCTCCAGCTCCTGCAGCGAGGGCAGCTCACCTGAGCAGCCGCTTGGGGAACAAGCACTTGCCCTTTCAGCTCCTGACACCAAACATTTCCCAACAAAACCAGCTCTCTAGGTCTGATGTGGTGGAGCAGTTAGCTGAAGTAATTTAATCTCCCCATAAGGTTTGACTCTACACTCAGTTTAAGGAGAGTTATGCCTGAGGCAGGGCTATAGGAATAGCTAAAATCCAAATTCTTCCTCCTCCTTCTTGAAAACTGATGATAGGATTTTAATAACTGTACAGAGAACCTGAATACGTAGACTGATTTGCAAGATGTATATAAAATGTATGTAGCCTTCAAGGGACTTGATGGCTACTGTCATTTGCTAAGTTTGTCATTCTAGGTGATAAATTCAAATAGCTCTGTATGTGTTTAAAAAATTGTTGTGGCTGCAGGGAAAACATTGGAGCAATGAGGACATTCTCACTAACTAGGAGATTAGAGAGGCCTTCTTGGCAGGAAGAAAACGCAGTTTGCTTATAGCACCTGCATATACTTGCATGTCTATGATCTAGTTTTTACAGCCTTTGGTGTCAATTCTCTCCTTGATATATTTGCAAAATTTGTATGATGTTCTTCTGGAAGTTCTATTGGGTGGAGAGGAAATACAGTGCCTAGTACAAACAGTTCCTTGCAAATGCTGCATTCCTACTGTTATCTGTCATTTAGAAAAAATGCAACTCAATAACCTATTTTTAGCACAGTTTCTGATGGTAGTAATGAAATATGTTTTTTAAAATCATAGCTTGTAATATTGAACCAATTCCTGTCATTATATTTACCATTTCTGGTACACAGTCCCCATTAAGTTACAGTGGCATTTACTGTTTATCTTGCCAACTATCTGGTCATTGCACCTTTCTGAGGAGAGCAAGGGAGGAAAGAAGATACTAAGCTTGCTCCCATTCAGTTGTGCTATATTTTAATAACATTGGTTCAGCTTGTAACATTGGTTCAGATTGTAATTTTCTGGTTTGTAATGTACCTGGGTACACTAATGCAACCTCAATCTGTTCGGAGTGTGAGGGCCAGGAGGAGTGTGAGATTGGTTGAAATGTTCGGATATGTTAGGTGGCACAGTTAGAGAACGGTTCTATTGCATTCAGCAAAGATACTGAGATTTAATTCAGAGGGTTCCTAATGCTGCAGATGGAGGACACAAAAACCAGAAAAACAAAAAAAAAAGGAAAAAAAAAAAAAGAAAAAGATGAACTGTAAAGTTAATTAGGAGGAAATGAAATCTTATCATTTGCCCAGAATTGCTTGGTCTTGAAATAGTAAAGAATCAGAACAAACTTCTCAGGAACAAGGCAAAGTTCAAAAATTAATGTAGGCTTTTCAAGCAACTGACTTTTTCACGGGGAAATGGTAACTCTGGAGGTCCTGCCAGGTGAATACGCTATAATTAAGTTATTAATCAGTGATGTTTTATAAAGACTGTTTTTCATTGGCTTTAGTTTCATATAAAAGCCTCTGAAATAAACCTTAAAAATAGAAACCTAGTTTTACCTCCTTGTCTGCATGAAGAAATTAATGCAAAATTAGCAGTAAACAACTACAAAACAGCTATTCCACATCAGTTCTCTGTGTAGATATTTCTAATGCTCTCTACATGGTGAGGTTGCAGAGAGCGACAACTGTCCTGTCCTGTCTTATTTTGCAGCAAAACTTTCATGGTGACCAGCCCAAAGACTGCCTAACTCAATAAAATTACTCTAATTGGAGACCACGCTAAGATGTAACACTAACCCTGCAATGGGAAAAAGCAGTCTTTTATAGTTGATGTTTTTTTAATATAGTGAAATACCTAAGCTTCCTATAGAATAAGAATGACTATTATTACTTATGTTGTTATTGGTTTAGGTAATTATAGTTAGATTGTATCATGAAAGCACACACCAGCATTACAGTTCTGGCGGAAATCCTGATATTTTGAAATCATCTGAGTAGCAGAAAGTCCTAGGTATTAATTGGGCCTCATTACAGAAACAAAAAGAGATCTTGATATGTCCTAAGGCTGCATAACAATAATTTCCATCTGTTTAAAGACAAGCGCCAAAGTTAGAGCATTGTAGAAATTATTAATGTCCCAGCTGCTGGGATGTTTGGAAGAGCTCTGAAAGGAAGTTGTCAGTATTGTGGACAATGAGCAGACTGGGCCTTATTTAAAATTCTTAAACATTTTCTATATACCTCTGGCACCAATTCTGATAATGCCAACTCATACAGAGTAAGATACACTTCTGCATACTGGGAACTGCCGTGTCTGTAGTGTTGGAGGGTAGGGAAGTGCAGCAGGCAGGGGAGGTGTCAGAGAAGCTGGTCCAGGTGTCTGCAATCGCTGAGCTCTTGCTCAACATGCCAGACTTGATCCAAGGAGTTGAGCAAAGTAACCCAGAACATAAAGTAGAGCAAGAATATCCACCTTAAAACTGTAAAGGGTTCATATTTTCAGGATGTACCCAATATACAAAGCAAGTGGTTCTGCTAGTGACCGCTAATCCCTGTCATTAATACATTTGTCCACGAGTGTATGAAAACTAAGCACTCAGCTTCTGCAAGCAGGTTGGAATTGCTCATCTGAATTGCTAAAATCGTATTTGAAATCAAGGGAATGTGGAGCAGGCGCTCACAGTGCTGGTCAGTATGCATGTAAGTTTCTTTTTCTTTAGTGGGTATAATAAGACAGGTAACTGGCCTGAGCCCCAGCTCTTCATTTGATCAAAAAGCAAGGGTGAGTCTCACTCCATGTTATCACAGACCATTTCAAAGTCGGTGCTCAACCTCAGAGCTGCTTTTATTATTCCGGCTAAGAACGATGTTTTAGGATGAATCAAATGAGCTTACACCATGACTAGGAAAGCCTTTTTGGTTTGTGACTTACACTGTGAATATAAAGCATTTTTCTGCTTTCTCTTTCTAAAAGCAAAATGGACACTTTTGATCCTTCAGGCGGTGATATGGCAGTGCCACGTGTGGATAGCTGAGCTGGCTCTGAACCAGTGTGCTGGGCTGGGGCAGGACTGTGACCACACTCCCATGGGGCTCTGCTGGGGGTGTTCCTGCCCTCTGCTCCATGCCAGGGAGCTAACATGGCCAAGTTGCTCCCCAGAACCAAAGGAACTTACTCAAAACTACTTCAAACATCTCTGCAAGTCATTGCACTGTACTATGTGGGAATCATCCAACACCAGTCTTCTGTTCTTCTGTGCACTTTCCATAGCTGCATATACTGGCACAAAGGGAATGGAAAATTCAGCTACATTAACTTCCCAGTATGCTTCAGAAATTTATTATGTTTAATTCCAGATGAATAAAAAATTATCATAGATCTATTGTTGTCTGTTAGTCCTGTTTGTGTTTATACTAACGTCACTGAACAAAATTTGGATTGTGGGATTAAAGTCAAAAACGGTCAATAACAAATATGCAGACATCTGTTAAAGAATTTGACAAAAGTTCCATGTAAAATATGAGACCAAAACAGGCTGGAGGACTGAGCAGAGAAGAACCTGATGAAGTTCAACAAGGGCAAGTGTAGGGTCCTGCACCTGGGGAGGAACAACCCCAGGCCCCAGTTCAGGTCAGGGTTGGACCTGCTGGAAAGCAGCTCTGCAGAGAAGGACTTGAGAGTTCTGGTGCACAACAGGTTGACCATGAGCCAGCAATGTGCCCTTGTGGCCAAGAAGGCCAATGGTACCTGGGGTGTGTTAGGAAAAGTGTGACCAGCAGGTCGAGGGAGGTTGTTCCTACCCCTCTACTCTGCCCTGGTGAGGCCGCATCTAGAGTTCTGTGTCCAGTTCTGGGCTCCCCAGTTCAAGAAGGACAAGGAATTACTGGAGGGAGTCCAGCAGTGGGCTACGAAGATGATGATGAGGGGTCTGGAGCATCTTTCTTATGAGGAAAGACTGAGAGAGCTGGGTCTGGAGAAGAGAAGCTGAGAGGGGATCTCATCCATGTTTACAAATATCTCCAGGGTGGGTGTCAAGAGGACGGACCAGACTCCTTTCAGTGGTGCCCAATGACAGGATGAGGGGCAACGGGCACAGACTGAAGCACAGGAGGTTCCACCTGAATATGAGGAGAAACTTCTTTACTTTGAGGGTGATAGAGCCCTGAACAGGCTGCCCAGAGAGGCTGTGGAGTCTCCTTCTCTGGAGACATTCAAACCCAACTGGACACCTTCCTGTGTGATCTGCTCTGGTGAAGCTGCTTTAGCAGGTGGGTTGGACTGGATGATCTCCAGAGGTCCCTTCAACCCCAACCAGTCTGAGAGTCTGTGAAAAGTTAAACAGTTATTTTGTTTAGATCTAATTCACATGGAAGTCAGCAGCATCTGATTGCATTTCTCTGTTGCAGTTGTTTCTTTTAACCATGGATTCCCATTAAAACAGCTCTTTGACATCAAGATTATTCAGTCATTTTATTTTTATGCGTGCCATTAAGTAAGCTGGGTGGCAAATTGTCCTCTCAAACAGATTGACTTGTTTTACCTGTGGGGAAGGAACAGCTGAACAGCTAGGAGGGAAATCTGCCAGTTCAGAAAATTTATTGTAACTTACATAGCAGAGACAGAATTGTTTGGTTTTGAATGGTAGTTTGCTTTTGATGTTTTTAATCTAACTGAAGTCTTTATCATACCATTTGAAATTATCCTCGGGGGCTGCGGCTATCACTGAAACTTGCAAAAGTAATTGATACTTATTCTGTGTTGTTCACTGTGTTTATATGATTACAAGATGAGTTTTTCCTCTCTTTATAGCATGCAATAAACTCTTCAGTACTGTAGTAGAGAAGGTGGTGTGATAAACCAGAACAACCTTCGTTTGATATACCTGCCCTTTTCTATCCAGACAAACAGAATGGAAGTTTTTTTTCTTGCAAGAAGACTAAGAAACCTTTCTCCTCCCAAAAGTAATTTCAGGCTGTTTCATCATCCTTTTTGCAAAGGCACACTTTGGTCTCCTGCCCTGCAAAGTGTCTAGCTAGCTGTTACAAGTTGTTATATTTCATAGATTTAAAGTAATCATAGCATATTGTTGAAATCCTAGCGTGTGTACAGTTTATTATTGCTTTCTGCAACACCACAGGATTTTTCAAGAGCACAGCAGAGAGAGGCCTGAGGACTTGCACTTTTGGGTAAGACTTCGTGGTATTGTCCAGGGCTCTGGTGACAGTACTGGGACCAGTAATTCCTAGACTTTAGTTTGTTGGTGGCTCCACCTGGGCTTTAAGCAACTATCCTACCCCCTGAGTATTTTACCTGTGACGTGGATCAACTCTTCATGGATCTTAGGGGTGCTAAGAGACCAGATAGACTCTTGTTGATAATAGTGACTCAGTAAAATGGGATGCTTTTATCAACTTATATGTCACAATACGGAATTATTATATGGTATTAAAACGAGGCATGTTCTTGCAGCTCTTGTTTAATAAGTCACGTACTGGTAGTGGTTCCTCCCTGTCCCGCTTTGAAGATAGAATTGAAAGACCTAAAGAGGACTTTAAATGATACTAATATATCTCAAACAGTTTTAGGCTAGTTTTCATACAGCCTTTGGGAAAAGACGGTGCTGAATGCCAATTTGGGTCACTTTGTTTGGCTACATGTGACCTGGTGTGATTTGGACTCATGGTGGCACTGATGTATTGTTTTCACAGGCGTCATTTTGGCCAGTGACCAGAGCTATTTGTGGGTACTGATTAACTCTGCGTGTGTACTTCGGCAAATAGAGCGAGTGATAGGACCTATCATATTGTTACTAGATCCTCGTGAAGGGATCGATAAAACATGTCAAGGTAGGTAGTGGGGGAGGTTTGTTCCCTCCTCAAGATCTCTCTCTGGCAGGAGCAAGAACTGGCCTGTTTATGCAGTTTCCCTATTCTGGTGAAGGTACAAATAGCAGTAGCACCCCACAAAAAGCTTCATATGGTAAGCACAAGAAGAAAAAAGAGTAAAAGCCTGTAAGGCAGGACGTAGCCTGCCTGAGTCAGTTCATTACTTATTTTTCCTCCACAAGCAGCGATACAAGGGGAAAAAGGAGGAAGGATCTCTGTCACAGAGACACAGATTATCATTTGGAGTCAAAAGGTGGAGATGGACTTAAAAATGGCTGAGAGGTAGACAGCAGCTTTTGATCTTTGTGGTATCTTTGTGAAAAGTCCTTTTTAATATTGTGTTATCACATTCAGTGTTAGGAGTGTTAGGAGTGTCATGTGCTCATTTGTTTCACAGAACTGCTTGGAACTGCTTGTTATATTGTGGATTTGCATAATATGTTTAAAGGCAATTTAAGTAAAATTTAGTTCCGATTTACGCAATCTTCTCTGAAGAATTTTTTCTCTTAATAAGTCAATGCGCTCTTAGCTCTGTGCCGCACAGTGTAAGGCTGAAGCTTCCAGCCAGATTCCTATCTCCATCTGGTGCATGCACTTGGGAGGACTGTTTATAAAGCCATCTGAAATAAATAAATTCTATTCCTTATTTGCTGTGTTTGATCTGATTACCATCTCCTGCAACAAAGCAGGAGCTATGAAATCCTATGACTGAGGGATAAAGAAAGATATTCTACTGCTTGCTCTCACTTTGGGAATATGATCCTTCCTTTGGTGTGTAAAGGTGTCAGGATGGAGCAGATCAAGGTTAAGCATCAAGCCAAGAGTGCAGGGCTGTATAACTGGCAGTCTCTGGGCAAGAATCTCTGCTCTGACATGTACAAAAATGTAACTGATTACTCCAGTCCAACGGCCAGTTCATTGATTAAGAGGGCAAATCGGCTTTCATCCAGCAGAGCAGCAGAAAACAAACAGCTAGGCTAAAAACCAAGACTATTTAACCATCTGAAAGAGCGTGGAGCCATCACAGCTGCTGCAGAACCTGTCACGACTTGGCTGCCAAGAAGCCAGATGCTTGCATCAGAGGAATGTGTGTTTCACAAGCCGATACCTCTGCTTTCTGACACACAGCAACATGTCCAAAAAGTCAGGAGGAGAGCCAAATTAGTCAGCTTTCCCATTAGGTGGCAACCTTGCTGGAACACCGACACCTGTAGAAACACACGTTTCCATCAGAAATAGATTATGGACTCGATGATTCTGAGGGTCTCTCCAACTGAAATGATTCTATGGAAATAACACTCTCCTCGTAGTAGAGACCACTTTCGATAACTAGCGGGGAACCATTGCCCATATCTGAAGTTAAACACTACATAACTGATTCAATGATTGGATCCATTGGAATCTATATTTGCAGGGGCTTATCTGTGTGATTGAGGATATACAAAAGCCCTTGAACATACATTGGTTTTGGGCCTGCTCCAGAATCCACTAATGCCATTGATTTCAATTAACTCTGGATAAGGTCACTGGTGGTTGAATCAATTGCTTGATTCCAGAAACAACAGCAAAGACAAAGGAGGAATAATGGCTTAACCCATAGAATTAATGAGAGCCAGTCCTAGGTACTTACATTAGTAATTACATTTGAAACACTTCTGAGTTCTCTTGTAAGACCAAAATCCAGCTCCTAACTACTTCTTCTAGTTTCAAGTGGTAACACTCAAAACAGACTTTGTATGATTTGCTTAATATTGTATTTTACAATGAGTCAATTTATAGTGAAAGCCAATGTCTTTTAAAGACATCCCATCAATTTTCTCCAATGAATGCTCTTCATAGAATTCTACTGAAGCAAAAATTATGGAACTGAAAAAAATTTAGAAATTGATTGCAAATCACTGCTGTGGCTGGAAAAATTGTATAAACTCATTTTAGTTCACAGCTCATCTGAAAAGGCCAGATAAACCAGCTCATTTTAGCCATTATTTTCTTATGTGTCAGAACAGGCTGTCAAGCCTTCATCCTGACACTTGCGGATGGGATTTCTAATAGTGTAGGATGTGAGTTAGAGTAAATATTTCTGTACAAGTGTCCTCTTCCTGGAGGTAGAATATCATCTTTTTAGCTGCTGGGGAGCAGGCTGGTCACTACAGAAAGGTGCCCAGGAGCTCCTGGAGGGGCGATCACAGCGGTGCCAGGTGTCACGCACATCTGGAAAGGACAAACCAGATCGATAATATTCCATGATCCCAAATGTGGTGGAATGGCCGATCGGAAGACAGTAATTGTTATGTGTTATTTGCCACTTTATCTGAAACTTAAATTAATTAATGTGAAAGAGGAAAGGGCTATTGTTTGTTCCAGCAGTAAAACCTCCATTTGCTAAAGACCTTTCCCCTATTCTTGTCATTGAGGGGAGGTAAAAAGCTTTGAAAAATCAGCTAGTAAGGTTAAAAACCAAGCTATCTTCATGATCAAAATCTTACCAGCCTAATCAAAATGCTTCAACTGAAGGCCCTTTCCTGACTGTGAGTATCTGAGGAGATTCATACACCGCCCCCTCACACTTCCTTTTATTCTCTTGACATATTTTCCCTTGGTTCTGTTGTTTATCCTCTCTGCCAGCTACCCCAGGCTTAGAAAAGTGTTTACTGTGCTAACTCATGAGGATCCCACGTGCTTGTAGGTATTTGTTTTGTGAGACATACTTAGCTGTGTTGGTAGAAGTGAGAATAATAGTAATTTTCAAAGAGCATTTTGCTCTTCAGTATCCTGGTGTCATTCGGAAGAAATTTCCATGATATTTTAGGAACCAGCTCAAGACTTCAAACCATGTGCAACTCTAAGGAGGGGGAATTCTGCAGCCTGTAATTTATTTTACTATTTTTTAAATTTGCTCTCCAGTAATCTGAGTATTTATTGCGGAATAAAAATACAACAGTCTAGGATTAATCATACATTACATTATATTGTATTATTTTATATTGCATGACTTTACAATCTGTTGGGATTTTCATGTCCTGCAATTTAGGCCTTCTAGACTGCAGAGGTTAATTGACAGGCTTTACTAATATCTGTGTGTATTTAGATCAGTTTGTTATATCTCATCTTACCTGTTTGTCCATTGAAAAAGAGGCAGCATGAAGCTGAATTATTTCCTCTGATGCGTGACTCAGTTCAGGCAGCCGCACATGAGTCCAGAAGCAATTACTGCATTTCATAACTTCAGCTTCTTTATTTTTTACTCAACCTGCAGCCAGTCAAAGACTGAACTCTGTTGTGAATTTTGTTCTAACAAAAGCTGTGGTATTCCTGCCAGAAATAAGTTGTATCTGCTCAGCCAGTAGCTGTATCTTCTGATGACTTAGAATAGCCATTAGATGGATAAATGCACTGACAGGGTGAACTAATGGCCCCTCCCTTAATAAGGGCTGTAATTTGAAGAATGCAGAATCTGTTTGTCCACCCGCATGGGAATTCTCCTCTTGGGAAGCATAACTTGCCAGTTAAACACGCAAATCTCAATACTTGTTTCATTGCACATTTATTTTTACAAGATCCACCAGTTCTGAAAAGGTCTGAGATAGAACTTACTTAGCTAGAAGTCTCTGAAAAGTTGCTTTCAGGCTATTGGAGCCACTGGCTCTGCAGTGCTGCCTGACCGAGATGTGAGCAGCGTGTCTGCTGCCCCATCCTGCTCACCCGGGTGTGCTGAGCCTGCAAATGCAGTCACATTTTTCTAGAAAGTTTAGTTAGTGCTAAATTTTGCTAACTAATACAAATTCTTCCAACAAGCTGCAGTTTTCCTTAAGGCTTGTCCTTGTTAATTTCATTAAACATTTGGATTTTTCAGTTAAATCAGTAGTTTCCTTATTTTATGCATTTATATACTCTTCCATTCTTCTACAGGTGTGTGTCTGCCTGTTTTGTTATCATGAGCTGGAGGGTAACCTGTATTTTGCAATTTTATAAATGCTTCTAATGGCAGGTGAAAAAATGAATCTTATCCTTGGTTTGAGAAAGCACACTGTAAATCAGGCTCAGGTTTAAACAAAACCTAAGTCTTCTGCTGATCCTATGGGTGGCCTTGTTCCTGCTGGGATGCACTGAACCCTTATGGAGCTGCATCTGCAAGCACATGGCCTTGTTCATGTTTGCTTTTATAGAGCAGCTGCACTACAGCACTTGTGAAGCTGGGACTAAAGCTGTATGTTTGGAAATTCATGTTATTGAATATTTTATGTTAGTACTTATTACTCCCATAGCCCACTTCATCTTCAAAGTGTTTTCAAGATTTCCTGGATCAAACTAGCAAGTTCTTAATGAGCAAGATATAAAACCTTGCTGACTGCAGTGGAGAAGGAACACAACCCTATATTGTTTGAGTCAGGGCGGTAATTATAACTCATTGTTACGTACTGTGGTGTTTCTTGTATGCTACAGGCTGACTGGTGACAGGAATCAATGAATGGGGATTTATAATAGATCTCCTTCAAAAGCAAAACTAAAGTTTTCAAGGCAGCAAGCAGCAGAGGTAGCGATACCGATGGGAGCAGCTCCAGCAAGCTCAGTGGCCCTATGGCAGCAGGGTATTGCTGTCACTCAGGGCAAGCACCAAGAAAGTCAGGCAACTGTCGTTAAGGTCACACAATTTGTTTTAATGTCACTCTTGCAGGCAAAAGCAAACTATTCAGCTGGTGCTGATTGTTATCATTCAGGTGCGTCATTGCATCTAGCTTCATTTACATCAGCTGAGGATCTGACCCAAGATTGATTTGCTCTCTGTAAATATAGGCAGAATTTGGACTGATGCTCTTATACGTAGCAATTAAAAACTTAGTAAAAACTTGGCTTCAGCTCATCGCTGAGCTCAAGTTTCAGTTGTTTTGTTGTTTGAGGAATGCGCAGTCTCGGGTGTTTGGGTGCGAGTGGCCAGGTGTTTCCCAATATTGAAGCTCTTTGCGTGGAAGGGTGCACAGGTAACAGAGCCCTTGGTGCTGCCCTGCCAGCTTTGAAGTTGTGAGTTGAAAGGACTGACTTCTGAGCAATGAAGGCACAGCGCCCCAGCCCCTCTCTTTCAGCAGGAGCTCTCAATGGCAGAGGATAGATTCGGGTTAGTAGCTGAACTGGTTCTCCAGTGCCCTGTGCTGGGAACTGAGCATGTGCCTGGGCTGCTTAGTCTTGGACCTCCAGCTCTGAGAAGGAAAGGTCAGTATTTATAGCCTTAGTGCCTAGTAAAGAGCTATGTTTAATGGTGTTTCTTGCTTTCTTAAATTTTTGTCTTTGGAACGTGAGAGACTTTTCTCCAAAACACATTGTAGCTGAAATTCAGCTGTCTTAAATCTGGCAAAGATCATGGTTTGTAACTCACTAACTTTAGAACTTAGGAATGAATTGAAACTTTCAACTTACTGAGATCATCAGCTCTGGGCTTTAAAATCCATGCAGATTTGCACCCCTAGCTACATTAAAAAGTTTCAAATAAACAGCAGAATTAGGAGAACGCAAGGGTAAAATCTGAAAAAGACACTGCTGGCATTTTTAGTTTTTCTTTTTCCCCCTGTGCTCTTTCCATGCTGAAGCTGCTTAAGCTGTTCTTACTTTTCTGCTTTCTCTGCAAACAGTGTTTATTCATTCTCAGAAAACATCAGTTGGGTAAACAGAAGTATTTATATGTGTACCACTGCAACTCCTACTAAGATGCAAATTATGCTGCAGGGAAGATAGTTTGTGCTTTTCTTCCCTCTTCGCTTTTCTTTTTTGACAGTCGGTTAATAAAGACTCAACAATAAGCAGCTGCCTGTGATGTCATTTGGGACTTTGTCCACAGAGCTTGTATTTACAAGTACTGAGCAACTACATAGCAGCAGCAAACCCAACTATCAGCAAAACTTCATGTCTGCTGTTGCTGGAGGACTTCAGTAGCGCTGTGGATGGTGTAGAAAGCTAACTCTGTTCTTCTAACCACAGACTTTTAAAGCTGCGTAAATAAACACTGGATAAACTCAAGAGAATTTCTGGACTGCAAAGACTTCTTACAGTTCTGAGCTCTCCAGGGCTGGCATGTTTTGACTGAACTGCTGCAAGTAAGACTTTTGCTGTTTTGGTGTTTTTATTATCTTTCTAAAGCTTATTTTCTCTAGGAGTGTGTCAGCATTGCTATTTGTAGTTTTGCTTTAATTAAAAGAGCAGCAAGTATGTAGTTGTTAGGAGTAATTACAGCCGTGCATCTGAGTGTGGTTCAGCAACAGAGGAAAGGACAAATGAAAACTTGAATCTGGCTTTTGTTTGCATGAGATTACACTGAAGTGGCTCTCTCTTAATTCAAGTGATTGTTAAATTCTCATGAGTGCTATCTTTAACTGAACAAAAACTAGCCTGCCTTACGTTGTTCTTTTATCATTTCATAGTATTTATTTGAGTGCTCAAAATTAACTTGAATTTTTCATATAATTTCCTTATAGTTTTTAGTACAGTTTTCTTTAAAAGCTCTTTTGCTCCTTATGCAGGTACTGATTTAAAGCAAAGCTTGTCTATTTTACTTTTAGCCCCTGTTCAACTTCTGGAGGTGTGTAAGTTTAAGAGAGAGACTCATACCGTACTTTAAAACCTTCTGGATAAACTGAGTTGTCAATTATGTGAGAACCAGTAACTTTTGTTATGAGTGTTCATGTTAGAAATCCAATAAATCCTGAAGCATCAGAGCAGAAGCACTAGTACACTGGTAACAGCTGTGAAAAATGTTTCTATACTGCCTGCCCTTTGTGGGACAGAACTATTTTACTGAGCAGTGGTTAACTCATTTTCAGGATAACTAGCTGTTATTGTCATGGAATTATTCCCATTTTACTGAGGGGGATAACTAGCCCATTGATGTGTTTTATTAAAACTTAGTTTACCCACTTCAAAAGCTGGCAATAAACCCCAGGTCTCCTGCTTCTCATTTCATTTCTTGCCCAGAAGCCCGTTCTATATTACTGCAATTTCAGTTGCAGTGGTTTTTCCAGGGAGTATCCCAATCACAGTACAGTGTATGAGGAACTCATAGAGTTTACCTCTATTTAATGATCTGTCTTTGTGGAGACAAACCGCACTTCTGAAGAATGAAATCGGAAAACTATGATTGGCAAGTATGTGAGTGTAAGTCAGCACAAATCAATTAAATAGGAGTTGGAGGACTCCTCTTGAATTATTAGCACTAATGATTTTGGTTTGATTTACTTGAGACTGACGTTGTTTACAAGGCCCCTCAGTCCTACACAACAACAGATTTTTTGGGGCTTCCTATTAGGGTTTGGGGGGCTACAACTGCAGGTGTCCCTCTCAAGTGACCCTCTTTCTACAGCAGTCTGTCTCTGCTGTTTTAATGTGGCTTGGCATGTCAAGATATTCTGCAGTTTAGGAGCCATTGTGCTGTCTTTGGAATTGAAGCATATCCTCCTGGAGAGGAAAAGGGAAAAAAAAAAGCCCTAAATTTAGCTCTGCATTGATGCCAAGTGAACAGCCTTTGGGTTTAAATAGGTGTTTAAATAAGAGTATAGAGTTTTATTCTTAAGGTGTTCATCCTCCTCCTGAAATGGCATAAACAAAAAGTTTGTATGTTCTTTAAAAGACCTCCTTGTGGATCAGAAACTTCCACTGAGTGTGGGAGTGAAGAGCAGAGAATTGTGATAGAGCCGTTCCTTGGGGGGAAGGACGGGTTTAAGGCTGGGTGGTTTGACCCCTACCACACTGACTGTGCACCAGCCTTTCCTTTCCTCTGTCACCTTGTGGCCAATAATGATGATCTACTGCTGTGAACTGATAAGGGTATTTACACTTGCAAATTATTCAGCTATCATGTTGGCAAATGCCTACAACATCTTTAAAATAAGTAGAATAAAGTGAGATTTAAAAAAATTCTCAGGTCCTGCTTATCTTTCTCAGTTCAATTAATCTCAAGCACAAGTCCTAATCTTGCAAATGTGAATTTTACTGCTTTGTAAGAAAACTTTGTGGACTTCTCTGCTATTGTTGTTGTGCATGAGTTATGTGTAAGTGCTTAGAGTGCTTAAACAAGTAGAAATCTTGCCCCAGTAAATGTAAAGTGTGCAATTCCACTCCCATTTCAGACAAGGGCAAATCTTCAGCTAATTACCTTAAGAGCAGAAGCAGACTCTCAAAACTTGACGAGCCTGGGGGTATTCAATTTTCATTTTCCTCTCTTAGGTTTCCCTTCTCACATTTACATTTTCTTTCTTATATTCCAGTGTAGCAAATTAGGATATAGAGCAAACTCACTTTTCAGCAGAGGGATCCCCTGGTTGAAATTTCCCTGGGTCTGAGAAATTAGCCCAAGGATACTGTATATAATCTGATAACGTTCTGGGATGGCATTAATGGGGACAATTGCCAGCAGAATGTCAATTCTTTGGGCTTTCTCACCATCTGAAAAGGAATAGAATAAGTGCAGACTCCAGCCTGTCGTCATCTGACAAGTGGGGCTGCGGTTGGGATAAAAGCCCCAGAACAAAGGTGCCCAAGGGAAGCACAGTTGGCGGAGGAGCTCAGCGCAGCCCGGGCCAAATGCTGCGCGATGCTCCGCAGCTCCTGTGCGCCCCTGCACGTGTTCAGCTCCTGGCAGGATGGGAGTTATCCGTGCCAGAGCTGCCAGAACACCTTTGGAAGTTACAGCATCCAATATGCAGTTTTATTACTGAAACAGGATAAATGTACAATGTAAACAGAACCATTAACGCTTGTAATACTCTGTTCTCTACTGGGTAATGATACTGCTCAGGTAACATGCAGAAACCTGAATTATATTAGGTATTCCCTGATGGTTACATAAATTAGTCATGGTGTTTTGGGGATGAAAAGTTAGATAGCTATTCTGTGAAAGATACTTGGAAATCTTTTATGGTTCCATTGACTGGCATTCAGGTGAATCACATAAACCTGGTTTGTACGGCAGCAGTGGCTTCTGGAAACCGGGAGTAACGTTGTCTATGGGCTATGAATGATGCAGACCCTGAAAAGCAGGGTGGATCATAAAGGACTGGATAAAAATTATGGTGCTGAAATATGGTCTATTAGTATTGACACACAGCAAGAACAATTGCTACTGTTAAACTGCCTGTTTGATAAGCTTTCCACAGGACAGCACTATTTGTTTTCCAGAGCCAAACTAGCATTAGATGGTGTGCGCACACAATAGGTCTGTGCAGAATCAAATACACGTCACAAATTATTTTCTTTGACAGTGCTAATTGATTATTATAATTCATTGCTATCTAAATTGTTAAATTCAACAGTTTACCATATCCTTTTGTTTCTTTGTTGCTCAGACATAATACAAATGGGAAGAGTTAATTACTTTATGCAGCAACAGAGGCAGATTTCATTGTCTGCTTCACTTTGATTGAAGCTATGCTGAATTGCCGCTGTGGATTTTCAGTAATGGTGCGGAAAAAAAGGATGCAGGAATTCTTTTCCACTGAAGTTGCTTTTTGGTGGTAGTTATCACTTGTATTTTGAACAGTTTTCTCTTTGCAGCTGGGCTATATCAAGCTTGCTTCACTATACCAAGTATTACCTAATTGTGCAAACTGAACTCGCATGTGTGCATTGATCCTGTTGGGAGTCAGTGGCCCTCCTTGAGGAATACAGCACAATCTGACATGATTGAAAGGATTGCATTTGCTTCTAAAATGATTTGCTCCACCAGATATGATATGAGCACTTGGCCGTTGCCTTCAGCGCTGTGTGATGGCCAGAGCTGCATCTGCTGCGTGGAAGGGAGTAGTGAGGAACAACTCCAGAGAGATTAACTGATGGCTTAATGTATGCAAATTCCTAAAGCTCCCATCTATGCTGCTGTACTCTAATATTTGGTGTAACTTCGCTGTAAAATGTGTGATCGTTTCAGGTGCTCTGAAACGATCTGCCAAAATGGTTCATAGTGATAAGTTTGTGGGGGGTTATTTGCCAGTAGAGGGCTGTGTTAAACTGGGTAACATGACTCCCTCTTGGTCTCACATATTCTGTGCGTAACAGCTTGAAACATATGGTTGTTTTCGAGGGCAAAATGAGTAAATAATTGGATTCTTTAGAAGCTACTGAATGATTAATTATTTAAAAATCAGAATCGCATCACTTTTGCAGTACAACACAGTTCTGTGCCAGTCTAATTAGACTGAATTCTGGTCTTTAAAATACATCATGCCTACCTGTTTATTCTAAATTGTTCAATGTTGATAGATACAGCCCTAATAAGTCATTAAGCTGACGTGATATACTGCAGCAGCGTGTGCTTTGGCTATAATGACGCAAATGAGAAAAGAATTGTTTTTCAGAGGTACAATCACATTTGGTTTTGATGTGGCCTCTAAACTAGCAGTCATTATTCAGGCTCTTGTGCTGCAGGAGTTGACCTTTGGCAAAATATTTTGTTATCCTCAATCTTTTATACAGGCCTTTTGTGAACTCTGCACAGCTCTCATTTTGCTGAATGCGTTTAAAGTCATTTATTGCACAGTGTTTGCCCTTCTAGCAGATGTTAAAGGATTCCCTGCCTCCCCCTTAAAGACTACTCCTCCGCAGCATCTAATTATAACCTACACAAAAGATTAACAGATGTTATAATTGTCTTTACTCATTGATTAAATAGTTTCTGCATGATTTGCTCTCTCTTCCCCTCATTGCTGATTTGTGAGGTCTTTCTGGACGAGTCTCATGCATCTGCAATTTGTTAACAGCGGCTCTCTTCAGTTTTTAACTTTTTGGGTTAGTGGTTAAGTTTGAGCAGGTTGTAGATGTTCTTCTGCACAAGGTGACAGAAACGTGCTTAAAAATGGCTGTGTGAATACTTGGTTTGATTCCACACATTCCTGATTTCCCTCTTCCTTTTAACCATTCTGACTGAAATGTATGTTAAAAAGAGACTAATTTTAATACATATAAATCAGAGAGTGGAGGGGTAAATGCTGAGATTTGCCTAGCAGTAGCTTTGTCCCTATACTTCTGTTGCCACTTGCAGAGGAAATCAGTGGCTGAGAAACACAATTTAAGAAGAATATTCCTAGTAGGAGAAGATGTCTAGTAGAACTTCCCTAGTAGGTCTCCAGCAGGACCATTAGAAAACTTCAGGGTTGCTTGGGGGGGTTTTGTGTGGTTCTTGTCTCTCTTCATCTTCTCACAAAATTAAGATTACTTGACTCTTGAGCTAATTAATCTCTGTTGTGTTCCCACATTGAGATGAGGGTTCTTGTCTTAAATGGATCCATAGTCCTTCTCCTACAGCACAACAGTGCCAAGCTTAGCAACTGTTGTTTTATGTTCTTATAAATCTTTAAACATCTTGAACTAGGTCAGACCAAACAACGTTTCTTTTCAGAGAGGTGAAATATCTTGCACGTGTATTTTCACTACTGGGGATTTATTTGTATTTAAATGTCCTTCCCTATTGTTGGATTCCATATAACATTTTCCTTCGTTCCTGCACACAGATGTGAGTCACTGGCAAGTCTGCACAGATTCCCATGATAGTCTCCGATCATCCCAGTTCTCCGAAGCTGCCTCTCTCATAGCCCTGGGCCTTAAGTGCTCTGCCTTCAGAGCTGCTGTAAGAAAGCAAAATCAGCAGAGAACATTTCCTCACAGATTCTCTGACAAAACCTCTGAACAGGTTAAAGAAGAGAAACAGATTAAAGGCTTGAGGCTTGAATTATGGGCCTGGTTATTCAAAAGCCATAAAACATTGTGCTGTTCCCCAGTCCATCCCCCAAATCCTACTGGAACATAAAACTGTTGCTTTGATTCCTAGTCAGAGAAACCACCTCATGTTGAGATTGGGCATACTTTCTCCTATCAGAACCCTTTTTTGTAATTTTGGCTGCCAAAAACACCTGAGATCTGTGTGAATGTCTGGGAATATTGACTCGGTTAATGCAGATTCGTGGATACGTGAGACATCATCTGTGATTCTGCTTTGTTGATCCTGTGGGGAGATAGATTCCCTTTACACTGAACGCCATGTTTAGGGCTTGGCTGTGAGATTTTGCAATGTAACCTCCAGGGTTCTAGGTTTTTATCAGTTTTTAAAGCTGATATTTTACTTGTAATTCATGAGTTTTGTTAGCCTGAGTAATAATCTTTGCAGTGCACAAAAGCATTTGTCCGGGGATTCAAAACTGCTCTAGAAACAGAGGAACTTTGTTTGTGGGATTAACAAAGAACACTGTATCCTCCTTGTTTTTAAATGACGTCTCAGTGCTCCTGAATACTTTCCATTTATGAGCAGGGGGAGCAGATTATAGATTTGTAATAAGAAAATTCCAGGGTGCCAACTGTGCTTGCAAAGTGCATTTTAATTATACAGACACCTGTCCACTACAAACTTGTAATATTTCACAGAGGTCACTGAACAGGCAGTTGATGGAAATGACTTTTATTCAATACCAACATGGTCTGAGTTTGTGACACTGATCCAGAGGTGAAAGGCTAAAATCCCAATTTCCAATAATCAGATCTAGCCAATCCCCATATCGTGCTGGAGGTAAAAGGCCTAGGTGCTCTTTGCACTTACACTGAGAAACATTTAGAAATTACTAAAAGTTCAGCTAAATTACATTAAGGATTTTTAACACCTGCTAGTAGCTGCTACTGAAGGAAAGTATTACAGTGAAACCTGGTCTAACGTTTTAATAAACAGCTCTCTGTGTCACTGGCTGCTCGCCCTAACATTTGAGACGAAGATCTTTATTTTGAGATTGGACAAGTAAGTGAAAGACAGCACCAGATGGATCAAAGAGACAACAGTAGCAAACTCTACAAAGTCTTGAGCTGTCTGTTTTCCTTGTCTCTTTGCTTGAGAATCTGTAGAGTTGTGTTGTATTTAATTATGTGCCTTTCCTAAAGCTAATAACAAACTTCTCTTAAGCTGCAATTCTGTCATGGTGTTATTGATTGGGAATACATCACGGTGTTCATAGGAAACCACTTCTGTCATTTATATTTACCAATCTTTAATCAAGTGAATTGCTTTTCTTCCTGATTACCACAAAAACCTCCTGTCACAAGAAGAAAGCTTTAAACAGACATAGATAAGAATTTATTGACTAGGTGATAGTTTTCAGCACATCCCTGAGGAAGGAATGGTTCTTAAGGGACACAGCCGTGGGCAGCACAACATTGCAGAGCCAGGCCTATACCACAAACCCTAAGTAATGTTCTTCTTGCTCTTGGCAGGGAGATAATCTTAGTGACAGGTCCTGTCTCCCTGCTGAAGCACTGAAGTCTCACTTTAACCCACTCTCTGTTGTCTGTTGTGGAAACAAGTTATTCTTGACTTGTTTTACTTATTCCTCTCTACCTGAACTCCAGGTTTGGATCTGCTGCATTACAGGGGGTTCTCAGTTTGGGTGTGTAGTTCAGGAGCTTATAACTCCAGGGAACATATTATATATCCCCAACCCTGCCAAGGTATCAAACTTCACCAGCAGCAGTAGGAGGTTAGATCCCCTTAGATCCCCTCATATTCAGGTGAGATGGGGTGGCTTACCCAGGCGTGGGGCAAAGCAGAGGTTGAGATTTAACTCAAAGGACCATCACCCAAGAGGACAAGAAGAATATGACACCTTCTTGTGGGTTTGGGACATACCCTTGTGCAAGAAGCCCGATGAAGATCCCACTTGGCGCTCTCCTTTCTTTCCTCTTCCTGGAGTCCCCTCCAGCTGTTCTCTTCTCTCTGATAGCTCCGGGTAACATCACTGTGAGCCAGCAGGGAAAACCAAAGGTGAACAGGACTAAAGGCTGCAGCGTCCTGCTTAAGACCCCCAGCTGTTACAGAAAAAAAGGGCCTGTTCTAAATTGTTTTTTTCAAAAATACTGCTTTGGTGATTCCTGCTTTGCCCTGCAGGAGAGCTGGGTTTGAATCTGTGGATGGAGTTGAGGATATCTGGCTCGTGGCCTGTGTAGCTGCTTGCAGTTGGTTAATGGCAAACTCTTTGCTGCCTTTTTGTGGGGTTTAATTCTGTCCTAGCTGCATTTCTACAATCAGATTCATTTGGGCAGAATAGCCAAGAGCTGAATGAGGACTGAGTGTATTCTGCTGCATTGGTCAGAATTTGGAGTAAGAATCATTCCCGTTTGGGTGCGTAGTGATGTACACATCTGGTATACAGAGAAAAGTAATGACACAGAGCACCAGCCCTAATAGGAAGTTTCACTAGTCAAGTCTATGACAAATAGAAATTATTCTGTAAGTGGCACTTATGTATCCTACACATTATTACTTTCAAAGTATAGTGGAGAAACTGAGACAGTGGAAGTCAATGAATCAAACTAAACCACCTACTCGAGAGCAACTAAAAACTCAAAATATGGGAAAACACTTAGGACTTACCTGGAATGAACCAAGTATACTTCCTTCCTTGCTTATGTCCCAAAGTGTTTCTCTCCCCACCCCCTAATTAATACATTTTATGTAGAATAAAATACTTTAAAAGCTTATTTTTAGTCTCAAAATACACTTTAAAACTCAAAGTGGATCATTTAGAACATTAAAGTGTATTAACACTTTCAAACTAAACAGTAATACTGAATAACTTCTGTTATTCCAAGACTAGAGGTGCATAAACTATAATCTTAAAATCTTTGTCAAAACCTGCATGCATAACTTCCAAGAAATAATCAGGGGAAGGGGGTGGGGAGGGAAGCCCCATTTGAGGCATTAACATGAATTCTATAAGAAAAAGAATAATCCCGTGCCTACCCAACTGTTGCTGTCTTTCAGATCTTAGTGAATGACGAACTTCTGAAATGTCAGTAGCTTTCTTTTTCTTTTGTGCTACTTTTGGTAGTCTAATGATTTTTACTTTGCATTCTAGATAAACAGATCCTTGAGAGAGAGACTAGAGACTTTTAATGGTATCCCTCCTCTCTTCCTAATATTTTCCGGATAGTACTGTATCTGTAATCACAATGTGTCGGATTATTATCTGTGGTGACAAGCTATGTGTTCTCTCCCATTTCACTTGGTAGAACTGAGTGCAGATGAGTCCTGCTGGTAGTAGGACATGAAACATAGGAGACTTATGAGCCATTTTAGGAGGAAATTCATGAATGTTTTTTTAATTTACATTTTAATTAAGTTTCTGGCAGATGGAAAAATTAGAAATCAGTGTGTGACAGTCAGTCCTCACACTGAGAATAGGAATAAGTGCTGCCGGCAGCTGACTGCACAGGGGAAGGATGGAGTGGATCTTTTTCTTCTCCCCCCAAAGCAAAAGCCTTTCCCTCTAATTGTCTCTAACATGGATCAACCACCACAACGTATAAAGAGTATAATGTATAAAGGCTCTGAGAAGAAGGAGAGGCGGGACTCTTCTTCCACACCAGGGTCTTCAGACAACTCATTCCTGCCAGCATCCGCACTTTCAGTGCGTTTTGTTGTACTGCATCCTGCCTTATTTTTTTATATGACGAGTGTTCCTTTGGCTCTCTAGGGAGCGATCTGTATTGGATTTCACTTTAGGTAATTTCGTCAGATACTCAGCATCATTTCCCCCTCTTTATTTCTTTTCAGCTTATTGTCAATAACCTAATCAATTCTTCACTGTCTCCAGTGTTACTATACGTCCCTCAAACTTGTGTATATAGTCATTCCTTTCCATTTTAGTTTCTTTTTCATTGTTTGAAACTACTATGAAAAGACTTGTTAATCGTTTCTCACCAAGTCAATACTTTATTGTCTTTGCTGCCATTGTCTGAATTCCATCAAGTCTGTCTATAATCTTTTGGCCCAGAACTGAATTCAGTGTTTGAGATGAGATTGCTCTAGAATTGCAGAGAAAAAGCAGGTGAAGGGCTGTTTGATATGCTGGCACTGTTCAGTGTTCTGTCACTGTCTAAGGAAATATGACTGAGGACAGAAGATCTTTCATCTTTAATGTTTTCATAATAGTTTTTTGGCCATAAGCTGAAGATGGAGTTCAATCAATGTGTAGCTGTTCCTTTTAATTTTGCGGTCTTGATATCCCATAGTCCTACATGCTCTGTCGTGTAAGAATAAAGTGATTTTGAATTGGCTGTTGAAATCTCTCCGGAGTTTTTCTTTAAGTATGCTCATTAATGTATGGGGAATACATCCCACAACAAAACGGGAGGTGCTAGAGCTGAGTCTGTACCCTATTGCCTTTCAGTTGTGAGCATGAGCATGAAGGAGAGATGTCACTGAAGTGTGTTTGGGAACGCTGGAGCTGAATTCCTTCAGGTGATGTTAGGTTGACTGAAATGAGAGAAAACTTCTAACTTCTGCAAAGGCTGAACAGCTGGGGAGCCAGCTGAAGGGTTTCAGTGCCCACGCTTACAGGAGCTAAGTTAGTTGTGACACCTCCAAACTCTGCTCCAGTACCGCATCCATTTGATGTGTCTTGCTGTAGCAGTGAACGGAGGTGGCTGCAGAGCCCGAGGAGCTGCAGCTGTGGTTATAGCTGGCCTAACCATACAGATTTACAGCACTCAGTGAAGGTGTTTGCACAGCAAAATGAGTAATATATGAAGAAATTTTCTAATAAAAACACACATGATGTCTAGATGGGAAGCACCTGGAGCTGCTCAGCCTAATGAGGCTGCATGTTCTCATTTTGTTCCCCTGCTACAGTTTGTTCTTTCAAACCAGTGGCTGAGTTCTGTTTTGGATGGCACTGGATGAGATCAACGCTGTCTTTCCTCCCTTGTTCTTTCCCAGAGTGGACTCCAGTTGTGGTCGGGTGGGGGGGATATTTTCAGATTGCACAGATCATCAAATTGAGCCCTTTCTTGGTTTACCCTATGCCTGGATCATGAAGAGATGCCAGATTTTTCACTGTACCTTATCCTCCCTTATTTTTCATATGGCAGAAAGGGATTATGAGCTTGATTCAGCTTCTTTTCTGGGCTGTTACTGAGCTAATACCTTCATTACAAAGCTCTTGCCTGTAACGTAAGGATAGGCCCTGGCCCACTGGGAGCGCCTGTACAGCAAGGTGAAGTGTGAGACACCATATTACAACCCACAAAGCCCCGGCTTCATTAGAAACAAATTCTGCAGTCTAGACACTGAAATATTCCCTCTAATGCAAATGACCTTGGTTTGCTAAGGAGGATGTGCAGAGCTGGGCGCTGAAGATGTTACTAGTAACTGAGGAAATATTTGTACAATACTTATTTTATATTAAGAGTTTTCCTTTGAGCCACATGAACATTTTGAAGGGTTACCCAGTGCTCTGTGGAGTAAAACCAGATGTCTGAACGCTACCACTAAGTTAAGGTGATCTTAATAATTCCTCATATCCATGAGATGGAATATCATCAGTAAATATATGATCTTTAATTCTCTTCATGTCTGCTGCTGCGGTGGACCAAACTGACTAGAATTCATTTGGGACACTTCACCTCACAAAACTGCTTTCATTCACCAAAATGTACTGTTATGAATAGAAAATGTTTGTAGCAAAACACTTCATTGTGCACAGACTGCAAAATGAGTGAGAAAGAAGAGAGGTAATGGTGACTAAAAGCCCCCAAGTACATTCAGTCTCTGGTCTCTGATGGGCTTGTGTTCGGGCACGGAGACGTCCTGTGACCCTTGCAGCCGTCATCCCTTTCAGCAGCGCAGGTGGAGGGGGTGGAGCACACACAAAGAACTGATGATTTTTAGTGGTCCCTCTGGACTATGATTAGGACAGATGGGCAGGCAGAGGAGATGCTGACTGAAATGCATCTGTCACAGAGAAGAAGAGATCTTTAGGCACATTGCACAAGCTCTGGTTTCAAAAATTGAGTTGGCAATCCACTATTGCTTACAGAAGAGATCTTGCTACAGGTCTTACATGTAGCTTTTGAATTCTTGGACTTTCTTGAATGTTGCCTTAACACCAAGGAAAGAAAAATGAGAAGAAAGCACAAATCATTCAGAGCAAAATGTAGGAAACCTGACTGTATATTTTAAATTCTTCCCTCCGGTTAGTTGTCTGTCAGACCAATTCACATGTTGGATTTAATTGCATGCATTTTTCTGACCATTGCAACATCTTAGATTAGTATATATTAATTTGGTAATTATCTTTATTTGAGTCCTAAACTGGATGCCTCTTCCTCTGATGACAATTTGTAATTCAGTTTTTGAAACTAATGAGATTCCTGTTGGGCTCTCTGCTGCCAGCCAGCCATTGTACCATGAGAAACAACTAGTTCTAATAATGATGTCCTAGATTACACAAGTTGCATTTAGCATTTCATATTTAGCACCCATAAATCAGACAGTTCAAGAGGCATCTTTATTGGGATATAAATGGGCTATTTGTTTTTGAACCTTTACATCTCCAGATAACCCATTAGGTGTGTGAACAGTAGCAGGTCCCGGAGTGATGTTTCCGCAGGTCCTGGAGTTCAGCTTCTGCAGGTGCCTGGAGCTGCCCACTCCCGACCTAAGCCCAGCTGTGGTTCTCAGACGCGTGCTGGAGGCCGCAGCGGTAGCCGTGTTCAGACCGTGCCTCCTGCAGCTTAACAGCCTACATTGCACAAATTTGCTGGGGTGCGTGCTCAGTGGTTCAGGGAATCCATATAATGACCTATATAATTTATAATAGGATGTAGTAATAAAGAATATATAATAATTAGTAGTTAGAAACTCACCCAAGAAATGGGAGGTTTGGATCTAATGTTTTCTTGAACCTGAGTAACCTCAGTTTTGCTCGAATATCCTTTTCTTGGCAGCAGGCCTTACAACATTCAGAAGGATTTGATTTTGGTGCAGAAACTAAGGACACACAAATGCCATTGTCATAATCTATTTTTTATTGATGATAACACTGTAATATATCCTTTTCTTCCATGCAGATCAGTTGCTATCCTGACATCAGATTCATGCTTTCTGTCTGCTTATCTTTCTTCATTTTATCTCAATAATTTAATTGCATGATATTAATGCTTCATATGTTCCATAAAAGCAAAGAGGGAAGGGTAAACCTTTGGCCTTTCCAGCATGCTTTGGTGTAATTTACTGGCGATTCTTCTCTTCCCTACAACATGGCCCTAGAACCCCATGATAAAAATGGGCAGCCAATCCAAACAGAAAATGCTGAAAAGGTTAAAGCTTTGATTATGTTAGTCTATAAATGTTCATGGGCTTTTTTTTTTTGCTAGAAAGAAAATGAGAGCTGAAAATGGCAATGGATGAATCATGCTTATTACAGAATACGGAAATGATATCAGTTCAACCCATTCTTGTTAATGCTGAAAGAACGTAATCTTGTGCCCTCTCCCTTTATGTCACTGCAACCCACCTTATCCCCTTAAATGAATGCATGCATCCATTTAATTAACCTGGTGAGATACTGAGATATAGATCTTTTAAATGCTTCTTGTGCAATTCATCTTGACAGCTGTCATAGAAATAACATCTTTAATGCCATATTCTTTATTTTCTGATTTATTGAAATTCCTGCTATTATTTTGAGCACACTGATAGGTTTGCTAGATTTAAGCCCTTAATCTGAACTTGTTTAAATCCTAGAAGCAATGCTATAGAAAGCTTTACTGGTGGTTTAGTTTGCTGAATAAATGGAAGATTATCTTTCATGAAGAAAGCATAAACGTATATTGAAAACCAGTTGAAACAGGGTGGAATTTAGTAGCTGAGACACTTTATTTTAAATGCTGTGTTTCCGGAACCTTGTACTAAGAGTGTTCTTTGCTGGCAAGTGATCACCAGTCAAAAATGGCTAGAGACCATCCTATGTGCTCTATTGATTCCTTTTCAAGGGACGGGGTAAGGGCAGGAGGGATCCACAGCATTTGGCACTCAAATTAGTCAGCCTTCAGTTTGTTTGCAGGCTGCCAGGTGTCTGTGTCATTATTCTTAATGAAAATCACAGCAAAGATGAGAAGGTTCCTTGTATAACTCCGGCCTTTCCCACACTTCCTTGGGGCTGCTTTATCACGGCCTTGTTGATCACCACGGGACAGTTTTCAACCCAGATTAGAGAACTACTGGATTAGGGAGGGTTTGGGACCACAAAATAACTTGCAGGGCATGACTGGCTCTGTGTGCTGCCTGTACCGTTCCAGCATCCTTTGGAACAGTTTTAGGCATTTTAAGGAATTTGCGGTATATCAAACGGAATTATTCCACAGAAAAAAAAAAGAGGACTAGGTAAGAGTATTTTTTTATCAAAATATTTTCTCTCTGACTTGACATGTTTTATTTTAATATAATTTTTGAAAGCCAGTCAGAGTATCTAGATATGTAGGCACAATGGTACAGCAGTGCTGTGCTTGCTGCCTTGTAATTCCCATAGTATTCTCCTTATCTAAGCATTTTAGGTCCCTGCATTGGAATTTTTCTAATTTAATTAACTCATTAATGCTGGCACATGGCACATTCTCCTTCCCTCTCGGCAAAAATGTGGCTTGCTTATCTAAATAGCAACCTAATCCAGGGGGTGTGAATGTACAGTGCATACATTAGCGCCAACAAACTGCTGACCAGTCTAAGCAAATACCTGGGAGCATTGGGCATTAGGCAGCAGGCCCTGCTTACAGCTTTGCTATGAAATACACTGGGGGTGGAACAAAACCACTTAGCTCAATTTCAGTTTGCAGAAATGCAGATGTCGCTGTAGTTTTCAGTTTCTCAAGTGTTGAAGTTTGAAGCATCAGCTCAAAAGAGAGTTTTGGAATACTTTTTCCACTTCATTGCTTAAAGTCATGACCAGGCTAAATACCATGGTGGGGAGAGGTAGGGGTGTGGCAATGAAACCATTTTCGTAGGTCAGCTTTAATCACTAAGCAGAATTTTCTCATCTTTTGTGAAGGTGGAGCTTCTGCTATTTGTGCTCTGATGGTTTGAACACTCTACCATTTTAAAAAACGAGGGAAATACTCAAAAGCTTAGTACAAACCTAGTGGTTTTGACTGGCCTACACCCGGGAAGATAAATGTAGTGATTTTATAGAACTGAGCAGTCTTTGATCTATTGAATACACATCAAGCCCATAATTCTGCAACATTTTTCCTTCCAGCTGTGGGAAGTCCCAGACAAAGTGTACTGTCCTTTCTACTCCTTTTCCTACAAGTACCACAACAAAAGCAAGTGGTGTTAGCACCACAGTCAGCAAAAGAAATGCAGCCAGACAATGACAGATTCAATTCAGTTAAATTAGGTTCTCGAGAAACTGGATCACTCCAGAGATTGGTAATGAGATATAAAATCTTTCACCTTTAGGTCACCTGTTCATTCTAACTAACATTTGCATTGATGGTAATTTTTACTTTCTCATAGCTGCTTCCTGACCTACGCTAGTGATATTATTTTCCTTCTCTGTTCATTGCTGAGAGATAATAGCAGTTCTGGCTATTCCCTTTCAGCCTTAAAGAATGGCTATTGAACAAGCAGGACTATCAGAGGAGAAAAAAAAGTGCTCAAAGGTGATCACTGTATAACTTTGGCCTCATTCTGTTACCCAACAGTTTGATGTCCACATCACAAAAGCTGTCCTCTGCTTCACACCTGGGCAAGACAAGCAGAGTGCTGAGAGGGAATCCCTTGCTGCCCAAGGGGGTTCTGCCTTTGGGCAGGTGTGCAAAGCAGAGGGTGGGGAGGCTGCATCATACCCATTCTGAATTTAAACAGAAGGACACAAAGCTGTCATTTTTGTCTTGTGTCACAACTGCTAAATTTATACTAATTTGTAAGAGACAGAAAAATAAATACAGTCCATTTCCAGTTACCAAAGAGATATACTGTGTGCTGGTTCCCAGCTGGCATTTGTTGGCATAGCTTTGTTGAAATGCAAGTGCAGTTTCAAACGGTCTGAAAATATCTTGGATGCGTATCTGAGGAATATAATGTTATACATTTTCATCAGCTAAAGTGATATACATCAATCATCCTTTGCTACTACTAGAAATGAAGAAGGTATTATAATCCAAGAAAATTTCTTGCATAGATTTTAGAGAGTGCTTTTCTATGTTAATCATACAATTTCTCCAGGGCATAGTTTTAGAGCCATCTCCTGAAGTAATGAACATTCTTGTACTGAGTACTAAAAATACTGTGCTTTAGGATATATAATCAAGCTGATGTCTCTGGCTTGCTGGCTTTATGAACAGTGAGAGAATACTGTAATGAAGCAAGATCCCACTTAGGTCTTCCCCTGGGAGTTTTTTTCTGTGTTCCATACAAAACCGTCTTCCCCGAGCTCGATGCAAAGCTGAGGAGACAGTAGGCAAACAGCTGGGACTTGTGTACTTTTAGACTGATCACTTCTTGAGGATACACGCTTAATTGCTGAGTGCCTCTCACTTCAGTGACTTCCCAATGTGCTTACCACAGATGAAATCTATAGTCCCTTGGAGAAGGGTCCTGCAGTGGAAAAGTTTCCTGCAGCACAAAGAATTGTCAGATGTGCCCCCCCAGACTGGGCAATGTACGTATGTGAGTGCAGTATCAGCGAAGACACCAGGAATCAGAAGTGACTTTGTGACAGTTCACAGTTCAGCTGAGCTAAATGGGACCGTCAGGGTCTGAATGCTGGTTACTGGAGTCTCTGCTGTAAAGATATCACCAAGCAAATTCATCAGGGAAGGCAGACAAAATTCTATGGTTTCTTCTCCTGGTAATACAAAAATAGTATTTCTGATGATTGGACAAACTGATTCTCAGTGCTTTTATATTTTTAGACTGTTCCATCTGGACAACTGTTCTCCTCTGCTGAGCTTCCCAGGGGATGTGTTAGCTCTGTTTTGAATTGTTAGTGATTTGCTTGGTCTCAGAGGAAGAGAGATTTACCTGGGAGGATAATTTTCTCTTCATGACAAGGAGTATGATGCACAAAAATGATCATTCCAAGGTGGAAACTTGTTCTGTTTTTAAGTACTTCGGTCTGATGAGTTTTCTTTAAAGGCTTCCTGAGTTGGGTACTTTGAGGCACCAGCATATGTTGGTTCAGGCGATGTGTGGTATTATCTTGTCTGATAATTACCTTTGAGTCGAAATTGGAAGTGGGTTCAGCCTTAGGTTGTTCAGTCTTCAGGAGAGATCCATGACAGCCCGCTAGTGGTAACATGCTCAAAGATTTGGATTTCTATCATGTGTGTGTTGGGGAAGGAGTGACGTCTGCAGGTCAGAGGCTGCTTCACCATTACATGAGTAGGTGCACATGCTGTGTTAGGTAGGGCTCCAGTGAATCTGCTCCTTGAAGTGGCCAAGGCAGCATAGCACATAAGATATGGGAATAATCCTTTCTCCTTTTACTTCTAAACTAGGATTTGGGGTGGTTCCACCAAATACCTGTAGACAGAAACTTCAGGCATTAATTAATATTAAATACTTGACCTTCTATGGGGAGAACTGGTTTCAACTGTATCTCTCACTAGCTCACTCCTAAGTGGTTCTGTGCTCACCGATCAACAAAGATTCCCTCAGTGGAAGTCATGGTCTCCAGGCATGATGAATGCCGAGAAGAATGATATAAAGATTACGTAAGGTCTTTCTTTTGCTAATTTCTGGCATAATCACAAGAACAGTGTAATGCATTGCCTCTCTGTTTGTTCAAACCTATTGTGGTATTTCTTTTGAGACATGATAGCTAATCAGGAAACAATGGTAATTATGTGATAGCACACCACTGAGATTCCTTATTAGCTGAATTAAATAATGCATGCAGCTTTAGGATTGGTACTACGAAAAGGAAACAGGGGCTTAGAGATAAAGCTGGAAAAAACCCACAAGGCAGCAATGATCACAGTGAAGTAACTGAGATTTTCCTACCGTTATGTGTTCATGTTCTCATTGCATGTGTTCTTTAAATGAATGTGTATAAAGCCTAATTTTGATCCCTTTTGAAGAAAATGGCCTGAATTCTGGTCTTGCTTAAGTGTATACCAGAAGTGCAAAACAAGTACAGGGGGTACCAGGTGGTGTTTAACAGAAGTCTGAATGGCCACTGTGTGGCTAGGTAGCTGCACCAATTACAGTTTCCCTGTGGGAAGAGTTTTACAAGGGCAGCCCCAGTTGCAGTGCCCACGTTGTACCTGATGATCCCAGTTTGTGTCCAGGAGCCCTCTGACATCCAGCTGGTTTCCTGCTCTCCTTGCAGGGCCTGTCCCTGGCCCGTGTTCAGACTGTGATGTGTCCCAGAGCATCCGGAAAGACTTGTGGTGGTTTTATCTGCTGGTTGCCACCACAGTGACAGATGGGGTTGTTCACAGGTGCATGAGGAGTCAAGTCTATCCGTGGGTATGCCAATACATCTGGAGGGTGCATGCAAGGCTTCTTTTGGGAATAACAGCCAAGCCCAGAGGTGTTCAGGCATCACCCGGCTCTCTGTGACTGAAGGTGCTGTCCACAATAACTAAAAAGGGTCAGAAACAGACAGATTTGTCTTTTGCTTAATCTTGTTTTTCAACGCAATACATTTCTCTAGGTTTAGTATTAAATAGCACTGTATAAATATGTCAGCCTTACTAGATTTTTTTTAAAATAGGCTTCCACATCAAATCTTGTCTAAAAAATGAGAGCACATTCTTGTAGTGAAATCTCTTTGTCCTTAATGGGAGTTCACCCAGATTAAGAGATCCAGGATGTTGCCCTCTGCTACAGTACATGCTGTCACTAGGAGATGCAGGAGAAAATTCCTGCAGTTGGTTTTGCATTTATGAGCGTATCTGCCTGCCTTAATTTCGCCTAGAGTCTGATTTCTCTTATTATTCTACTACTTTCTGTAAATCCTAAATAAATTAATTAGCTTTGCCCATGTTCCTCATTCACACATGATAAATACTACCTTAAAATACAAGCTAAAGCTTTCAAACATGTTTATCATCAGGAACATTTAGGAAAAAAGGGAGTTGGCAGTTGTTACTTGTAAGCTGTGGCTTGGTTTTTGTAGAAAATACCAGCCAGGTATAACCAAACCCCACAAAACCGGAAAGACTAATTCCCTTTGTGAGAACTTCACTGTACAGGCAGTGGGACTGTGTGATTATCGCAGCAGAATCTTTGACCTTAAAAAGGAAAGTGCTGAGGGCATTTGTTTCTCATTAAGGATAATGGGAGTTGAAAGCTTTTAGAAATCTTCAGGATTAGGTCCAAAATTTGTACATCGTAGCAGCAGCGCAGATGTGCCAACAAGCAGGGTGACTGAGGAGTGCAGTTAATGTGAAATGAACTGTTTCCCTCCGTCTCCCTGGCCCCAGGTACTTCATTCATTCTGCAAATCCAGCTCCCAGCCCAGTTCAAAAGACACCATGAAAACATGGGAGGTATTGATAAAGACAGGAGTAGCAGATTTTGTGGGTTTTTTTTCCTCTGAGAAGTGACCCAAACATACTGATAATATTTCTGTGTGGAGAGTTTAGCGTTTTGGCACAGAAAATTCATTCCTGGAACGCAGCCTACTATAGACACAAAGTCATTAGCTGCTGGGTTATTACAAAGTTAATGATGAAAGACAGAAATTGTTAAGTAGGGTATTGAAATGTGCATTTAATTATTATTATTTTTTATTTTCCAGTGATGCAGGAAACAGCCTGACATTTCTGGTTGATCTAAAGGAAAACAAATAATCTCAGCTATGGAGAGAAAGAGACAACTACAGAAAAGGGAATTTGGGAAAAGACTTTCTCTGGACAGCAGTCTTGTGGTAAGAATGAATATTTACTGAATTTACTGAATACATCTTCTGTCATAAAAATATAGTTACTAAGAGGCAATTGTCATAATGAGGCACATTGTAAAGATGTTCTCTATTCATGACAATATCACAGCCTTTTGTGACATTTTTGAGATTCTCCAGAGCAAAAGTGCTGGAGGAATTTTACAGCATCCTAAATAGAAACGTCGTCGTATAGAAGCATGTCTCTGAATTCATTGGATTTACACAAGAAAGGAATCCAGACCAATATAGTAAACTTGTAATTAAAATCCTACTCAGCCTCTGTGGGATTACACTGTATTGCTTTATATTTAGTGTATGGGAGCTGTAGGCAGCTGAGGTCATCTAATCAGAAATGCTTGTTTTGCTATTGAGGATACTAGGAATAATTTGTTCACCATGGTGAACGTATAAACACCTGTAATATCACCTGAAAGAAACATAAATGCCACATGTTGTAAAATAATTGGTTTTGCTGTACGTAGGATTTGAATTCATTGGAATTGTGTTCTAGATTTATTTTTAGTTAATGTTTTCAAATGAAGGCTGAGATTAACAAGGAATTTTTATAGCTGTCCTATGGACATGACTGGAAAATGCTCATAGATGTTGAACGGTTATGCAAGAGGATAAACACATCAGTGTCAAGTACTCGGCACACTACTGTAACAGTTACTGAAACAAGCAAAGCTGGGAGAGCCGAGAAAACCTGTGCTATCTCTTTGATGTTCACAGAGATTGTCTTCTGAGGAAGAAGTTTGTTCCTGGATGTTGTTAATAGTCCTGTCTATGTTTTTGAGTACTCATTGCTGGGACTGGTGTGGGAAGTGCTGGGAGCGGGTGGATTTGGCATTGGTAGCCACAAGGCCTGGGTTCAGCTTCTAGGGATCACTGATTGACACTGGTTTTGCTCCTTGCGTGAAAGCCACAAATATCAAACTACCTCTAATTTTCCCCAAGTTCCTGTTCTATCATACCTCCTCTTAACTGCTGAGTTCATGTAATATGTCTGTCTTCAGTCCCCTTGAATCCACTCTAACCAAATTCAATCAGGACACTATGTTTTAGTCCAGTCACGTGCCTGTGCAAGTCCTTACGTCTCTCTTCTCGCATCTCTTCCCAAAGGTTTTGTGTTTAATCTCTCAGGCATTCAGGGCTGGACACTCTGCTTGAAAAATGTGGCCTCGATTTGCTCAAAACCAGCTTCTCCTTGTTTGGCGGAGTCTCCCAGCTCTATCATATCTCAGAAAGAATTCTGATTTCTGTGTGTTTAAAGGAAACACATTTCTACTTTTGTACACTGGACCACGAGATACAAACAGGCGTTTCTGATAACATTCCTCACTCTGCCTGGCTGTGCTGCTTTTCCCATGTGCATCAGATTGTAATCTTCCTCTGGAATGTTTTTTCCATGATTTAATCTCCAATTATTGCATAGTGCTCTTTAAAACAAAAAAAAAAAGTTCCCTCTTTCTTTCTCATCTCTTACACTCGGAATATATAGGCTACAATGATATTTGATGGAAGAGTGAGAAAGGGAAAGAGTTGTTTCTGAAGAAAAAGGCAAGGCTTCAAATTCATTAGAATATGGATCTGAGCCTTAAAAATATGAACATAAATTAAATCAGTGTGTTTTGTATTCAGGCCTATCCCACCAAACAATGAGTTTTAGGCTTTAGATGAGGAGGGTCCACTTCAGAAACCTCCTTAAATGACATGCCGGTGAGGAATGCCGTAGACGTTAAAACACTCTTCCCTACACCACAGGCACAGGAACTGCTCTGATCACCTCAGGTAAAGGAGTAGTGTTGTTTCATACACTACTCTACACCTTTCCAGCTGGTATCTTGGGGCGATAAGCTTTACAATGAAAGCAAATAAACCCTTTAAAAATTAAAACAAAAAAAGGCACAAATATGTTGACAGAATGTACTTCATAGCGCATATTCTTTTAGTGGGTGGCTATGGGCCTCATGAATGTTTGAATTAATGCTTTACTAGAAGCTACTAGTTTGAAGCCATGTATTTTATCAAGATTCAGAATCCTACCACTGTTAGGAAATGCCAGATTAGGAATCGATACAACTGGTGCCCAGGTCAAAGGGGAGACTTGCTGTTGGCTTTGATGAAATTAGGTCCTTATCAGCTTTTACTCATAATATCACAGGTATGATTCCAGAAATCTCTAGTACAGCCAATGGCTGTTCCTGCTCTGTAGGTTCCCAATACTGGGCAACAGACTGGAGGTTTATACACCCAGACACTCATTTACATTTGCAGACAAGGCAGGTAAGCTGGCAGTGACATTGATGTTTTATAGCTTTATATTCACACAAACAATTGCATAATATTAATTTCATAACGATTCTTACAGGAAATCCTTTGAGATCAATTAAAGAAAATAATATCTTTGTAATTTCTGCCTGATATTTAAAAACCGAAACATACCACCCAAGAAGGATATACATTATACAGCTTCAGTATGACTTTATATCACCTTATTGTTTTGTCTGATCTACAAGTGAAGATACTGTATTTTGGTTTTATAAAGTTTTCTTCTGCAAATTGATTGCAATCAGAATAATACAACTCTGAAAACCACACTGGTTTGAGATAGGAGGACTGAAGAAAATCTCTGATTCGTTTTTGGTTCTAAATAACAAATTTCCATCCTATCATGTAGTGATGACATTAGTACAGATATTATATCCTAATATGATAAGACAGACCATGGGTGGAGACCAAGGTGGAACTCTGCATCTTTTGCATTGCTGTGTAAGAAATTGAGACCAAAGCCTTTGCTCTTATTGCCTTGGTACTTTTCTTTAAAATAAACGGCAAGATTCATAATGTTGATGGAATATACTTCTTTGGAATACAACGCTTAGCTGTCACATATCTCCTTGTCAGACTGTTTTCTGTTTATATTGGGATGGATAGCTATTAAAAGAGAAACAGATCTTTCTAAAGAACATTCTGCCTCATCACGCTGCTTACATCCTTAAATCCTTTAGGTTTTGTTGAAAAGAACAGCTTTACAGAGTGAAATAGTGAATATTTCATAATTTAAAATGTTTTCATGAATAATTTTTTCATCGTAAATCTTTCACTTTAGCATATGTAGTTGAAAAGAACTAGTGAATGAAACTAGGTAAAAACATGATGGAAAGGGATCTTTATGTATTCTTTTTTTCCACTTCAGGTTGAAATATAGGAAGAACATTAATATAAAAACACATAAGAAAATAAAAAAAGTACTTTAATAAAATTAAAGCATGTGTTTCATTATAATATGGGTATAATGAAGACTTGTTGATGTGACAAGGTTTCTTTGGTAATATTTTCAATTTATTATCTTGTATGTGGGGGAGGCATCTTAGACAGGGAATGCTATTAGAAAGGCTAATGAAAGGATTGATTGTATTTTAGCTTTTCCCTACCAAGTTCTTCAACAAAAAGAAAAATGAGGAGCAAAAAAAAAAAAAAGGACAACAAACCCACACCCTAAAGAGACCCAAAGCCAAGCTTCTAAGTAACTTGTGTGGGATGAGGAGAGTGGTAGCAGGTAGCCCCAGTGCCACCGGGGCTGTGTTGGCTGCTCTGTCCATTGGGTTGCTCTTTGAACAGGACAACCCCCCTCTCCTTTGCCTGATCCAGAGGGTCCAGTTGTCCCTCAGGCCCTTTTGATCAGGACAAAGTCAACGTTTCAAGCTGTGCTTTTTAGTTGTGTGGGTAATTCCCAGCCTGACCGCACACGTGGTTGGCCTTACAGCCACGGCAGCATTTTGCTGGGGAGATTTGAGAACAAAATATCTTTTTGAAGCAGCCAGCATTTATCAAAGTAAAAGTTTTTGTTTTTTTGAAAATGAGGCTTTTTCTTCTGCAAACAAGCTGAGGCAAAGTGCCTCTGTGGCGGCTCCTGAACTGTGCTCTGCTTCTTTCATTCCGGTCACACGCTCCCGTGGGGCCCTGCAGGATTTGCTTTAATGACACCACTTGGTTGTAATAAGCGTAGCAGCATAGTGTAAAGCATTGTACTGGGGTGTGGGAGTAATACCTTCACCTAGTCTACCTGCAGTTTTATTGGCACGTGCGAAAACACCTAAGTTGAATCGGAGACCTTTGAGGAGTGTGAGTGTGTTATCTGTGAGTAATGCACGGGGCTGGGAGCCAGCCTGGGGGTTGAGGCCAAAACCTGTGGCCTCTAATCAATTTCTAACTCAGTTGAATACATTTCTAATTCAGTTTTCTAATCAATAGATAGGAGGTTATAATAATTTCTTACTTCATAAGTATTCTGAGAACAGTCTGATTAGTATGTGTCTGTAGTCTGCTTTGATATCTTCAGATGAAAGGTGCCACGGAGAAAGCGACATTATATGAAAGCTGTGAAGAGCACTGTGCCAGCAAGGCGGGAGGGGGACTCTTCGGATGTGGGAATTAAATTCAGCGAAGGGAATACCATGACTTCTTGCTAGTTGACTGTGACATTCACAATGTGTCTAACATCACTACATAACATAATCCAGCATTTTGAAATGAAAGGTGGCATTAAAAATACTGCCTTGTCAGATGCTAGCTAATGTTATAACGTCTGTAGCCTGATCTTTTTTTTCCACCTAGAACTGCTGCTAAATTCCTTATGAATCTGCAACTATTTTCAGTCTTCTTAAAACTTGGATTTTTATTTGTGTGTGCATTTTTAATTTAGAATTTTATTCAGTCCTGCTTGTACACAGCAACAGAAAAGAAGCACATACCAGGAGCATAATGAGGCAGTGCAGAAGCACCATGCAGCACTGGAGAAAACATGCAGAATGGAAACCTCAAAGAGTTTCCACAGTGTGCTGCAGAGGCAAGTGAAAACATCTGTAACATTCAGTATGTAGAGCAGGAGCATATGTCAAGGAGAACAGTTTAATAAAGGGGACAAGTGTGTTGTTTTGAGGTAGAAGACAGAATACAGGAAGGAACAGCAGCAAAATTCATGTACTGCTACTAACTCAATAGGTTAATGTTTGCACATTCACAGGGAAAACCCTAAAACATCGAACTGACATAAGGACTCAGCAAACTGAGTTGCTAAGGGAATATCGGAAAAGTCTGTTCCTTATGGCAACGTTAGTATTGCTTGCACTGTTCTGCAAATCTGACAGTGAGGATGGCAAATTGACTGCTATCGGCTGTCTCTATAATAGACAGTCCTGAAATCTGCTTGAAACTTTGTGAAAAAGAAAATCCCGATGTGGGCAGAGTATGTAAAAATCTTCTGAACAGAAGAGAAACAGGTTGGCTGTTGTGCACACCCAGTGCCTTTAAACACCAGGACTTTGCAAAAATGGAGCTATCTCTGAAGGTGTTGCCAATAGCACATACTTGTCTGCATTTGCATTTTTATTAAAGTGTAAATTGGAACAAGAGCTTTGGTATGTCAGGCATGAGAAAACACAGAAGAAAAGAACCATTTGAAGGGGTCAGTTCACAGCAGAAGCTGGGGAGAGGTAAGGAGAAACCACTGATGGGACAGCAGTGCTCAGGCTTTACTGGTATCAGCATATCGCTAATGCTAATAATGTCAGAAACTCTCTGGTCTGCATGGGTTTAAAGACATCACTGATGAGCGCAGCAGTGCATCTGTGGTACTAGAAGTACAGTCTGCGTCAGCTTGGATAAAGGCAGCATATAGTCACCAGTTTCACCAAGTAAGGAGGATGATGGCATTTCCATGTAGCATTTCCATGGTGAAGGCATCTGGTTTGGATTTCATCTGCAGAAGAGAGATTTGAAAATAAAGAAGTGTGTAAAGCACTGGCCATCCTGGGGGCAGTCAGTTTATTTAAGTGCCATTCTTGGCCTCTGGAGCAGCCTGGCAAAACCTAACACCATAACTAAAATATACAGGGGCTGCAAGTTCAAAAGGACTCAGTGAGCCCGGGGAATTACTTTAGAAGAAGTAAGTGTCGGGCATAATGTGAAGAAATGGCTCTATTAGGTGCCAGTGCCATGGAAAGAACTGTAATCCTTGCTTGGAGTAATACAGATAGTAACCTGTTACTTTGATTAAAGCTAGTTTATACCAATAGAAACCAGTGACCCTTTGCAAGAACTGGAGAGGTGGATAAACAACAATAGCTGCATAGCAAGCTAGAGAAGATATTGCCTGAAGAGACAATAAAAGCAAAAAGCTCATATATTGCATTGAAAACAAGGAAATATTGCATGGAGCGTGTTGTTCCTGAGCAACAGTTGGAACAATATTCCTGCTGGAAGATGCAGCAGTGGTTTATTGATCAAAAGCACTGACTCCCACACAGGCAGAAGTGTGCTCCGAGAGAGGGATTATTTACCATTTGTTGCTGCACATCAGAAGTTACATCAATAGGTATATATGGTGACAGGGTGACAGCTGAAACAGAACCCAAATCCCTGGGGAGCTTGCTTTGACAAGCTGCTGGCTTTTGCTTTCTCATGCCTTTGGCACATGAAGTGACAAATGTGAGACTTGAAGGTTAAAATAAAAGCTTTAAGAGAAATTTCTGTAGCTGATCTGCCCTTGTTCATTGTCACAGAACTTGGTGCAAGAGCAGAGAAAAACGAAGAAGTACAGAGAACAGAAAAGATGGGTTTACTAGTGCCTGTAAATTAGCTGGCAGATGGAATGAGAAAAGCAGAGGGCAATGATGTTTTGTGGCTTTTCAAAAAAAAAGCAAGAAAAAAAGGCAAAAAAAGAATTTAAACATATTCCTTGTGACACTTGCAACATGAAAATATTAAACCCCAAATTATTTCGAAAAGCTTTTAAAGGCACTGCTTTGGCTGCAGAGGGGGAACTGAAAATGAAAATGAAGGAAAAAACAGGGCAAATGTCTGCATGTGTTTTGAAAGAGATTCAAGAAACCTTAGCATGGTACAGTACAAAATTTGGGTGCAGCAACAAGGAATGGGTGTCAAATGTTCAAGTTGACAAATGAGGGGAGTTTGTGGTAATTCGCAGTTGCACATAGCAAGGATAAGAAGAAAATGGTCATAGTCTCATCTTGGTGCAGAGGAGACAACTGTGCTGAGAGCTGATTTTTATAGGTTTTCTTCAATATCATCCACCTAGGGATATATTAAGGAGAGATCTTGCCATGGAACCATGTGACTGATAGTAGATCTTTATTCTGGATGGAGCCTCGCATCATGACTGGCTGTCAATCAACACCCCAGATCCCTCTCTGCCAGGCTGCTTTCCAGCCACTCTTCTCCGAGCCTGTAGCATTGCTTGGGGTTGTTGCGACCCAAGTGCAGGACCCGGCACTTGGCCTGGTTGAACCTCATATAATTGGCCTCAGCCCAACGATTTAGCTGGTCCAGATCCCTCTGTATGACCTTCTACCCTCCAGGAGATCAACACTCCAACCCAATTTGGTGTCATCTGCAAACTTGCTAAGGATGCACTCAATCCCCTCATCCAGATAATTGATAAAGAGATTAAATAGAACTGGCCCCAATACTGAGCCCTGGGGACAGCGCTTGTGACCGGCTGCCAACTAGATATGGCTCCATTTACCACAACTCTTTGGGCCCATTCCTCCAGCCAGTTCTTTATCCATCATGGATACACCCATCCAGGCCATGAGCTGCCAGCTTCTCCAGGAGAATGCTGTGGGATGCGCTATCAAAGGCCTTACTGAAGTCTAAGAACACCACATCCACAGCCTTTCCCTCATCTACTAGGTGGGTCACCTGGTCATAGAAGGAGAACAGGTCTCAGGGACATGGTTTAGTGCTAGAGTAGGTTATGGTTGGACTTGATGATCCTGAGGATCTGTTCCAACCAAAATGATTCTATGATTCAGAGGAGTTTTGATGACTTGCAATGTTCCCTGGGGCCTCCGGGAATAGCTGGTGAGTGTCTGCATCTGGTCCCCAGCCAGCTCAGTAGCCTCCTGCCTGCTCCTGCCTGTTCCTGCCCTCTTCCCTACAGGTGCTGGCATGGACACAGGATAGAGGAGCTGGAGTGGTGCAAACCTGCTCCTGCCCACGATCCTGGGCTGTTCTGTTCCGTTCCCTCTGCCCCTTCCCCATCAATTCCAATGTGTGTCTGTGACAGATGTAAGTCCAGCCGCAGAAGTGGAAAGGTCACGGAAAGCTTTGGATTTAACATGAATATGCACACATGCTGCATGGCCTGCCACATGATTATGTGTCTTGCTGTGATATAAAGGCTGCATATCATCAGACTAGCCAGAGATAAGCAGTTACCAAGGGAAATGGATATACTGGGGACCCTTATCTAGGTCCATTAAGCCACCAAATACAGCAGTGTAATTGGAGGCTTTGCCTGCCCAGATGTTAAGAGCAGAAGGCTGCCTGTAACAAGAGATTTGAGGAGATTGGGGTTAACTAAATAGGGATTTTATTGACAAACCTTTTAAAATGCTTCATGCCTTCAGCAATTAAACTTAACACACACCCTGAGAAGGACAGGCCTCTGTCTCTCACAGTTGCCTGATTCCGCTTGAATACAATCCTGGGCAGAAGAAAGAGATTATGTCCTATGTTGTTTTATGGCATTGATATAATTCCCTGCCTTGCAAGACTGAGAATGAATAATGAATGTACCTTCTACTAGTTCAGTCATGGCACCCTCTCAAATGTCCTCTTTTTGAATATTGTATCTCTAGAAGGATCTACGTTTCTCATGTGGACTTGTGTGTGTATAAACATACAAAGCAAAAAAATACCTTTGCAAAATGTTATGTTGGCATATCAAGATAGATTTATTTTACAAATAGGTATAGTCAACTCTCCCTGGTGTTCTTGAGTTTTGCTTATTTTATCCGCTTACTCACAGTGAATGTGGGCTAGCCTTGAATTGAAGCTATAATTTTGAACTGTCTGCAAACTAGAATTTCCAGCCTGTGTTAAAAATTCTGAGATTTTGGTATTTGGTTTAGTCCCAGCTGGAATATCCTGGCTTTGTTCTGTACATATATATATATATATATATACTTTTACCTCCCTTGCTCGTTTGATTCTATAGCTGTAATAGATGATGTACACTGAAAGACATGATGTACATAGTTTTGCTCCACAAGTTCACAATTTTGATCTTTAGATAAAGTGTGTCTTACTGAAAAATTCAGTTAAATCACTATACATTTTACATTTATGAAATAAGTGTTTTCTGCTTAAAAACCAAGCTGACGAAGAACTGGCTAAATCTTTCACATGGAAAATACTCTGCTTCATGCTATCAATAGAGCTACGTGACACTCCAGAGTGTAAATATGTCTATTGCTCAGCACCCCTGGGGCCAGGGCCATTCAAGGGTAGATACCCCAGTACCAGACATTAGTATTTTCTAGGGAGCCCGTGTGTGCTTGTCGAGCTCTAATTGCTGGGAACGGCTCTGCTGGCAGTTTATTTCTACCCACTTCTGTCCTTGGCTTCCGAGCCTGCCTGTCTGCTTGTGCTTTTAGGGCCTCGGTTGACCTAGATAGGAAGTGAGCTGGGATCATCCCGAAGCATTTAAAATAATTGGGTATCAAACAGCTGGCTGTATGGGAAGCTAACAGTGTAAATCGACAGAGTTTTTATGATTTCAATGGGTATTTTTTTCTAGCGTACAAAGAGCATCCAAGTAATTTTGGCTGAGAAATGGTTTCCCAACTTATTTCTGTAGTAATACCTTGGAGTTTTTCATTATAGTGAAAATCTCTAGCAGGTCTGAAGGGAAGAATTACCTCCACTGTTTCCAGACACCCAGTATGTTTTCCCTTTGCTCAAATTTATGAGTTTTGGCAAAGATAACTCACAATATGAGTGTGTTTCAGGGTAGTGGTTTCTCACACTGAATCCCAAAACAACGTGTAACTGTTTAGAAGGCTCCTATGTGTCTTTGGTGATGTACACATATGGGACATGGCTCTCCAAAATCCTGCCCATCTGTTTTCACCTCCAGTGTATTATTCACTGAATAGTCTTTTGAAATAGTTTTTTGAAGTGCTATTTACTTTCCAACTTCTTTCAAAGTTTTTACGGCATGAATTGCAGTCCTAGTCAAAAAGAGCAAGATTGACTCTTAATGAAAATTCTTTTGTTTGTATTGATTTGTAAGCAGATTCAAATATACATGTTTTTCAAATGCCTTTCCTGAAAGACAAGTGCTTGAATCAAGTGACTCCATGAGCTGTAATGCAGAATTCCTCTCAGATTTAAACACTAGGCTGGGACAGAATGGATATTTCCATCCTGGGAAATTTGATTCATTATTTTGATATTTATTTTCAACTAAAACTATTGTTCTACTTAGAAATGTTGAAAATATCTCCTCTTAAATGGAATTTACTTCCTTCCCATTTTTGCTGCAATGCCTTTGGAGAGGCATCATTTCTATGGCTCGTGCTGCCCAGCTGCCCTGGGGCCGGTGTGGAGCCCCGGGTGACACAGCTGTCACCCTCTGGAGGGGAAGCCAAGGAGAAGCAACCTAGGCCCTATCCAGTACACAGGCCGGAGGAGGTGAGGGTACTCAGCAGGTGAACTACAGTGCTTTGTGTGACCCTGAACACGGTGCTCAAGACTACAAATGGAAACCTTCTGACTCACAGTAATAAGAGGTGTGTGGGGGGGCCGTGTGTGCACTAAATTAGTATAAATTGTCCCCAGAAATTAAAAATTTTCTGTTATCCTAAATGAAATCTGGTTTTTAAGAGGGATATGGACATTTTCCTTCAAAAATTCTGACTTTTCTTGTGGAAACTGCGGTCTCCTCTACAGTAGTCACTAGAAATACAAGATGATGCTTTTACCTTTGGCCAATCTATCTATTGTTTTATTGTACTAAGGAGAAACGTCAGGTGCACTAATTAGATATCTCAGACAGAAAAGTATATATTCCATACAGGTTAAGGTGACAGAATCTGATATCGTAGGTGTTTCCATCTTATTCAGTTCATGTCTTTTACATCCCTTAAACTCCATGAATCTCAGTGGACTTTTTCCTGATGAGCATCTTTCTAAATTAGACAAGAATCAAGTTAGTATACTCTGTTTATTCTGCAGCTCTTTTGTTTCAAACATTTTTAGTTATCAACTAGTATCACATACCTATTCCTCCTGCTGTTACTGAGAGTTGGATAGGATTTTTCTTTCGTGTTTTGTCTTTGTAAATTGGATTTTGTGATACTGAATCACGCTGGCTGTCACTGGCTAAGCAGCAGGTTCCTCCCAACCCTCTCCCCTGGGTGGTTCTGTTTGATGGGATTGTTGTTTACTTTCCAGCCACCTTGTAATCTCAGTTTCATCTGCAACTTCAAGCTTTCTTTTGACTACCACAACAACTACATTGTCAAGGCTTTTTTTCTAATCCCTGTAGGAATTCAGCAAAAGCTCCAGTCTTGCTGTCTCAGCAGGAGGCAGAGGGTTTGATTTATGTCTGGGTAACAGCACAAGTTGAATTATTGCAGTAGCTGGCTCACAGACTCTCAGATTGGCTGCTACGTGGTATTCCAAACTTTGTACAAAATTCACTATATGCATTAAAGGACATGCAGTTAAATGTGCCCAGAAATCGGCATGCCACACCTATATGAGGCAGTGAATTATTTCTGAATGTAGCATTGTTTAAACCTGGAAAGTTTTAAACATGCTTCCCTCCCTGCGTGCCTGTGTCTTGGACTATCCCAATATTTCTATGCTATATGAATGGATCTTTTGAGGTCCCTTCCAATCCCTAACATTTTGTAATTCTGTGATTCTGTGAATTTTATGAGCATCATTGAGGGGGTTGTCTCGCAACCTTCACCCGCTTACTGTCCTTGCGGGAGTCGGGCACCACTGGTGTCGTGTCGTCATGTTGCTGTTTCCTGCTGGCATTTCCCTCTGTGTCCTTTCAAAGTCAGTCCTAAGTGACCTGGGAATCTCCTTCGGTGGAGCCTATGTGTTCAAAGTAATTAAGGGGTTTTTTGTGTTCAGCAGTTTTATGGCGACTGTTTAGCAACTAAAGCTTTTTGATTTATAATTGCTTAGTTCTTCTGATTTTCAGTTGACTAGAGGCTGCAGGTGTATTGCTTTGGGCATTCAAGTTTGGGTATTTTATTTACAGAAATGTTGCAAATCTTGAAACACAGGTCCCCTTAAGTGGGACACTAGAAACTTTCAGAAACCTTAAGTCACTGGTTCCTTTGAAAGTTTTAACTGGTAAGCCGCCTTTTCTCCAGAAATTACATTTACAAGGACGTGTTTGACAGGGAGTTGCTAGTTGCAGAAACGCGAGCCTTACCTACTACGCCAAGATAAAGAGTTGTAATTATGCATGGATCAAAGTATTCTTCATCTGCTAAAACTTTGCTAATCCAGATTTGACAATTAAAACTACATTATTATCTACAAAGAACAGCTTATGTGGTACCAAAATTATAGCATCTTCTCTTTTGAGTACAAAATTAACTTTCTGAAATAAGCAACTATATTAGTTAATTCATTTATACATTAAGATTACTTAAAAAATAAATCCTTTAAGTATTTCAGGACTGTGGGATAATTTACAAAATTGTATTAATAGAAGAATAGTACCAACTCTTTAAACTTTCCAAAAAGTCAGGCTTACAGAAAGTGCGTGTAACATTTGCTCACACTGTTCTTCATAGCTAAGAGTTTCTTCTTCAGCAGAGGCTCATGTGCCATATTCTTCTTCCTTCCAAATGGTAAATATATACGCTGTGTTTTTCCATTTTATAAAGCAGTGTAAGTTCTTTCTTGAAAAGGCACTATTCAGAATAACTGCTGCATCCCACTGGGATGGGACAAGAGTGGGATGATGCTCGGCGCAGCCAGGACGATGAAAAAGTTTTAAAAATTAGGATAACCAAATACAGAGCTGGAGGCAGCACTATTGATGGTCACAATTATATGCCAAATGCTTTTCATTGCCAGAGCGTGTTGCTGTTTCCTGCTGGCCTGTGACTTTTATACCCTAACATGCATATATCTCCTTAAATCTTTGACTCTGAATTTGTAATGCTTGCTTTTCAAGATAATTAGAATACTTCTGCAATGCTTTTGCCTGTAGCCTTCTGCTGATAGTGTCAACTCTAGTTTTAGCCCTTTTGCACTGACAATTTAGTTACTATAGTTGTGTGACTCTATGCAGAGATGCTGTCAGGTTCACTCACACGTGGAAAGCTCAGTCAATGTGCTGATTTGAATGTGCTTCTTGCACTTAGGTGCATTTGAAACTCCTACCTATAGGCCTCAACTTACCTTGCAGAGATACATATATTATTAACAACCATAACTGTGTCCAATCCTTTTGTAAAACTAGCCCCCGGTTTTTATGTTTGTGATGGTCTGCAGTCCCAGGGTGGGTAGTCAGTGTAATCAGCCAAGGTTAATGATACCGTTCGGTAGGCTTGCTCATTGTTGTTTGCCTTTTCTTGGACCGATACCCAAGAGAAGGAAATAAGACACTTTCTGAAATGAAAGAACTACTGTGAATTAAAACTGTGTTGACCCATGTCCTTGAATCTAAACATTGCTTAATATGTTTAGCTTAGGGCCCATCTCAAATCAGAAGCAATAACTAAGCCAATATATTGTCCCCCAGTGGAATTCAAGATTGCTGGAGGTTGCCGAGGTAAACACTGTGGATGAACTTTTAATAGTATTCAGTAATTTTCTGACCTTGGCTAACGGTGGCAGCCATAATTGGGTCTCTTGCTGTAGGGTGTAACAGGGTCGCCTGTAAAGTCAGGAGAGAGCTTGGCCTTTTCTGGTACCCACCTTTCACTGGGATCCTGGCACTGCAAGGGGGCTGACTCCATAGGCGGCTGGTTTCATCCATGTTTTGTCATGTGTGTTTTTGTAGGATTAAAAGATAAACCAGAAATAGAGTTCAGTGGTTCAATGTGTATGAAATAGAACTAAGTTTAATACTACAACCTATATTAAGTTCATTCTTTTCACATTAAGGTTAAAACTTAGAACATATTTGGGGAGATTCAGATAGAAGTTTGGAGATACAGGGTTCCAGTTTCAAAGCAGAGATGTACCATACTTGAAAGTAGAATAAAAAGTTGCAATTTTGTAGCAAATAAATAAGGAGAAAACTTCTAAGCCTTGTTTACCTGTTTTGACTCTCTGAGTTTGTCATTTCAGTTGTTTTCTTCCTTTAGGACCGGAGACCGATAGGTCTTTTTATCACTGCCTGTTATGCTTATTAAAATACGAAGTCCTAAGGATGCTACTTGGGCTTTGAACTTGCTCTTTCATTCATACACAATAGTATGTAAGGTTTTAGGAAAGTATCAATCCCTACAGGCAAGATAGGGAACATATAAACATATATACAATATATGTGTTTTAAATCACTTTTAGTGTGATCTTGGAGCACCAGAAGCAATTGGGAGAGAAAATAAGCAACCTGAACCAGTTCTTGTTTATTTAAAGAGCAGATTAAATGATATGGTAGGTTAAGACAGGCAAAAGAAGGGAAGTGCAGTCAAGTTTAACGCCAACCGGCACACTTTCTGCCTTGCTAATCTGCATATTACAGAAGAACTTTTCTGCCAACCTCCTTTTCAAAATTAGGCTTGGAGCTTGAAGCTTCGATGTAAAGAAGAGACAGGGCCTGATTTCGCCCCCATAAGCTTCAGAGTAAATCAAGAATCATTTTAAGAAAGTCAGTGGACCAAGCTCTTACGTGATAAAAATTGGCACTGGTGCTAATTAAGATATCTCAGTTTATACCGTTAAAATCAGCTGAAATTAAGAGTTTAACAGTCAAGTGTGACAAAAATCAGGTCAACAGACTAGAAACCTGAACTATTGCCTTTAGCTGAAGCTGTTTAAGGACAGGTTTGATGCTTTTCCATGAAGGACAGGCTGGTGAATTTTCCCCAGATGGATGTTGGTGGGAGTGAAGGCAGGAGCCTGCCCCATGGCTCTGTGAAATTGCTCTGTTCCCTCAGTGGAAATCTCATCTCTGTACTCTTGTCCCTGGTTTTCATGGATCTCTATCAGAGAAAGAAGAGTTGATAGCTTAAGTACTTAAGCCTTTTTCGATGTTTTGAACAGATTGCTTGGCTTATATAGCAGCTTCAGAAATCGAGTGTTCAGTGTAAGTATCCTTCTGGTCAACCTAGGGCTTCAGTCCGGGTTCAGATGTCTTATAACCTGCAGGTGTTACAAGTCCGCTCCTGTATCAGTCAACTGAGAGCACAAATATTTTCACCCCTTGGCTACACAGTCCTTCTAACAACTTATGGTGTCTTATCTAAACATCTCTTGCTCAGGGTCTGATGTATGAGTCAGGAGGACAAGTGTTACAGAAGATAAGCGTTACATTAAATTTCCCTTTCTTCCAGGAAAAACCTGTAAAGAATGAAAATTGCTAAGTACCTATTTCCCATTCCCTTAACAATGGTAATGATTAGAAAGTTTTCTTGAAGTAAACTGAAGAGATTTCCTATACTTTCTTAGAGAAAGCATTTCTTTCTCATGAAGGGCATATGATTTTCAAAGACCAAAATTTGTGCCACTCTTTGTAGGACATGAATTCCAGTACCATGTGCTGCAGACATTGGGCTTGGCCACCGCTTAGTGCCAGTGCCCCGTCCAGTCCAGAGCTGCGGTGCTACCTGCTCGCTTGACACGGGAGAAAGGAAAAGGTGTCAGGATTAATGGTGCTGATTTGCTGACTTGTTACCTGATATTTGTTTCGATGGGACATGTACCATGTCAGATGGTGCTGGTTTGTTTGACTGTAAGCTTGACCTGACAAAGCCCTGCTCACACGCAGTTTGCTGGTATCTGAACAGCTCTGCAGGTCCTTCCCATCCCACCGACCCCTCAGCGGCAGGGAGCATCCATCCCATATCCCTTTCTCTTGTCTAGAGAGCCTGGGAATTACGGAGCTGGGAGCCAAACAGATGTGATGCTTTCATAAAATATTACATGTTCTGCATCGGCAAGGAGAGCCCATTCCATGGTTCTCAGAGGAATAATACCCTGCCTTTATGCTTTCCAAAGTTTATTTCAACAAGACTGAAAAGTAAAGAAATAATGCAATGATGGCATGGTTAACTTCAACAAGCTGTGTTGAATTTAACAAGTCAAGGAACTGGTGTTGTTTTGTTGCTCAGTTGGTGTTAAATATTCCCAGTGAGCACACAAGATGTGTCAAAACCATGTGGTAAGGAAGGCAATTAGTTGTGCAGGGAAGATAAGCAGTGAGCTGGTGCTCGTTCTGTATACTTAGGGGATACCAAGGTAATATAGTGCCTGTTATATTTCCACCTACAGTGCTTCCCAGACCCACTAATTGTGTGTGTTTAGTCTGAAGATTTCTTTAAGAAACAGATGGACTTACAGACGGCCTGGAGTTTATACATCGTTGCGTTGGAGAGGGGTTTTGCCCAGACTGAAACATCCCAGCACAAGGCAACGCCAAATCCACCGAGCACAAACATGCCTCAGTGAATAGCACTCCCTAAGCTTACTTAGCACTCTACACTGCAAAATATGCTAAACAAAGAGCAAATTGCTGCTCTAAAAAGCTCACAGACATAAGAACCTGAATTCATATGATACAGTGAATAATCTGTGCCAGATAAGCCTTCGAGCTGAAACATTCAGAAAAAGTTCTTAATTGGAAGGAACAAGGGGATGTAAGTGGGAGTTTATGTGTATATCATTAGCAAGAGAACAAATGTCTCCAGCTTTAACTAATGTTGACTACAATAAATTAAAATAAAAAGGAACAAACTGACACTTGATTTGAAGCTTGAGATGAGTGTTAATTTGAATTTTCTTGCCGCACCTGGCTGGTTTCATAGTCTTAGGATTACTTAATTGGACTCTTTGTACTTCAATTTTTATATTTTAAGAAATGTCAGGTTATTACAAGTTCCAGAACAAAATAATGTAAAAAACATTCCTTTCAAGTCAGATAGTGTTACAATTTGTTATTCTGTGACTTTGAATGGAGTTTGACTCACCCTGCCTGAACATCCCCAGCTCAGCCTTGGCTTCAGTTCTTCCTTCAAACGTGTTGCTGCTGAATAGGGACCCTTTGCTGCCTCGGAGCGTGTGGCTCTTTCTTGGGGGTGACTTGTGCCCATGGAGTTCAGATTTTCAAAACAGTGCAGAGTGGATGGGGAAGAGGATTTGCGAACCTGTAAATTCTAAATGCAGGTGATTGCCTAAGAAATTCATATACCATGTTCATTTACAGAGGCTCTTCTTTAATGGGGGGAGAGGTAAAGAAGGATCCAGGGGAAGGAAAGCTTATTTAAATTGGAACCAAAATCTTTGACATTACGGTGGTTAGTGTAGCATTCCATTTGTGTGCTTTCTTGATACTTCTCAAGAGCTTGTGTAGCCGTGCTGCTTAGGCACCCATTGAAATCAGTTTTAAGGAATACCAGAGAAATTATAAGGTGAATTATACTGAATGAAATTACAAGGGCAGACCACTCAGAGTTTTGATTTTTCATATTCCAGAGTCAAGTAAGAAATTACATTTTTCTAGCAGGAAATAGAATTACTTTCTCTCAGACCTCTCGAAATCTCCTATCCATTTAAAGTTTGTATTGTCCCTTTGCTGATCTAGTGCTCCTGCAAGCTGCAGTTCTCCTGCTCTAGGGAGGAGAATACAGGATTTAGGGAGAGACGGTAGATTGATCTTAACTCTTGATGTTTGGGGAGTTTGCAGGTTGAAATGCTGCCATATGTAGTACTCAGCATTTCTCATCCCAGTCATTCCCCCGCTGGAGCTGGTCTTATCTTTTTACCATTACATATCTCACGATGGGTGGTTGTGGGTATAATAAGTCTCATGGCTGTTTTTCCATAAGTAATGTGATCAATTTGACTGTAAATAATGTCAAAAATGTGACCTTTGCTCCTAAAAAAAAAGGCATTTTGAGGGATATTTTTAAATGCGACATTTCAATATCCTATAGCATTGTTGAATTTACAGTGTACTCCTTGCTTCTGTACACTTTGAAAGCAATAACGTTGGCAGTTCAAGCAAGTAGAGTTATTCAGTTGTGTGCGGATCCCGGGATACAATGAAATTATGATGTCAGGAAGATTCAAGCCTTGCCTTAGTCAGCCGATGATATTGACAGAAAACAAATAAGATCCAACTTTTTCTAGTTAACCCAAGCATCTTTTTCTTGTGAACCCAAACATCCTTCTTGGATGTGACGATGCGAATAGAGAACATTGTTTTAACAAATACCACTCCAACTATGGACTTCCATATACTGCAGTTCAAAACACATTCAGTATTTTGGTTTCTTGCAATTTTCTATGACGTCCTTTGTAGCAAATATTTCTGAGATAAACAAGCAATAAAACTGTCACCGAATGAATTCTGTTTGTTCAAAAATATAATGACTGTCCTTGCTACAAAAGCTGTATCTTCAGCTTCACAAAAGAGAAAGCTGCAGAAAGAGAAATCATGTTCATAATATGATTCTATAAGCGGTTTTATTTTAAACCTAATGTTTTGACAAAGTGTAAGTAACAAGTATAATATTTTAGAATAATTTTCCTCTAACAATAAAATAAACAGTAAATGAGTATAGTTTAAAAACTGGAAACTTTTTTCATTTCATTTATTTAATGGATTTATTTAACATATTAATGTGCTAGAGCTGAAACAATGGAATACTTGATGGGAAATAGTCTTTGGATTAAGAGAGCCTATAATTAAACCAGAACTGATGAGATTAAGGGAGAGTTTTGCCATGGTGTCTGTAAGGGCCACTGGAGCGCAAAATGGTTAAAATTAGGTCTAAACCCATCCAGTAAAGACAATGATGCTTATTTCCCAGTAATTCTACTACAGCCTCACAAGAAAAGTCTTCTTTTATTGCAAATTTTGTCTCCCTTCTTCAAAGTTTACAAGTTGTAGATGAAGGGGATTTGTTTGGAGGGTGAGCTTTGTTCTGGGGTGCACAGAGGGGATGGGACGGGAGCTTTTGAAGACTTGAATATTTTGCAAGCGGAGGAAGGCACAGAGATGCCAGGCTGCCACGGGCAGCCCTGACCCAAGCAGTGGTTAGTTTTATTTGCTCAGTCTACGTCTCCTTACAGCTTCATGTGTGAAAGCAACCAGGAAAAGAAAACAAAACATCCAGCATCTGTGTGGGGCCTTTCAAACAGCAAACAAATGGCTGATAACCCATTGATCCAAACCAATTCCTGCCAAATGGGCACACACAGAGTGCATCCAACATATCACAGTACGGATGAAGGAAAGGCACCTTTGTAAAGCTGCAGCATTTCTGTACATATAAAGAGAGAAGTAACTGCAGTATTTTAAATATCATTAAGTTAGAATTTCCTGGATGAGTACAAGCCTGCGAGCTACACAGGAGGCACATTTGATATGGTAGAACGTAACATTTGGTCAAATTAGGAGGCCTGGGGCATGACCAGTTATCACCAAGACCTCTCTGAAAACAAGTGAAATTAGGTGTTTCCAGGAACCCCCTGATAAATTATGGCTGTCAAAGGAACCACCACTGTGACCATAGGCTGCTGCAGAAAGATGGTGGTTGTGGGATGCCTCGGGGCAGGTACAGGTGTGGGTTTTGGAGGATTTTGCTGCCCTGGCAGAAAAGGAAGGGTCAGAGCTGTGGGAGGGACTTGTGTTCTTGTGGGTGTGCTCACTGCAGCTTTGGGACACATGGGGTGTTTGGGGAATGGACTCTCCTGCTGTTCCTGCAGCCAGCAAACATCCCCAGCCTGGCCGTGCTGAAGCAATTCAGAAGCTCTCCAAGCGGGAATTAGGAAAGCTCTGCAAGAGGGATCTCATACTGGGGGAAGCATCTTTTGTAACAGGCTGCTTTTCATTTGTTTAAAATGCAGACAACTCACAGCTCATGGTGAATCTTCTCATTGGATAAATTGGCCCATGTTATGAACCATTCAGTGTGGACACTTCTGTCTATGTACTTGTTTGAAGGAAGGACATACTACTGTGTTTTTACTGTGCTTTCTCTCCTGTAAATTTCATGTTGTTAGTGTTTTCTTCTTTTTCATTCTACTCATTTGCCGTTGTTTTATCCCTATAAAGCAAGAATGAAAGTAATCCTTGAAGCAAGGTTTATACAATATTTTTCTACTATGATGTTTTTCTAGTATTTAAGATAGACAAGCCTTGCAAAACTTCTTTTCAAACATTGTTTTCCTCCATTAACTTTCCCTTCCCTACTGAGATTCGTAGGCAGGGCAGAACTGGGCAAGAGCAGTAAGGACAGGCAGTGTGCATCCCCAGCAGTGTTTGCATCTTTTGCTCTTTCTGTAACTGAAAAACACAGTTTACTTTTTGTTCACGACAAAGAGGCAACATGTGCTACCCTGGAAAGCAGAAGAGTGCTGCATCTAGCCTCAGAACTCTGATGAACACTCCTCTTTAAGCTGCATTTTCTATTAGATGTGGTAACAACATTAAATTCAAATGCAATTTTCAGGCATTATTCTTGTATATTCTATCAGTCCCAAATTCCCAAACAATGTCAGGAGTTGAAGTAATTCAGAATAAAAAGCTAAATTCTTAGTGCAGGTGGCCTTTGGCTCTTGCACAAGGCTGACCCTGATTCAGCATTACCAAACTGAACATCTCTGGTTGGACCTCACAGCCCTGCCAAAGCTGCTCGTATGATTGTGGCCATCTGGGAACTGCTGACAAACTTTCTGAGCTCACGGCACACATTTGTGCAAACAAATATAAAATAGACTATATAAAAGTGTATTTTAGAAGGGAGTTGGTGCAAGGGACTGATCGGCACATCTCCTTGGTGCAGGCTCCAGGTCTGGGCTGGACTCTGGTTAGGTTTAAGCAAGTTTGCTGTGTAGCTGGCCAGTCGCTCAGGGCTTCAGGGTGATGGCTCCATCCTTATAGATACAACTTGGGAGAGCTGATAATTGAGCAGATAAATGAGGATAAAAGCTTGTGGACGAAGCCTACCAATTTTTATATTTGGGCAGTACAGTGTTAACTCAGTTTTTACTGTCTGGAAGGGAACAGTCAACAGATAACCTTACCCTCCTTTTAACCTTACTGCTACCCCAGTATTCTCAAGAGCTGCTTTAGCAGGCAGAATCAAGCATCCCTTATTAATTCCCTCCACTGGCTGAATTACTGAATGAAATTCTATGGCCTTAATTATCCCAGAGGTCAGACTTAAGGATCATGATGGTCCTGCTGCCTATGAAATCCAGTACTTCTGCAGTTGTAGAGGGTTAAGGATCAAGGAACTGGATTTGGGTGTCATGCCCTGGTTGTCACCTCTCCTCATTATTCAGCTCCGTAATGCTGTGGAGCCGCAATATCACTAGTGTGATTCTCAGTGGGAAAAGAGATTTGCAGCAGTTTATTCTTCTTTGTAAGCAAACAACCAGGGAAAGCAAGATCTGGCATAACTTTTGAAAGATGATGGGCAAAATGGTGGTGAAAAGAGACCAGAAATGAGTGACTGCTCCCACTAATGGCTGGCCTTTTACCATGGCTAATGTGTCTCTGTTGATGCCTTTCCTAAAGTGCTTTGTAATGTTGTGAGAGTGCTCTGGAGCACACAGGGTATCATTATGATGTGTCCCTTCTGCTTTATGGGTGGAAGTGGCTACCACTAATTTGACACATGAACAAACTTTTGTCATCCCAAGTGGAAGCAGCGTATGAAAAGCAGCAAGGGGAGTTGTGTGAAGGGAAGGAAGGGTGGTTAAGGGAAGAACCAAGAATCATTTCACCATCTAGTGCAGCCGCCGATTGCCTTGAGCTCCTCTCCTTTCCCTGACTGTGGGGACAGAGGGAAGAGCTGCTGTACTTTTAATAGAAATGTACCAGCTTTCCAATTCCTTGGACCTTTTAGCCGGAGCAAAATGCTGTACTCACAACACTGATTTAAAACCAAGAATTTCTAAAATAAGTATGAATAGTGGGTGAATTTTTTTTCACCGGTGAGAGGGCCGTTTCAAAGAACAAAGATGCTTTTATATTTATTTTCTGTTAAGCTGGTTTGTAGAAAATCTGTCTGTTCCTGTTCTCTCTAGACTCACACATCAGATTGTGACTTGTCTTGTCTGCTTGCATTAATAGCATTGATTTATGATAAATATTATAACACAGTGTGACTCATCTGAGTTTTCCCATGCCTTCGGTGCAGGACTGTCACAATGAAACATTAAAGAATATGTGTCTTTTCATTCAGTACTCTATCAGCACTGCGCTGATCCTCCAGCAATTTTTAGAGCTATTTGTTTTATCTTTACCATATATTGCATGTACTTTTGCTTTTAGAATCCCAATGGGGCTTTCAGAGTGATCTATCAAAGACCAGGGTGATCTGGTGTAAATAAAAGAACAAAGGAAAAAGGAAGAAAAGTGGGATATTTGAAACATGGCAGCTTGTTGCATCATGTTCTTCACTTTAGGGCCAAAAATCAAGAGGGAAAAATGGGGGAAATCCACAGTTTGATTTTTAACTCACCAGTCATCCCAAAAAAGCCCTGGGGAACTGTTTTCAAGGACTGTGCCAACCAGTGCAGACCATGTGATGAGTCTAAGATGCCTTTATCACTTTGTATTGCATCCAGTAGAATAAAGGGAATAGAATTCTTTTTTTTTTTCTTTCTGTTGCAAAATGCCAATTTAAAAATTATGAAATTTCTTGCTAAAATGTATCAGGCATTGGAATGGCCTGCCCAGGGAGGTAGTGGACTCGCCGTCCCTAGAGGTTTTTAAACTGAGATTGGACATGGCACTTAGTGCCATGATCTAGTAAACGGACTAGAGTTGGACCAAGGGTTGGACTCGATGATCTCTGAGGTCTTTTCCAACCCAGTCGATTCTGTGATTCTGTGATTCTGTGATCAGATTTTTATGTATAAAAGTCTCTGTCATTTCCCAGTTCCACACAGGAAAACTTTAAAATCTTGCATTCTGAGACTTTTCTTGCCAAACTCTATTTGCAGAATTTGCATCCACTGTGGGATAACTTAGGTTGTGTCGTTGTCACATCACATGCAAGTTCCATTTCCTAGGAGAACTGGCATAAATGGTGTGAACATCTGCTGAGCCAGGAGATTTATTCAAAGTGGAGCCGTAGGACATGAATGGGGTGCACACAGAAACACGAGCTAAGAGTTTATTCTGACACTGACTAGTCTTTCCATATCACAGAAATAGTAATACTTAACTCACAAGGATTTGTGAATCATATTCAAATAAAATTGCAATGTATGAATATTTTGCCAGATTTCTATTAGCTATTTTGAAGTTATACTTTTTTGTCATATAAAGTATGCTAAAATTGATCCAGATCTCCTGCTTGCCTGTTTTATTTTAACCAGTGTTGACAGCCAGAGCAGGTAGAAGCACTCTGAATTAAAATTAAAAGTCAGTGCAAAAATAAACTCTAACTTTTTCTGTAAAATAATTAATTCATTTTGTTGATGAACTCTATTTGCATTACACTCAAAGCCTTGTTAAACAGAGATAACAGTATAATATATCTCCACAACATGCAGACACCTGAGATAGATATTGCTTTATAAAATTCAGGGGCCAAGCTGTCTTCTTATATTCTCTGTCCCCTTCATTTTCTGTATGTACACATACACACATAATTATAAATGACATATCATTTTTTGAGGGCAGAATTTCGTTCTGAGTTAGGTACAGTGTGTTTGTGGAACTAATAGCTATAATATTTCTTTTGAAATGCTATACTCTGTCTTCTGTTTCTATTTATTTTTGCCCTCTAGGTAAGGAAAAACATTTATAGTCAACTGATATCAAGTAAGACATGACTGCAGTGATTGTATAAGGTTACAAAAACTGGAAGCTGAACTTAAAATTTTTAGATTATACTCCACTCAAAAGTCATTGCATGTACTGTTGACAGGAGAAGAAATCATTCCGCAAAAGATGAGGCATAGATTTAGTTTAAAGGTCTTGTGTACGTACCAGGAATGCATGACAGTGGCAGAGGACTTAATTTTACTGGCAAAAATAGTAGGATTTGGCACCAAATCCTCGACATTGCCTCTTTTGAAGAAACACCATTGCTCATAAACTTATGTGTTAGGCTGGTAGTGCTTAAATATTGAATATCTAAGGGAGAAATGAAAATAAAATGAAAGTGTGGTACATGCAGCAATGGTACGGATCTGTTCCTGAGTGTGTTATAAGTCTGCACGTACTGAAGAAGATAGGTGGCAGTGTCATTTCTGGTATCCTTCGTGCACCATGTGTAGTAAAAGGTCTTTGGAATGACAGACTGGAAAACCCTCTTGGGTTCTACAATCTCCGTTCTCTGGTAGGGGTGGCATCCCAAGAGCATGGGGATGTATTTGTGTGGGTGCTGGCTCCCCACATCCCAATGGGCTTCCCACTTTCAGCTGCAAGGATGGAGGAGATACAGGATGGGGAAAAGGGAAGGAAAACAAGGGAAATCTTGGTGTCTGTGGCACTGGATAGCTTCAACTCTCATCGACCTGTGCTGGTTACCGTCCCAAAATAGGGTCCAGTACCACATCTATGTTTGGGTGTGCTACCTTTTATATTTGTGCAGGCTAGAACAGCAAGTCAAGAGCTGCTGGGACTCAGAAAAGCTGTTCTAGCATTAAGTAATCCTATTTTCTCAAGTGGGATTCAGGTCACAGGTGGAGGGGATGCCAGGGACTCAGAGATGCTGTTCCCTGCATGCTTCTCTCACCCAGTTATGCTGTTTGCTCCGAATACCCATGGAATTTATCAATGTAGCTTTGTGACAGTAATGAAAAGTTCTTCCTGTGGCCCTTGAAGGGAGTGGGGAATCTTACGTGTTTATCTTGACCCATCCAATTTATTTAACAGAACCTCAAAAATCAATTTAACATGACTTAGATCACTTCATATTTATTCTGAAAATGTCTGCCATTGCATTTGATGTATTTATAGAGTGTACATCCATTGAAAATGGCAAGAATTTCAATTGAGAGACATGGGTTTTGAATCAAACTTCAATCAATAACATTTATTTTTTGCTTCTTTATTATTACCTCCTGCTCATCTCATAAAGTTCATTTAAAAAGCTTTCTGACATGCATCAAATACTTTGTCACTCCTGTAAAGATCCCATGTCCATTGCTTGGGAACAGAAGGCACTGAGTTAACAGAAGAAGGAAGGCTGCCATCTGAGGCTGGACAACTGGCAGCCTGATGACAAGCCAATAGCCCGGGAGTTTAAATCTGGACAAGATACTTCAAGGCCAAAAGAGGTCTTGTCCGCCCGTGTGTGTGTATGTGTTGCCATGGCACGCTGCCTTCCGCTCCACTAAGAACTTGTTTGAGTGATTCACAGGCTCGGGGCAGGAGTCCTGATGTTGACGTGTTCTTTGACTGACAAAATCAATCCCCAAAAAACCCCACAGGAGCCCTTACGTACAGTTGAAGGCTTTACAATGGGGTGTATCAAAACACTTCAGTTTCTCCTCTGCAGTTCGGTATCCCATAGTGGAGTATTCCCTCAATGAAAAAGAAATGAATGGCATGAGGATGCTGGATGTTGGGGTGAAGCTGTCCTCTGGAACTCAAACTCCCGTGGCATTTATGCTCTGGATAAATAAATATGGTGTCAGTGCTGACTTCCACAAGACACCACTCACCTTCACCATTCAAATGATCCAAAGACTTCCCTATCTTTTTGACTCAGTTGCTTTAAGATCTTCTTTCTTAAGCAGTCTGAAAATTTTTTCATCCCATTCTATTGAAAGATTCTGCATTTCAGAGCCAGTCTATGTGAATACTGTGTCAGGGGATGCTACTCCTAGCTTTGGTCCAGGTTCTTTGCTGAAGATCCTTCCCATGTCCCTGAAGAAGGCACCTGTGCTGTGGACTTCCCCGTAGCTGATATATATTTTATCTTTCTGTTTTGTTTTGTTTTCTGGTACAGAATTGAAAGATAAATGTAGTAAATCTACCTCTTAGTGTTTCACTAGGAAATTGCTTTGGAAAAAGCTCATTATTGCCTATGGAAGAGAAGCAATGATTTAGATGGAAAGATGCTTTAGACTTGCCATTAAAAAACTGTACTTGTTAACTTTATGACTTAACTTGCACTTGAAAAACCCTTAGTTTTTTGATATTTTGTGCTCAACTCAGGCTACAGATCCTGAGATCATAGTACTATTACAACACTGTCTTTGATGGGAAGACGCTAAGCAGTTGAAGATTTAAACCCTAAGTTGTATAGCTGTCTTATTGGTGTTAATAAACAGCTATAAGAAAGCAAAATTTGTTTTCCAGACAGATTTTTTTCTCTTAGATGTCTATTCAATCAAGCCTACAATTTCATAATTTTATCAAATGAGTGCAAACTATCTGCTAATTATTCTTTTTCCTGTGGAGTTTGCTTCTTATGAAATGTTATTTCTGTTCAAATAGTAGCTTCTGGAGTGTCATTTTTACAAAAGAATAAATTGGCTGTTGAATTAATGAACCTTGGACTGTGAGAACATACAGTTAAAGATACGATTCTATGGAAACCTCCTACTTTAAAAGATAGTTGTCACAAAGCTTCCCTCTAATAATGGATGATGTGCCGGTTTCATGGTATTATCACAGTTCTAGAAATAAGCAATATCAAATGATAGAAGAATTATTAGGTGTTAATACTAGCATGGTATTGTGTTACCTGCGTTGCCAGGTTTGCAGACCTGGTCATCCAGACCTGCACAGGTGACCTTGTCCCCAAAACAGGGGGATGCCAGGGCTGTTCCTGCTCCTTTGCTCCCACAGCCCCGCACTGCGCTGGGGTCCAGCTCTGCCAGTTCTGGAGGAGGCGACATGAGGCCTTTCCTGCGGATGACCAAAGAAGAGCCAAATACCTCCAGCACAGGGAAGAGTTATTCAGGAGTAGGACCCTGCCTCCCTGTCTTATCAGAAGATCCCACAGGCTTGGGAACACAAATGGTGTTGTCCTCTAAAACCCCACTGATTCATTTCCCCAAAAATGCCTAGTGGAATTTCAATATTCAACAATATGTGTATACTTCTGCTATTAAAGACTCCTTCCTCTGCAGCAACAGTTGTTTCTGTTTCCTTGAATTGCTGTTTTAAGTCTTGCCTGTTCTTGCTCCTACTCATTGATTAGGCCAGCAGCCTAGAAACCAGGAGGATTTCCATGGTTTGTGAGGCTGAGCTCAAAATGAGGAATCTGGGGTGTGATTTGTTCCTGCTCTCTGGGAGGACAGGTCCTGCACAGAACTACCTGAGGCTGGTGCAGCCCGTCACAGCTGCCAGTGTTACATATATGTGGACAGTGTGTGTATATATATACATATATATATATATATATATATATATATAATGTTCTAACATTAAAAGAGGCTGTCAAAAACCATTTTAAAGCTGTATTACTCTCACAGGCAAAAAGTCTGGAGCTGAGCTGTAGCCTTCACCCTCCTGTGGCTTTCAGTGAACTCCCACCAAGGTTTTCTTCACCTTCTCATGTTTCTTCTGCCTGGGTGACAGGAGAAGAAAAACGTTGTTATAAAATAGAGTACTGTAATTCTTAAAGGAAAAATTTTGCTTTAGGGCAGAGTATGTGATAATAAGTTTAATATACAGTCTTCAAGATGATATGTGGGATTTCTGGGCTTGTGTTTGTGAAGAACTAAAGAACTTGTGTGAGGAAGCCTGTTGGTTTGAGGCGTAAAATGCAGAAAAGCTGGAAGGTCCTCTTTTTTTGTTTCTCCATTGTATATGAGGTTCAGGATTTGCAAGTTTTACTTACACTGGTTATTTAAAAGAACGGTGATGGTAATTTTATTTGTAGCTCAAAAGGATGAATGTTGTAAATGAGGCAACATTTGAGGCATGAAACAAAATGTTTCATTCAATTGGTATTATGAAAAACAAATAGCTTTTTTTTTTCAGTTGCTCCAGGAGGCATACCTTTAAAAAGAAAACAAAACTGCAAAAGCTTATAATATCTTATTTCGGCTGAAGTGATTGCTGGTGAGAATGAATCAAGCAGTGGCTGGGAATTCACAGACCCATGGCAGAAGCAATTTCAGAGTCAAATTGCAAAATAGCAAAATGGAAATGTATGTTGGTTTTATCCATTTTATGCAGGAAGAAAAAAAATCATTGAGGATATGTTCATCATCTGTTACCTGCCAATACAATAGTTGCAAATGATAGGATTTATTTCTGGTGAGCCATTTACTGCAAGCAGGGACAGTAACTGCAATATTTCTGTGGTTTATGGCCTCTGAATGCTCTTCTGCTGACATTTTTGGGATCTATTTTCACTGTAGCTTAGCAGTTCTTATTTCACACGAATTGAGTTGCTCTTATATTTTTAATCTGCCCTTTTTCTCGTCTCCTTTAAAACCATATGCGGTAATCTCTTTGTAAATAGATTCAAAGCAGGGAAGCAGGCGATTTCTGAGCAACTTGAAGAATTGATTTAGAAAACCCCTGGCACAACCACAGCTTGAGCCCGTGGTTCTGCGAGTGGCTGTTGCTGGACAGCAAGAAACAGACACCAGTTGAGAAAGAGAGTTTGGTTGTTGTTCTGACTGATATCCTTTAAGTCATGGCAGTTTCTTTCAGAAATATTGCCCAGAAGCTGAGAAACTGGAAAGCCCAGTGTTAAAAGTGACTCTTCTTGTGCAACTACATAGGAACAAAAAGAGCTGAATATTTTAATGGGACTTATCGTGGGTACAAAGTGATTGTGTGTTTACTTGCTGTAAAGAACATCACAAGAATCTTGGTCCAAATTGATAAATTATTAACTCTTGGCACAGAATAATTATTTTTAAAAAATAATTGGCAAGTAAAATTTTTATGGTTCTTTGGACTCTTCAAAATTTCTGAGTGTGTCAAATGCCATTGAACTATCTCTGTGAACTCCCGGGACCTCAGCTGGTCTTGTGTCTGCAGGATTAGACTCCTAAATCTGGGTGCAAAACCAGGAAAACATAGTATTCTTCAGCCTTTCACCCCAATTTCAGATCAATGTCTCCAAAATGTTTGTGTGTTATGGTTTAAAAACATAATAAATGAGATTGATAATATAATTCTTGGACTCACTGCAGACTCTTCCTCCATTTAGTCATTAGGAAAATATTTTCTCTGACTGATCATGTTGTAAAATGTGTTATTTCAAACCACAGATATTGACTATTATTATAAATCAAGCTGAACAGGGATAATTAAAATTTAATTTTAAGTTTGTCAAGGTCTTTGGAAGCCTGTCCTGAGGGCCAACTGTGTCTGTGCTGTGGCTTGTTTCCAGCTGACTTTGGGCCAAAAGCTGACGTTGGTGCTCGGGCCCTTTCAGAAACAATCCCCAGGCACTTGAGTGGGTGAGTGCCTGTTAAGCTGAATAAGAATTGAATGGACTTTCCAGAATTTGTCTTTATATATGGGTTATGGGAAGAAATAGTTCTAAGAATTGAGATAATTTTGACCAATATTGCTCTCTAATTGCTTCTGATTTTCTTTCCACTGCTGACAAATTTAGTGCCTAGCTTTGCTACCGTGCATTTTCCAACAACTCAACTGAGAACGATGGAATATCAAGGGAATAGCATGACTCTCTAGGTTTTTTTCACTGGATTTAACATGTCCATCCACTCAGTAGTCATGCAGAAAGAAGTGTGGCTGTATTTTGAGGACAGGCTTGCATTCTTGAATTTGCCGTATACTTCTTCAGGTAGCTTGCTGAACCTCTTAGTCATTTCTCTGGGATAACACTGCACTTCCCTGCCACCTCTTGTCCCCATGCTCAGGCTGAATCGAGGCAGCTGTTTCCTATACCCCTGTGGGAGCGAGTGGCTTCAAACCATACATAGTGTATGGGGACAGTCACATGGAACTAACAAAGTGATGCAGTTGTACCACGAACCTGTGCTGAGCTGTCAGTGTAGCTTTTACATCCTGACCAGTGTGGTTTACAAAATGTCAAATGTTCTTGAAATGCGTGTGGGAATGGACATTTATAGCAAATACCAAAAATCTATGAGTTGGATGATGTTTCCGTGGGCTCTCCTACTACAAACACTTATATATGTTTCACTTCTTACTCATTGTGCCTTTTCACCTTAACATCAGCAGCCTATTTCCAGTGCATAAAGAAATCATGTGCTTAAGTCTACAAGTTCGAGGCTTTACTGACTCCAGCGTAGTTGTACAGATAATATTCTGAAGAGGATTAGCTCTAGGTCAAACAATATACAAATAATACATTGTAAGCTAAGGCCTAAGCTGTGGCAGCCCCATGTTACTGTAGGTAGATGCGCGTGTAGTTACCGAAATAATTTATTGGTGGAAAAAATCCCATCAACTAACCAACCAAATAAACAAAAAACCCAACCCAACAAACAAACAAAACCCAAAACTATCACCACCACCAAACTAAACCCAAACCCTTGTCTGCTTTCAACTTTATGTTTACTCTTGGTTGGCTCAAGTACTGATGCAGATTTTCAGTATGAGTTTGTTTGGCAACTCTTACAAGATACGACAAGATATAAGTAATTTAGTATTATTATTCTTCCTTTTAATATAGGCACACTCCTGCAATTGTCAGAAGAAATTCTGCAAGCAAAGCAGGAAAACTACAACCTGTAACTTTCAATAGCTCATAAGCAAAAATATTTAGCATGTCTTCATTATTTTTTTCTCATTTATTTTTTCTTAACTTTCCTGTTGGTTACCTTCTAACTATTTATGGCATACAGGCAAAAAGACAGGGATTGCTTGAGTGAGAATATCAGACCATACCAGTGAGTTAATAACTCTAATGGACAAAAACAAACCCTCAACATTCTTAGAATATCGCTTTTTTTCTGCTTTTCAATGTCTGAAAGCACCGAAGATCATTGGACATGTTGATTTCTCTACAACTGTATTTTAATTTTTTAACAATGTGATTCTTATAGGGATTGGTGTTGAGATAAAAGTATTCAAGATATTAAATATATTCAGATATGAACTAAGTACTATGGTTCACGAATAAGGCATTAAAGTTACTATAGATAGATTAATTAAAATGCCTACTCAATAGATGTCTACTCAATATTCAGTACCAGTCAAGAAAGAAAATTTAATTTAGGAATTGGAGAAGAGCTTGAGTCCTGAACTGTCTGAAAGCGTCCCATGGATGTACAACAATACGCTTGCCATCTTCTTACGTCATTTGTTTCCAGTTTCTGCTGACCACTTGCAGAACCCTGGATCTGTCCTTTCCTTTCCTTTCCTTTCCTTTCCTTTCCTTTCCTTTCCTTTCCTTTCCTTTCCTTTCCTTTCCTTTCCTTTCCTTTCCTTTCCTTTCCTTTCCTTTCCTTTCCTTTCCTTTCCTTTCCTTTCCTTTCCTTTCCTTTCCTTTCCTTTCCTTTCCTTTCCTTTCCTTTCCTTTCCTTTCCTTTCCTTTCCTTTCCTTTCCTTTCCTTTCCTTATGCTGGAAACTCAGACTGTGTTTTGGCATAAATCGCATTGCTGTAGGGTGTTTTTATCATATGTGTAAGATCTCCTCTGACCCTTTGCTTCTTGATCTATTAAAAATATATATATATATATATATATAAAAGGGAAGAAAGGGGAAAGAAAGGAGATACCACTTGTTGAAAACTTATTCCTAAATATCCCGTAGTGATTCTGGAAGAGGAAAACCACATCAGAACTAGAGGGTGATTTTGCTCTGTGATCGGCCCAATGGAAATCAATTAAACTTTTCCAGTTTCTAACGTCTGGCAGATGCTCAGATGTTGCAGCTGCATAGTAGCTTACAGAATGTTTTTCAGTTATTCTAATAAATAGTATTATATGCTCTTTAAATTAATTTATGGACATATTGTATGCAGCAAACATGCGGTTTAACTGGGAAGTTATCGTGATGAGAAGTCTTTGTACCTCACATGTGGATATCAGTGCAATACAAAGGACACTCTAAAGCAGCTGCGGGATTTGTTCCTCACACCCTGACTCTCCTGCCCGCAGTCACAATCCAGAGAGCAGAATGCTTGAAAATGTGTTTGGTAGGATAGGGTCAAACAAATTACCCTTAGAAGATTAAAACCTTAATTATTTTGATTAAAGGTGATGATTAATTCTACCAGGACTCCTATTGTGTTTATTAACCACGGTAAACTATCACGTGGGATTGCAAACTGATGGCTACTTCTGGTTCTGAACAGAAAGTAATGGCTGAGTACGTATTTGAAGCTTAATTTCATTAATAAAATCTGTCACCAGTCTAAGATATTAATGGGATAGGACAGTATCTGTGAAATCAGTGTGATACAAGATTATTTATCCTACATTGATAATGGTGCTTGTAACCTAAGAACTTTGTCAGCAGAATTGGTAAGTTTAATTACATTGGCATGGCCATTAGAACATTTGAGTGTCAGATGATTAGAATTGATGAACCTTGGTTAATGAAAAGCCCTGAAGGTTAGTCAGTTGTATTTATATAATTGAAGACAATCTTAATTAACTGATAAGGGCTCTTTTATTCTTAAATTTTATTTTATTACTCAGTTAAAGATAAAAGTAAGATTTCACTTTGTGTTACATCCAGTTAAGAGGTTTATTTAGATGGGATTAGTAAATTAGTGAATTTGACAGTGGTTTTGGCTCCTTCAGTCATCTACTGTAGGAAGCCTGATTATGCCCTTGTTTATGCCCTACATCACCCCGTGGACCTCTCTGGCTGGATGCAACTGTATGTGAAGGAAGAATATGGCTTCATAACGAGAATGACAAATGCCATATTAGCTCAGTGGTCACACTGGTTGCCAAACCGTGCGGGTGTTTCAGTCGTTTCATCGAGTTAACTGCTGTTACAGAAGCAGCAGACGTGAAGACAGTAATTTTGGCAATTAAGATGGTCTGGATGTGAAGTGATTCATAATATGCTTGTTTGTGTCTCATCAAAGCAGATACTGGGTGTTATTATCTATGAATGCTAACTACAGTGATTAATTACACTGACGTAAAAGAAAACAAGATAACTTGGATTTTTATGATAAGAAAATACTGATTCCCCTTGTCACTATAATAAATGGTTCTGTCTTCCCTTGCTTGCCTGTTTAGATGTATTGAGATAATACTAATTACTTTATAATTAGTTATGTGTACAAATGAATGTAGTCCAACAAATGCATGCATTTCAAAGCATCTCTTTTCAGTCCACTGAGACTGGGAATTTGGGGCTATTAATCTGGATTCATAGTGCAAGGATAGAGAACCTAATGCTTTCCCTGTGATGCCAGGACTCCTGGCATATAATCTAAGAGCCAGAATGCTGCAAAAATACTGTCAAATTAGAGACAGTTCAGAAAAATACGTCAAAGCCACCTACTGTCTTTCATTAAGCCGCTTAGAAGTGTGAAGCTTTAACCATAGAGAGCTGAACTGTGATGCAGAGTCCAATAATACTGGATGCTGGTGCCAGGCTGGCTGGAGGCCACTTCAAGGACCATTTGGGAAATCAGGGCCCATCAGGCTTCCCTGGAACTGCACTTTCACAAGCAAAGCCACGTGTGCTTTGGGTAATTCATGCTGCCGTTGTGCCTGGCTGTGAAGTTCCGCAGAGCTGGCAGGGACACGTGCGTAGTTAAATTATCTAGACGGGCAAAATGACTAACTTCTCGCTGCTAAAGGGATTATGGGCCTGGTTAACTTTTAACTCTGTTAGTATGTGGGCCCCAGAAGGTGCTATTTTATATCCCATTTCCCTCCAGGTACTTCCCGGAGTGTCTGTTCGGACGCCGGCAGCTGTGCCCACGGCGGTGCCACACAAAAGCCTGCGCCGCACCGAACGAGGCTTTGCAGCTGCACTTTTACATACTCATTAACCACGTAATCTTGAATTTTATCTGCCATCTAGTTTCTTTATTAGGAATCCGTACTTGAGTTGGTCTTTGGAAAGAATGCGGTTAATGCTATTCTTACACATAATTGCGTATATCCATGGGAAGCGCTGTAGTTTATATTCTTGTGGCCAGATGTGACTTGGCTCGCTTTTTATCAGCACATTGTCTGTGGAGGCCAATGTTTCTTGAGAAAGTGGACGCTTCAGAATTGCATTGTCTATTTGAGGCCGGCTGTCCCCAGATCACGTTCGCCTCAGATTGGAATATATCTGAATCAATGCCTGTCTTAATAGGCTTTAAATGCTTAATTTTTGTTTTATATCTATGAAACTGAGGGGAGAAATAAAGCAGTATCACAAGCAGCAATTAGGCTATTTTGGCATGCATGCGATATGAGCTTGTTCTGCAAACTATGTCATGCCTCTACTGAAGACCATCTTTTTACAAAATATTTGTTTTAAAAGAAGGAAAAATATACAAATGAAATCTATTAGCAAGGCGAATTGCCACCTAATGCATGCTATGCATTTATATAAAATATATATATGTATCAATTTACCATAATGTACTTGCATTTGCAATAAGAAATAAAGTGGCCTGGAAGATGACTGAAAATGGAACAATATGATTAGGGGAGCTAAACCCTGATTTGCATCTAAAAAATGTAGTGTATGCTCATTTATGTGCAAATGTAATGGAAAAAGGCTGCAGGTAAAGTGGCGAAAGCCTAAACAAAATAAACACTTAATTTTCTTTTATTGTACTTTGTGACTATTAATAATATTGCGGTACTAAGGCAGAAACATTAAACTAAGCAGGGGAGCAATAAATGTTCCTAGACTGTGCAATGCTGTTGATATTAGTGGCTAATAGCTCCAGAGTTCACATAAAACGCAGATTGAAGTACAAAGAAAATGTTTAGTGGAGTCAGCAGTGGCAGTGAACTGTTTACAGGTGAAACTAATAACCAGAGGGCAGACGCAGCAGGGGCATTTTCTGCAAAAGATATCTGAAAGGAACTTTTTGAAGCACTTAATCAGACTGTCTCTGTCCTCAGGGAAGAGATTTGATAGTCCCAGTTTATTTCTCTTCAGAACTAGCTTCTGAAATCATTAATTATAATGTGCTGTGTTTCCATTTATAAATATAATGAAAAATGCAAGGACTATAGGGTATGCTGATATAAAAAAAGTCCACACTGATTTAAGAACATCATGCTGAAGTTATGAGAGATGACTTGATACCACACTGTTGGGCACATGAATGAGAAACTGGATTTGGGGTTAATGAACCGTAATTAAGTTAACTCACTGTGACATACAGAAGAATGTAATACTCGGCAGTAGTCATATTGTGTTTTGTTTTGCCTTGCAAATCTGGACACAAACTGTTTCCCACATCTTTATTTGAGAGACCGTAAAGAGAATACTGACTGCAGAAGAATTAAATAGCCATATATTTAATTGAAGAAAGAAGAGCTCCTCTCCTGTGCCCTCCATGCTGAATGGCAATGGGCAATAAAAGTACAAAACTGACATAGTGTCTGACAATATTCATTTTAAGTTATGCAATTTACCAGTGTCCTTAGAATAACTAACATTAAAATGGATGTAAAATTATATTACAGTGCAAAATGATCATTCAAACCATAAAGTAAAAAAACAGTTGGAGGAGCGTTTGTCTATGAAGTGTTTCTATCCAAAACGGTATATAATTTATTTATTCTTTTTTCTGGTGGATATTTTATTGAACAATATAATCTGTATTTATTGACCAAATTGAGAGAGAAAGTATAGTTCTTTTTCCTGACTACTCACTGAATGTTCAGCATATGCATTCGTTTAGGTTTTCTCCCTTGATTTGATTTATGATTGGAATAGTACGACAAGTTACCCGAGTCATTAAAATACCTTGTCTGTGTGCACAGTTGCACATTCGCTAAGTACTGATTAGCGCATCTCTCTAAATGTGTGGTTCTTCAAGACAAAGAATATAGCTTAGGAACTGGACTACTACCAATAATTAAAACCACAGTGAGGCAAACAAAGTAAACTGTACAGATTATTTATGCTCTTCCTCAGTTCTGCAATGAGCTGCCCTGTTGGGTTTCTCAACGCAAGAAGGAAGCACGAGCTCAGACAGGGGATTTCTTCTGTGAACACACAAAGAGCTGAGGTACAATTATCCTCTTAAGTATCTGTATTTCTTACATGTGTATCTAGGAAGAATTGGGAAAAGACAGCTGGAAGTACTTGGCATATCGTTTAACTCAAGGGCTAATTAACATGGCTTTATCCAGAATTATAAATGTATACAAGTCTGTTACTAAATAAATTGGTTAAATGTAAGATTTCAGGCTGCTGCATTCTGTTGACATTTAAGAGGAGCAGCCTCACTGCAAGTCCTGAGGATCTTCGTGGGTGCGCGAGGCTGAGCCACCGCAGCAGAGCATCCCCAGGGTCTGCCAGCCCCAACAGGACAGAGGGAAATGGGTGAACCTAACTGGAACACGGGTTTCTCTAAGCTATAATAGGCAGAGGGTGCAACAGCAGCCAGTTCGGTTTTCCTTCAGTAATTTATTAGCCAGGTCAGAAGGGAAAAGTCTGTCAAAAGGACTCATTTTTCTTTCTGCTCACTCAGTAAGATCGTCTCTCTCTTCATGGCCCTTCCTTAGCTCGCCTTTCCCTAAATGCATTTTAAGGAAACATACATCTCAAGGCCTCTCATGAAGGGTTGCCTGGGCTCTCTGGCCTCCATTAGTGTCAAGCTCGACTCCCCACTCTGCTTGGGGAAGTATTGAAAGGCATCCATACTGCTTCCCAGGTCTTCCTCATGCTTCAGAAAAACGCTGCAGCAATACCCAAAAGTTACTTCGCTGCTCTCCTTCAAAAACCTTTAAAACATGTCTTTACTGCCCCATGTATTGAAAAAATGGTTAGAATGGCTCCTACTCTGAAATCCCTGTTTATTCTGTTGCCCCAAATCCACAGCTTACGCAGCAGCAAGCCAGTGAGGGTTCTGGATAACAAGTGGGTCTTCTAGATCCTAAGATAGCGAAAGGAATTAGTGGTAATTTCATACAGCAAAAATAGAAACAAGATTCTAGATGGTGCAGAGGAAGGGTTCCCATCACTTTCAAGATCTGGATCATTATCCTTTGGAGATGAAAATACATTCTCATGATAAGTATTTACTGATTCCTCCGTGGCAGAAAATTTTCCTCCCTGCCTTTCCGAAGTAGCTGGCTGTCCTTAGCTGACCTCACGGTAGGCCTGCAGTCCATTAAGTTTTTACAGCAGGATGGCAAATAGCATTTCAGGGCTTCGTTACATGTTCTGGCAAAGTTCAGTTGCCTGGAAACTGCTTGCGAATTTGGGTCAAATTTTCCTTCTCATTTCAGAAAAAAAAAAGGCAAACCAGCAGAAGAGCAACATTATCTACATTATCCAGGGAGAACGAGATGATTTTGTCCCGCTTTTATAAGGTTCAGTTCGCTCCTCTGCCTCGAGAGCATCATAGCCTCTGAGCGATAGGTCATTACGTTGCACAGGGCATTCACAGCCCCTTCTGTTGACTCTCTTCTACTTTGTATAAATAATTGACTGTCCACTGGTACAGAAATAGGAATCTAAATCTCCCACTGCAGAACAAGAAAGTATTTCTGCTTAGTTAAGTATTCTGTGCAAAGTGGGGAAGCTTCAGCACAAAGGGAGGGAGAGACACATTCAAGAATCTCTTATCTCAGGCTTACTCAAATTATCAGTTCCAATGACATCTCCTCAGTTCCTCATTTTGTCCAAACCACACTTGGGTCTCAAACGTGGGATGTCCAGGTCTTACACTTTCTATTGTTTTTGGTTTTTTTTCTCAGAGTGTTGAAATTTCTGGCTCACCATCCAGAGAAATGAGATGCTGACAGTGGTAGGCAGCTGCAATGCACTGTCATGCCCGTGCAAGAAGAACCTGAGTAAAATGTAATATTCAGTAAATATTCAACTGAAAAAGCAAGTTAGGCTTGGTCAACACCGTGCTGAAAGGCTGAACACACCTCTTCAGATCCCAGAACATGTTATAGATGAATAAACAGAAGCCTGTTTGGTACAAGATAGCTCAAGCTTTCCAACACTGTCAGTCTTAAAGGAGCTTGTGAGCTTTGAAAATAGTGGCATACTTACCACCACATACAAGCCATCTCTTTGTCTAGGTCATTCACCCTGATTATTGAAATGGTATCTTATGAGCAATAGCTTGACTCTGTATTTCTTAATGTTCTTAAGCCACAATCTGTCTGGTATGCTGCATTTTATACCTTTGTTTTTTAAATGTCTTCCTATCCTTGTTACATGATAGCACTTGAATTGCAGGTTGTAGTCATAAAAACAGGAAGCATTTCAAGAATATTGGCACTTAATACATTGCAGGTTACAGGTTTTGATTTTAAGCCAAACTGTTGTTGGTTTTGGCAGGTGTACTTTTCTCTGAACCTGATGTATTTGAAATATTGATGCAGTGGAAATAACTACATGGTTCCAGCTCCAGAGGTTCATTCTGCTGGATCACCTGCCTAAATGTGGTCCTCCCTTTTTCATCTCCTTAATGACGCAGGGCTTTCATGCACAGGTCAGGAGGTGACTTGACCCTCTTTTGCCCTCAGCAGTGCACACCAAATTCATATAGAAATAAATGGGAACTCCATGGTGGAATGTAGATATTAATACAATATTTCAAAAAATGACACAAGTACCACTAATTTTAATGCATCTGGTTGTGAAAATAAGGTAGTGGTGCTCCTACAGTTCATTGTGCCCTGACACTCAGGTGCAGGATTCATATCTATTTCATCAGCATCGTTCACCATCATTTTGATTCTTTCGACTACCAGCACAATGAATCTAATTTCAGAGCTGGCAAATGTATATGTGTTTGCAACAGGACAAATGCTGCAGTGAAATATTGTCTGGTGATTGTTTTGTTAAGGTTTGAAAGAGAACATAGTAGTGTTAGTCCCAGCAGAACTGTTGGCTTAAAGAGTTAAAAATATGTTTTTCTCGATAACATAGGCAAATGGAACCTCAGATTAAATAACTGGATATAAAATTACCCTTACAGTAATTCTGATTACAGACCTGCACTTCTCAGTCAAAACTTCTGTCCTAAGCATCTTGCTAGTGAATTCAGTTCAAAAGTGCTCTTGAGGACAGAGTTTTGAACATCTTTGACCAACTACAGAAATAAAATAATTTGTTTATCAATTTTATATAATATGTAAAGCCCATCAGTGTAGAAAATTTGGAGTAGCAGTATATTAACTTGTTGCTTCTTCTGCTTATGTATTCATCTTGAGTCCTGTGGCATCTGTTTCCGTGTGCCTGGTGCAGCACTTAGGATTTACAGGTACACAGCTGTGTTTGAAAGTTAGTGCAAATGTGCTTTATTATTTATTATTAGATATAGTTTCTGTTGGATGTATCTCAGACCTGAAAATAGGCAGGAATGGAGACCAAAGCTGTGAGATATGAGTGTGGTGTTCAAGCAAAATTCATCCCCTGGTGAAGATGAGAGGTACGGTGTCCGTGAATCACTTACACCCTGCTGATCTCCAGATCTGAGGACAGAAGGGAGAATTTAAACACTTTCATGCTGGCTTTTGTTACCGTTGAATTTCTCACAGCTGCGGACTCTAAGCTGAACATGTTCATCATTTGGTTCACAGCTTCCCTTCCTACAGAGCTTTCTCGTAATACCAAGCTGCAGAGAACTGAGGGGTTAAGAATCAAAGCAGTGGAGTAGAGGAGGAGGAAAGAAGTCACGTCAGAAATTATAGATGACTGGACTCGGCAAGAATGAGATGTAGCAGATTATTTATAGTTATGCAAAACTGGAAGTCAAATACAGCCAGGAATCTTTTCTCATTGGCAAGAGAAACAGGACCTGACCCTGCATGAGTACAGCACAGGATCCCATCACTGACTGAATTGATTCAAGTTGTTAGAATGTGGGCTGGCTGCTGAGCCTTTCTTAATTTTCCTCTTGGCTCTTCTGAGGTCTTATGAGTCACAAGTCTTTTACTGGCCATTTTTTTACAGATCTGAGAGCAAGGGAGTGACAGTGTTTACCTACCTCATATGGAAAATGTGAGGCTTAATTAATGTTTGTAAAGACCTAGTGGATCATCCACCAGAAACTTTACATCTGTGCTGTGTTATTCTTATCCATTACATACGAATTTCCCTCAACCTTTGTTCACCGGCTAACGATCTTTGAAAACTGAGCAAATATTATTGAAGATGGCTCAGGGCTTTATTCAATATGGATTACATATTTTTCAAGGTTGGCGATGTGAGGACATATGTCACTTATGGACCCAATAAACTTGCGTTATGGTGCTTTCATAACAAGTACCGTAAGTTGTCCAGCCCTGCGTGAATTGCAGGACGGTGCTTTGAAACGAGAGTACAAACTTCAGGAGGTACGAACCTGTGTGAGTCTGGGCTCACAGTGTACAAGGTGAACTCCGAATGCTGGGAATGAAGAACAAAACCCCTTTTTTCAATTCCTTGTGCATCAAGGCTGAGCGTTTTTCCCAAAACGTAGTAGAAAACAAGAAATTCACAGTGATGGGAAGAAATATGTCTAACTGGGATTACTGATACCTTGTGGAATGACTTGAATTATTTATGATGGTAAAATCATTGTTTATACTGTGCTCACAAAATGGAGGCAAGGAAGGAAATATGGAGAACAGTGCCCTGTATTAGACACAATTACCATCTATTTTTAGGGTTGTTCTTAAAACACAAGGTCTTTATATCTAATCTATATTTAAATATCCATGTGTATGGCTCAATGCACTAATTAGCAAAGCTCAGGAAGTGGTGCCAGCAGAGATAGAAATAGAGGGAAGTGAAAGATGAATGCCTGACAAACCTAAAAATAGGGCGAGTTACTCTCGATATGCTTGTTGGTACCATATACAAAGGAGAATTGTGCTTTTCTGCAGCACCTCGGTTTGGGATACACACTGGTTATTTGCAGTATCCAATAATGTACCACTAAAACTCATAAAATATAATTTTCTAACCTTCAAATATCCCCATTCTCCAGCGTTAAGTGTGTCGATTTTGGATATCACTGTCCTGGCTAAAAATGAATTAATTGGTGTCCTGGAAGCCCACACAGCAGTGACCAGAGCCTAAAGACATCCTGTCTGCACAAAGCGAGGCCGGTGCTGAGGCCGCGTCACCTCAGCGCATCTGAAAATTGCATCTCTCGTGTATGCTGGAGTGTGAAAGTCTCTTGTCACAAAGAAAAGCTGCCTAAACAAGCGGAGGGCAGGGCTGGTTAAACTCGGCAGAAAAACCTTCAGACAACGAAATTAAGCTCCTCCCAAGTGTTGTTTTTTGTTCTGGCCTTACCAAGTCATTCCCCTTGACTGATCAGCTAAACCCAGTGGGTTTATGATGTCCCTGTGTAAATACTGGCATTGCAGGAGGCAGTCCTGCCATTTTTTTTTCCTAAGTGAATGAGCCTCATGGGCCTCCTCTGACCAATCTCCCTGTGAAATGATTGGGCTGTGTTCTTTCAGACTGGTTCAGGAGTCTATGAACTGCATCTCTGTGAAGCTGCACATGGGGCACCTTGTGTCCCCGGCTGGATTGGGGTGGAAGGCAGAGGTGGCCATGGCCCTGGGAAGCTGCTCTTCCCCGCTGTGCCTGAGCAGGGGCTGGGGGGCAGGAGGACCAGGCGCAGGCTGCAGGTTTCTTCTGTTTATTTTAAGGGTGGGCCTGTCTGATCCCCTTTCCTAAGCACGCTTCAGCCTTTTCTTGCGATGCAGGACTTCTACAGGGGCTCTGTTGTCATTGTGTTCTTTTCATAGAAGGTAACACATCTGTGAAGACAAGTGCAAACAAGTGGCTTTTGGGATGCAGATATTATAAAATAAAGGCCTTCAGCTGAATCCATGGTAAGCAATTACTGCTGCTTTGTATTGCTTAATAGGAAATACAGAAAGAGTGTTGTATTTAGAGATTGCAGATCCTCACACAGTCACGAGGCTGACCGAGGGTGCTGCTGTGGTGATGGGGTTGCCTGGTTTACAGGGCTTTGGGTAGGAATGGGCTTGTTTTTCCAAACTCTGAAAATAACGAGCATTATCACACATCCATAGATTATTTAAGCAGATTCTGTCATGATGTACAAACCTCTCAGAAAGCCCTGATAATTAATAAGCTTCCAAAAAGAAATTGGGTGAAGTATCTGCACCATGTATGAGATTCTTCATCATCCTAGTATTTCTCAGGATATGAATGATGGCTTGTTTTCAGTGAAGAACCCTCAGAGATAAATTCCTCCCATCTCTTCGAGAAAGAGCAGAGACTGTTAAGTAGAGCTTTATTTCCTCAGGATGGTAAGATAGGGTTTTACGAGCTAATCAAAGGCAATGCATCTATTGCCCTTTGTTGAAATCCTTGGCAGCCTTTCAAAACATATAAAATTGTCTTCTCCTCTTCTTGCCATGCATTTTACCCCATCCATTTGTGTTCAGGCAGTTTCCCTCAGCACAGATGGTGACACTCACCCGAGAGTGTCCCCACTGGCAATGTCCATTACGCTGTGTCAGGAACCAGGGCAGTGAATCGGGGACAGACGTGCGCTTGCTTTCACTGTTGTCATTCCTAGGTGAACAGAAAGGATCCCATCTTGGGCAGATGTGGCAAATTGAGAGTGGAAGTAGCAAAAAACATTTATATTTTCTATTGGAAAAAATTCCTGCAATCCGTGGCTGTTCTCCAAGCTGGGGGTGATGGAGCTTTTGTCCCTTTGCTGGGGTAACGCCTTGGTAAATGGAGGCTGGTGCACCAGAGCACTTAAAGCCAGAATTACGCGGTCAAGGAAAACAGCAACAACAAAAGGTTACAGATAAAAAGTGATTTTCTTTTCTAAGCCCCGAGGACTTGTGATCGCAGTCTGTAGTGATTAGGATACGGCACAGTGTAAATTCTCAGTAAGGAACTTTGATCTGAGAGAGGTTTTGATGGCTTTTGAGTGAGTCAGTGGTATTACAGGTAACAATAATGTACCTGTCTTCTTTCCGTAATCTTCCAATAACCCTTTAAGGAAGAAAATAATTAACTAGGACCTTTTACCTTAATTATGTCAGTTACAAAAATGGGATGAGAACACAGAATGGTACATTGATGAGATCTGCTTCAGCGTATGTGGCAGCGTATCACTGGCAGAGCAGAGTCCAGTCTAGAAAAACAGTCTAGAAATTCAGATCCAACGAACTCAGTATCAGAGAAAAACAGGCAATTGCTTGGGATAAGGATTCATTCTTTTTCTGAAATCTGCAGTACAGTCTGTATGCAGAGAATGGAGGGTCAGGCTCAAGAGAGAAAAAATGTTATAGACAATTCAGATTTTTAGTGGCTGTAGAGGTGAAAATGGATTGAAGAAACGACATTTTTTAAGCAGAGGTATGTACTCTTCTATGCTTGTGCTCCTGGGATAAGATGGGTCTCACACACCTAGTGCAAAATATGACATTTGATGCCTTCTTCTTGGTTACAGAAAATTTCTTTAATGACTTAAATGTTTTAAAAATACAATCTTGCAAATATTGCCATATTCTTGAAAGAATTTGAGAAATGTTCAAATTCTTGCAATTTGCCTCTTTCCTGAGCTCCTATAGAAAATACCTAGTTGGCCAAATAAAACACAAAGCTCTCAGTAGAGTTGAAGATGATTTCCACTTCTGGTGTAGCGGTAAAGCTTTATTTCCTTCTCATGAATCAGATAAATCACTTGTTTTTGAGGGGAAACATAATTCTTAAATATTTTGTCCAGCTTTAAGTATAACTCCAGCATCAGGTATATTTTTTTCTTGTATTTGTGGAGAATACTTATTAGATTGTATGTGCTGCAGCAAGCATATGTAAACCCCAAATCTTTCAGCAGCTGTAAGATCTTTTGACTGCTTTCAGGACCAAACTGAAATGGAGCTCTCAACTTTGATCACATAAAGGCTGAAGTGGAGGCTTTTAGGCTCTCCAAATTCAACTGCATTGGGAAATGCCTCATGAAACTTCTTGTTTAGTCCACAGGACCAAACACTGAGTCAATATTTAGACTGAGGGCTGGGTCCCCAGCTGACAGAAAATCACGTATTTCCACTGATGTGAGCTGGACAGATTTTGCAGCCACTAGCTCTCATGCTTTCGTTACTTGCCTTGTGTTTGGTTCCAGCTTTTTCTTTCATTCCCTAAAACCCAGACTCAGGGAACTACATGCAGTCTCAATTTGAATGAAGATGAAGTGTGACTAAGTGTCTTGCCTGTCTAATGTTAGAATCTTGAAAACAATAACCTAGAGGCCCTTAAACTGTAAGGCAAGGAATACAGACTCCAGATTTATCATCTCAAATAATATGGTTTATACAATGATGTCAAGATTTTTTGCAAACATAGGGCTAAAGATGCTCTCATTTATCCCAGTGGAGAATCTGACCCTAAATATTAGTCAGGACGCAAAAATGAACTGTGTTTATCCTATATGCAACCGCCCTCTCTCTTTCTTGTTGAGTGTCTCGGAATTGACTGTTCCTATGGAGATTTCCAGCCCCTTCTGCAAGCTCATCTTCTATTCTGTCTTAGATGGCTACTGACAGTTGAGATCCACGGGACATTGGCTCATTCCTATTTGCTTTGGAGACAGCAAATTTTGGCAGCAGAACAGCTTCAAGTGCCAGTTGGCATAAGCCTTTACACAGCTGTAGTAGCGGGAGAAGTATTTATTACGCTTACAAACAAATCTCCCTATTTGAACCCTGTGTTACCATTCTGACGAGTTGTGAATGCACTGAAATAATTTTGCTGATCTCGGAGGATGCTCCTGGAGCTAAGATCTGTACGACTCGCGGTCCAGGAGGCAGCCAGTTCACTGAACCCCTGCTCCTCACTGCTCTTGAGACGCTCCACGCAATTCCCATTCCCTCACACAACCCCCTTCCACCTTGTACCTGTTCTGCAACCTGTAGTGAAAGTAGGTTCTCTGGGCTGCCTACAGGAGACCTGGGTGCTGCAAGAATCAACAGTTTGCTTCTGACCTAAGGTGCTGTGTCTGCTCTTATATATTTATTCATTACCAATAGGACCCACTGGGAAGATGGTGCATTATCCAGCTTTGCCTTCCGAGGCTGCATTCTGCTGCTTAACTTGGCTGTTGTAAATAACCTTCTGTTTAAAAAACATGCAGCAGAGAAGTCAGTGTTTCTGCTTCAAGTCTGAGGCTGAAATGTGGAGAGCAAAGGATGCACCTCCATACATGAATGATCAACAAGAAAACAAGTTTTTCCTTTATTAAATTCAGTCGGTTCATATTAAGCTTGCTAAGGGCATTTCAAAATAAATATATACTTTACCGATACTGTTATAATGCGTATATTTTCATTGCCATGGATTTCTCTCCCTCCTGCTGGATTTTCTTCTAGAAACAAGAGATTAAGAGAATACAGCCTGATTTAAAACCACTGCCCTGAGCTCAGCCCACCCTTTCTGCTTTTCTTTCCTATTGGTAAACCCCTTTGGAATCTGGTAAAGCAACAAGAGAGCCCAAACAAGGAACTCTTTTGTGTAAAACTGTATATTCCACTCTCAAAGCTTCTCTAGCTCTCAGTCTTCAATCACTTTCAAATCAGCCCTTCTCTTTGACTTTATAGAGCAATGCCCATTTCTTCATATGGTGGAAGCTGTCCTGCTGCAAATGTTCTCCAGGGATTTGCAAAAAAATCAAGGTAGAGTCTTCCCAAAAGGGAAGATAATAATTCAAGCTGAAGTAGCTGAGAAAACAGGGTTCAGATTAGCAGAATTGAATGGATTAGTCAGTTTTCTCCTCTATATCAGCATGATTAGAATGAGGAAAAGCAATAATTAACATTACCATGCCAAAAATGATAAAACTGATTTACAAAACAGGAGAATCACAGAATGACAGAATTTTTGGGGTTGGAAGGGACGTCTGGAGATCATCCAGTCCAACCCACCTGATAAAACAGGTACACCCAGAGCAGATCACACAGGAATGTGTCCAGGTGGGTTTGAATGTCTCCAGAGGAGACTCCACAGCCTCTCTGGGCAGCCTGTTCAGGGCTCTGGCACCTCACAGGAAAGAAGTTTCTCCTCATATTCACATGGAACCTCCTGTGCTTCAGTCTGTAAACATGTGTTTGAGATTTGTCATGTTTGCCTTGTTGGCTCAGACCTGTTGGTTTGTGCGTGGGTAGTTTCACGTTTGCCAAGCCCTAAGAGCCCCAGGTACACATGTGCCCCCCAACAGGAGCAGGGAGCAGCCTGCAGGTCCTGCCCAGCCCCAGCAGCGCAGGCTGGGGGAAAGGAGCAGCTGGCACTCACCAACCCCAAGCTACAAATAATGCCGTACCTGTACTCTGTGCTCACTGCAGTTTTAGAAAATAGTTTGGTTTCTAAGTCGCCAAAGAGTTCTGACTGGTCTTGATCTACACTGCCATAGAAACAATAGTCTGTCAGCTAGAGCCGTATTTATTTTTATATGTAGGATATCCTAACTTAGAGACCTGTCAAAAGTCTGTCTAATGGAGGTCTGCTTGTTCCTCAGGTCCTGGGAAGCCCATTTTAAACCCTGTTTTACAGCTTCGTGATTCTCTCCCTCCCAAGGGCAGCCTCATGGTGAATGTGAAGTGTATCATAATGGATGTTTTCCCTCAAATCCTTCAGCTTTAAATCCTTTCTTTTTCTAATTCTGCTGTGAGCTTATCTCATGGTTCCCCTTTTGTGACATTATCTGCTGTCTATGGAGAGCTAGATTTGATCTAGTAAGAAAGCGCTGTGTGTCACAACAGATACTTTACACATCCTTAAGGCTCCTCCTTGGCAATAAACAGAAAAATAAACTCAGCATCAGAAAAACTTCCCAGATGAAGACCGGAATGATTTTGTTTTACTTTTAACTTTATAAAGAAGCCAAGGAAGTTAATGCAATAGTATTATAATATGTTCATAAATATGAACTGCTGTAAACATACTTAAGTCAGTGTTTATGTGAATGTACTGAATGTGATGATTTCAGTGTAGAGGCTCATTGCTCTTTGGACTTTTTCAAACATTCTGCCATCAAAACCTGGGGCAGATGTTAATAGATGCTTCTCAGCTGGCCAGTTTTGGACTCTTACTGATATTTCCTGTTGTTTGGTAGCTGCTAAGGAAAACTAATCCCTTGACAAAGTTTGAAAGGGTCACAAGCTGGAATACCTTCCAAAGAAGCTATTTTGTACTCCAGCTGTTCAAATGCTCATCAGCATTTCATTTTCTGTATCTACCCTGGTGATGTGAAACTTTGACCAAAAGGCTCAGCTTCCCTGAGCTTGTTTCACTAGCCTGTAATTCTTAAATGAACTTAGGAGTTAAACGTTTGTAATCTTCTATCTTACTATAGATACCAAAGACGTACCTTGGTGATAGGCATTTTTGTCATGGATTAAAAGTATTTTTCTCCATTTGGTTTAAATCCATCAAATTCCTACTCAGTCCAGCAGTGGAGGTGAAAAAAGGCTGGCTCGTATGGAAGATAACGGTCAAATTAAGCAGATCGTCTTTATTCAGGACCTATTTCATACTGCAACAACCTGATGTGTTACACAGCTGACGGAACCTGCACTTAGGTACGCAAAGCCTCCTCCACTGCTGCGAAGAGCTCTGAGTTAAAGTCTTGTAGAAACAACATTCAAATCCCCTCTAGCTCTTGTAAAAGGTGACTATTCAGAGTCAGCAGGCAGCCAGTTGACAGTAAGTAGTTTCACATTTCTTGAACTCTGCTTACAAAAGCTGGCAAAGTATCCAGAGCACTCTAGAAAGTCTGGCCTTTTTAGAATGTTTGTGCTGTGAGAGCTCTCTCTGAGTGCAGGTAAGTGATACGTGTTGACAATAGTCACTCAAATGAACAAGGATTTTTTTGTTCCTGTTAATTTATAGTTTATTACTGCTTTCCTTGAACGGATTAGACTCACCATAATATTCGGCAAATCCTTTTTCTTTTTATTTGAAACAAAATCTTTTTAAAATCTGTGTGGTTTTCGTTAGTCCACTGTACCTCCCACTGCTGAGTATCAGCCTTTCAGAGCAAAGTAAAGGAGAACTAAGGGACTTTCTTTCTTTAATGACCTTCAGCTGACCAACGTTTGATTTAAATTTTATGGGTATAACATGTTGTTAATCGCTCAGCTATTTGCATTTATGGCCTGCAGCCGTCCTTCCCTGAGCTGTGATCTCTTTCAATCTCGCGTTAAGCCAAGTTTGGCTGGCCGACGCTTGGATGTCAGATTTCCCAGCCTTTAATATATGGATACCATGGGAAAAGGTGTTTGTAGCTCTTGGGTGACACATTTACCTCAGAACGACTGCAGAACCCCAGAACGAGCTAATACTCACTGTACTAGCTGAGGTGCTGTATCTTGGATGAGATAAGGGAAGTACAGGATGTGTAGGGTGAGGTACCAAGGAGATAAGTTTTTACAAGCACTACTGTGGCCACCCTTGGGAAACAGGGAGACATGAGTGGGGGTTGTTAGGGAAAGAAAACAACCAATTTCCTCATCTTTCTCCCAGGCATCCTTGAACAGAGAAAAAATGAGAAGAGTGAGATCAAGGAGGGTCTTTTACACCTCAAGAAAGTTGAGATGCTTTCTTGATGAAAGGCAGCGAAGGGCAAAGCATAAAAAGTGTCCACTGCTCGGGTTCTCTTGTGGGTAGAAGGCAGCAGGAGTTTGGAAGGGATGTGATGATGCTCTGCAGAAAAGCTCACAGAAGAGGAAAGCAGTTCCCTTGTTTTCTCTGTCAGTTTACAAACAGTTTAATGACCTTGTAGCAAATGTCCTTATACAGAAGAACGACCTTCAGGTCCCTGCAGGCTGCACAGGCAGAGTGTTCCCACTGGTGTGAGGGAGCGCTGGGCCGCAGGACTCATCACCTCACCATGCTGCGTGGGCCGGCACTTCCATCAACATTGCTGCATTCAGAAATGTCTAATGTTCCAGGATATTTTTTTTACCTAACTGATTCTTCCTGAAAAGAAAAAGAAAATCGAAGATATGGAGAAAATTATTATTTCTGGAAATGCTAAACTGCCCACTGCATTCTGTGAAAGGCGGGTATTTATTCTTTAGCCCAAGGCCATAGCTGTGTGTAGGACCACAGTGAGGGTCTAGAATTCCTTCATGCCTAAAAAAGTGATCTATAGATGTTCAGGCAATGTTCTAAATGAGGTATTGGGGTGGCTGGGCCTCCAATAAGGAAACTAAAGTATTTAGTGCGTGCATAAGTGACACATAGCAGGAGATATTTTATTTTCATTGATGTTTTTTCAACCATATATACTGAAAAGAAACCTTTAATAATTGATGAAGATTTTTTATTGTTTCTCATGAAAAAGTCATGTTTGGTTTGTTGTGTGATGGGGCAGACATGGCAGTGTTAGAATGGCAGTTATGTCGGATGCTGCACGGTGTAAACCATTTAAAGTTTAATGAGCATGTTTCAAGACAAAGAAAACATTGTGAGCCTTTAAAAGACTGTCTTATTCAGCTCATGGCACTATGTGCAATTTGTTTAAATGACATTGAAAAACAATTGCACTTTTCCAGTCTCTTCCAACATCTACTGCAAAAGAGGCATTGCCAATAGATTTGATGGAGAACAAGGTTTATTATTACAATAGTGGTCGGAAAGGTATGTTGTCCAATATGTAAAACCTGCACACTTGGATTTTAAAAAAGCTTAATGCAAGTTTAAATCTGTTCCCGCTGAGGTCAATGGAAGTTTAATCACTGGCTGATTTCACTGGGAACAAAGGCCAAAAGTAAGCACCTTTTAAAATCCCACACAACAACTTCTGGCACACAAATGTGGCAGCTACCAAGACAGTTCATTTTTCTCCCAAATACAGAGCATGGTCCAGGTTTTTTTCATTTCATTTTGGACAAATTTCCACTGGGGGCAAAGGGAGTTTGACAGAGTTAGCTCGGCAGTAATTGTAAAACAGTAAGACCTCAACTGATATGTCTAGGATACATAAGTGAAGTTACCTTTGTTGCAGTGTGTACCAGGAAAAAAATGCCTCTGTGCATGGGCAAAACCATTAACATGTGTAAATGAGTTTCAAGAAAACGATGAAAAATCTTCACTGAGAAATAAAGGTCAGAATTTACTCTCATTCCCCCAACAACACACAATGTCAAGCAACGTAAATATAGCCTTCAATGTCCCCATTTCACTTAAAATATCTTTCAATAATGCAAAAAAGGGGACTTGCGACGGAAGCACCGGGTAACTCCTTGACGTGGATGCCGTGGCAAAGACAAGTTTTGGAGACAATTGCCAGAAGCCACGTGGCCGCTGAAACAGCTGCTTTCTACTTGGCTGAACTCCTCCACAGACCCATTTATTAAAGAGCTAATTCTGCTCTATGTGAAATTTTTGGTCTTCGGCTCTGAATAGCGTCAGGGGAGACATCAGCTGGCAGCAGATGTGGAAAGCTATTCAAGTTGGCAGCCCCAACAGCTTGGCTGGGGAAGCTCCTGCAATCCTCTAATAAATAAATAATAAAGAAGCAGTGAGAACCGCATGAAGTAAACAAAGATTTTCCTGTACCCAACTTGTAGTGTTTTCTTCTGAGGTTCATGGTATTTTATATTACTTAAAATATTAGGCAGAATTTGACTGTTTTCAGGATTTCTGTTACTCTTTTTGTTTGCAAACTTCAAATCTAATTATTGATTTACGAAAAAGCAGAAAACACCCAAACTTCAATGCAACCCTGGAAACATGAGTAGTGTTTCAGCTTCATAATAAAAAACATTCTAGGCTCAAGAATATAGTTTGTTCTGAACACTTTTTGCTCTCTAACATCATCGTTCCGATCTGCAGATTTCAGGTGTTAAATAATTTTCACCAACGGTACATTCAATGATACTTTTTTGAAAGCAGCAGTTCAGTTACGCTGAAAATGACCTCATGACAAGTTGCTGTATGTTATGTTGTAATCCCAGCAGCTGGGTGAGCTCTGTCACACACCGGCCTTGTGACAAAACTCCCCTCCTCCCAGTAACTGCTTCCACGCCGTGATTGTATGTGCTGATAGTGATGAGTCTACAGAGTATCCCCAGTGAAAAATAACATTTAATACGACGTAACCGGAATGCCTCCACATTTTTTTTCTTTTTTAAGCACTTCAAAAGATGCGGAGAACCATGTTAAAATGTCAGGTGAGCTCCAACGCATTTCCTCCCGTTACGGCCCCGTGTGTGATCTTGCACCCAGTGATCGGAGCAGGGGTTTTGCTCCGGGACGCGGCTCCCGGCCCCAGCAGCTGAGCGCTCCTAGTGGCAGTGTCAAAGAAAACTTCCCCATCGCAGAGCTCCACTGGTTATGAAATATGGGTCAACTGCTTTTGCTGTGACTATTGCACGTCAGTTAATATTTATCAAAGACAAAAATATCTTGCTGCGAGGAAGTAGCATTTGTTCCACTGGTTTCAGAGAGCAATTGTGCATGGTTTGGATTTAGAACTACAAAATCGCTTCTGACTGTTTGAGGCTCAGCTGCTATTTCAGTGCAGGCTGTGGGTTGCAGAGAAGCACCAGGGAAGGGGGTGGGGAATTAAGTTGCTCAAGAGATTGCATATAGGTTAAGAATCCCTTTATATCTAGAATAACCATTTGTACAGCATATACAATTTCACTGGCTGACAACTGTAACCTGAAGGTTAGCAGGCACCTATCTGAATGGCAGATGTGAGCTTTTGGTGTTCTGAAATCAATCTGGATAAGACCCTATACATCAACCTCGAACCACCTGGTGATGTTTTCAGTCACAGAGAGTTTGTTCTGTGGTTTTGAGTTGTTTGTGCAGCCTGGCCCAGCCTAAAGCCTGAAGAACAAGCAGGAAAACTTCCAGTTGCTTCAGTGGCCTTTGGGTCAGGCACAGTTAGGATGATCTCCACCTTATAAGTTATTAGAACTCAACGTGTATAGCCATGTGTAGATAGACATTTCTAGACCTGACTTATTAATAATGATTAGATAACTGTGAATAGCTTTACAGCAGTGTAAATGTTCTGTATTATCAAAGATGTGGGAAATTGCCCTGCAGCCACAAACTCCCAGCGTTTAGCTGGAAAAGGTGACTCTGCAGGCTGCACCTTCTTGTACCTTCCCTGCTCCTTGCAAGCACTCATTTGGTTGAACAGATATTATTCTGAATCCCGTAGCCTTTTTGTATCTTACCTATCCCTTTTTAGAATAAGCCAAGTTTGCTGTTAAAACCCAACATTTTTACCCCAACAAATAACTAAGATAATGTAACATTTCTTTAAAAAAAAATTACCTCCCAAGACAAAATATTGCAGTGGGCTGGTAATAATTAACTTTTTAGTGTTAACTACTGTAGCTTGAAGCAGTGTATGGGCTTTGCATCGTTGTTTTGCCTGCTTGATATTATTAGTGCCTTTACATTTGGAAAGCAAACTTTTGTTCCACTGAGCACAGTGTTGGCAAACCGCCCGTGCCTGAGAGACACACTTACCCTGCGAAGAAACGTACGTAAGTGGAACAAAAATGAATTCCTACAAGGCAGTTCATGGTAGTGTGTAGTTGCGTCTTCAGCGAGTGCCACAGAAATGGCTTGTTTGCAATGAGCAGAAATAGGTCTGGTCATGGGGGGTGTTGGCAGGGCCAGGGTGGCTGCAGCTTTGCTGGGTGGGATCAGCCCTGTGGAAGCACTTCCTTCAGCCTCCTTCAAAAAAAAAGTCTGAAAAAACATGATGTTTTATACTAGTCTGTTGAAAAGCATGTGTAGATTGGAATTCTTCCTACTGCTATGAGTGATGTTTTTATATAGTCCTCTTTCTATGGCAGATAATCATCCAGAAATCCTAAAAACGTTCATGTTTTCTGCACGTGTTGCTATGGAACACAGAAATTATGGCTGTTTACCATGTTGGTTTCTCTGGTGCATTGGTTTGGCAACTCTGTCACCTATATGTGATAATGCACCCAGGAAGAAACCTTTCAGGTCAAACAAATGACTTTGATAAGCTATCAATATTTGACTAAGAGGCTGCGTTGGAAGCACACCCATTTAGTTGGAATTAAAGGAGTAGGATTTAGGACAGGCGATATAATCCAACTTGACAAACTAGTTAAATATTGACAAGCAGTGGAAGAGCAGCAGCGCTCGGGCTGCAGAGAAAAGCACAATCTTGCTTTTGTGATTGAGCACGTCCAGGATTTGCACAGCCAGAATGGATGGCTGCAGGAACCCCAGTGATCCAGGCCAGGGTAATGACCTGCGTGCCTTATCGCTTCTTCAGCTGGCAAAGGTAGGTCTGCTGGCCCAGAAAGGCACCTCCTGTGGGTGCAGCACCTCGGGAGGAACCTGGGTGGAAAACTCAAAGCTGCTTTAACGTCAAGGGGGTGTTTTCATCGTGGGTCACACAGCTGCATGCAGGCTTGTGCTGCTCAAAATTTAATGACTGAAAAATAGGCAGTGAAACATAATGTGGTACCTTTTCTGGCTTGTAAATCAGAATGATTATGCACGTATGTGTGTGTTCATTTTAAAATGTTTATTTAGTTGGTAGAATTATTGTAAGTCTGTGTTTAAAACCGGCTATTAGCTAATGGAGAGACCTCATTGTCAGGGGTATTAGGAGATTACAGCTTCATTTACCATAAAGCACAGAGATAGCCCAAGTGTTCTGTTTTCTGTTTATGTGTTTGTTTCAATTTATTTACATACTTTAACCCATTCCCTAGCATTTTATCTTTCACAAAGTCCTTTTATAATCCAAAAGGTTGGGCAGAGATGCTGCTCCACATGATAACTGGAGAGCTATGTAAATAAAACCTGACATATTAACTGCCTTGGGTTCCTGTAGTTTCGTATCTGGAAGTACGAATATGTAGTGTAGATATGGGAAACAGCCGTGTTTGCTTTTCCAACAGGGTAATTAGTCAGCAGCTGGAACTTTTGAAACAAAATAACATGAGCCAATCAACTTCTCTCTATTCCCACAGCAGCAGTGAATTTAGGACGTAGAGGAAAAGAAAAAATATGTTGGCATTTTGGGTTATTAGCACAAATGATTTTAAAGCAAATAACATATAAACCAAATTGTAACAAGCACACAAGAGAGCAAGCAAAAAAATATTCACTGTTTATTTTAACATATAGTCTCCTTGGGAGATGTTTCATAAACATGTGATGATATAGATGTCAGATATTGATTGTTATGTACCCCCATAACTAGAGCATTGTACTATACAATTCCAGTGTGCCATATGGCCTAAACATACCATGCAATTCATTAGTGAATATATTACAGCTTTATATAGCCTCAGAGAAATGTGGCAACATGTGATGTAATGCTCATGGACAGTAGTTTGTTGGCTCATTTACCAGTGCTTTAAATAGAACAGTGCTGGGCACATTAAATTTGATGTTTCTTGCTTCTGAAGCTGGGAAATTCCCTGCACTCTTTTTTTGTTAGCAGTCCCTCAGTATTAATCATTTCAAGAAAAGAAGGTTATGGAAAAAGGAAAGTCTAACATGTATATGCAAGTTGATGTACAATTGACATTGCCTGGTTCTGCAAACGCTGGGAGGAACACTGAATTCCTGGTTTGTTCTTGGGCAGAAATTACAAACACGTTGCTTGATAAAAGACTTGGAGCCTGTCCCATGTTGATATAGCCCAGGTACCAAACTGAGAAGAAAGCCATTTGTGACACTATTTGATTAAGGATTAATATGCTGTGACTTCATCTCATTAGGAAAATTTAATCAATTTTACTGCCTTATAACATGATAACCTTTGGTATCTCAAACAGCTTCAGATCACTGATGTCTATAGATCACTAGCACGAAAATCTACTTTGTTTTTTTTCTATTGTGTAAGTTTTCTAAGCATACATTGGCATATCGAATCCCTGTTTCGCAGTGTTATGCAGCCAGCATTTGGGAAAAAAATGAAAAGCATTTGTGGATTTACTCTTTGGACATGTCCAGAACCCTTCCACATGTGGAGCTGCCTGGGTGTGACTCACCGTTGCATTACTGGAGGTTTCTGCTGTTACAGCTTTATTGAGATCAGGGGAGTTACTGCGGATTAACCCAGAATTGCACAGTGCTGACATCAGCCTTGTTAATCCAGGAGGGAATTCTGCACGTGGAAAGGCTTCCAAACTGAATATAGTTTTTCAGAAAGGAAAAATGGGATGAGGAATCCAGTCCAACATAAAGAACTGACATTGTTATGTATAGCAAGTAATGCAATGGCATCTTTTCTACAAACAGTTTAGTGATACAGTTCAAGCAACCTTCTTCAAGGAATGATTACAGATATAGAAGAATACTAAAACCAAATGCAGCAATATATATGGGCATGGGAAAGGGAAGACGTTATTTAAGGAAAATAATCTGAGATACTAAAGAAATCATATTCATATAACTGTTGCATTCAAAGTGGTCGTTGCGATCAGCTGGGTTGAATTCAACCCTCTTGGGGCTAGTGCCTGACTGTGGGTTATATCTGCTCTGAGCTGCTGTTGGTGACCTCACGTTCCTGCTTTTCTGGTGCTGATGCAGAAGGAAATGCAACTACGGGTTTCCCACTGGGGATTCTTAATATAGAGAGGCTGCTTTCACGTGCCCTCCAGCTTTAAAATGACAGTGATTTTCTTTGAACAAAAACTTCACGTAGAAGAACATAGAGAAGAAATATCCCTCAATCTGTAGATGGAGATTGGAGCAGAAATGCATGTTCTCAGGCATGTTCTTTGCAGAGCACAATCTAAAATGCAGAAAGGTGCATTACTGGGAGAAGTGTAGACATAGAAGACTGTCTGCTGGGAGGGATGCACAGAGCTCCCACATCTGTTCCCATGCATCAAAGCTGTGCAAATACTTTGGAAATCTGATTAAAAAACCCAGGGATTATCGGCCCATTCTCCAGGGAAGAGTCATGAAGGCCTAGCAGGATAGTCAGTACAATGAGCAGTTACATTTTCTTTTGGCTTTTATTGGAGGATCATTTGTTTTGCAAACAAAGCCCAGCCATATTGTGAGTGTAAGGTAGCTTTTATTCATTTGTTTGGCAGTTCTTGCAAAAAATGTCAATAAGCGAGTATAAGGAAGTATATCTGCAGGTGGACAAAATATAGCTGAAGATGAAGGTGGGGCAAGGCATCAGATTCAAGGCTTTCTCATTTTGCATTGCTGCAAGTGGACAGAGTGCGCTCAGTTTTGCCTCGTGTATGAAAACAAGTTCTCAGGTAGCAGAGAGCTACTGATGGTGAGACAGGCTCCTTGCTTCGTGCCGAACTCCAAAAGAAGCACGACAGGCAACTTGTACTAGGAGCTCTTCTCCTTGTAACATCCTCCCCAAAGGGAGCCTGATCAGCTTGGGTGAATGGTTCGGATTTGTGGGACTGGATATCAGTTCCTGGGTCTAAACCAGGTGACCAGTAGGCGAAGAAATCAAGGAAGTTGCCCTGAGTTGGCTGGAAACAAAGTAAATAATCAGGACATTTCTGTCAGTTAGAGCAGGAATCTCAGCACAGCCACTGCCAGGGACTCATTCCATGCATACTTGTGTGTTAGCTCTGCTTTGGCTTTGGATCTGAATGCTGACTTGGTTCTCATGCTGAATCCAGAGCCCAAATATATTTTCTCTATCCCATTTATTTTCCCAGGCCTGGTTAATTAATAAGATCTGTGTGCATTCCAGTGCAAGCTCCAGATTTTGACATCCTATGGACTCCAGCTATTTAAAGTACAGTTCCCATGAATAAGTCATAGTAAACAAGAGTCAGCAGGAAGTTATCATTTGTTGCTCACAAAGTAGTGAGTGCTAAATTAAATAAATACCATGTCTTTTTAATGTTCTGTCACACAGACTAAAATCAGATAAAGCATTTATTGAATCTGGCCCAGAGGTTACGAAATAAAATAAATATAATGAAGTTGATTTGATTCTACTGTTCGTTTCACTGTAGTTGGAGAAAATGTTTGCTTATGGAGACATAGGAAACATTTTGAACAAATCCACAACTGCTTTTAATCTGCTTCTCAGAAACTTGTAAGAAAGAATTGTAGTTTGGGGAAAACTTAACTTTAAATGGTCAGACCTATATATTATTTTTCAGTCGGTTGTCAATATCATACTCCTATTTATGCAGTGAAAACCCTGCAGCTATTCTGTGTGATTGAGCTAAAACAAATGTTTGGTGGAAGAATGGGTTTTTTCAAAATTAGAAGATGCTCTTTTGGTGTCTTGTTTTATTTAACTATGGAAATAGAAGCTTGGGGGGGTAAAAATTTCACTTTGTGATTAAATGGGTGAAAACAAAATTGCATGTGAAGTTTCCTATATGAAACAATGTAGTAGGAGTTTTCATTCTAGTTGGAAAAAGAATACAACATCTGTTTTGGTAATGTTTTCACTGTATTTTTAATCAATTTAAACAAAGCCAAGGAGAACAGCAAAGATGTTGTAAGAACAGATTTCTAAGCCAAGTTCACAAATTGGCTTTAAAAGTGATTAATAACCACTCAATGTAAGCAGGCAATATAATGTAATCACATTTGGGTAAGACGCAAGGGGTTTCATCGGGCTCTCTCTGCAAATGCTACAGAAAACAGTTTTCTTTAGTTATATTTTGTGTTTCTGGTAGTGTTCCCTTTAGCATCGAAAGGAATTTTGCCCAGGAGAGAAACGTGGATTTGTCCATCAGTTCAGGATGTTATCCTCATGCAGAACCAGCCACCTTCCCACAAAAAAACAGGGATGTCTCTGGTTCTGTGGCAGTAATGTAACACTGATCCAGTTGCTGCACTTTCTTGATATTCCAGTACCACATAGTTCTCCCCAATCACAATATCTCTGTGTAGGATATACTTTCAACTCAGGCTGAGTTTTGAGGAAAGAATCTTTGCAACTTGTATTTTCCTTGGATTGAGTTCTTATCCTTGGCCCTGCCTAGGACAGAAAGAAAATTGCACAGCAACTCCTTCCTGAGATTGGGGCTTTAAAATCCAATTTAGGGATTTTAGGTTTTAAATGTGACTTGAATCCTTCTCAAACTTCTCAGTCTACTGTGTTCATTTTGCCTATGTAACCCAGAATTCAGGCTACAAAATATGACATAAAATGATATTTGTAAAGATGTATTATGTGGTATATGTTCAATATCTTCAAAGCCTAATAGAAAACTAAACTCCAGAAATAGCTATGTGTTTTCAGAAGCAAGAACAGAAATGCGGTGTGTCAGCAGTGTATAGTAAATGAATTTTACTTCTAAAAACAAAAAAGGATGGAAGGGGTTTTTTACTTAGTTGTAAATAAACCTCGACTTGTACTAGGGACTCGGTGTTCTATATGAGGGTAAAGAATGGCTTTGTCAATTATTGTCCATTTTATGAAAACAATCAAGTAGCACCTGACAGGTAAAACTCTCGTCACAAATAGCAGGCAAAGCCTGTCTGACCTTTCAGCGTGTTCACCCTGGACAGTGACGGTCCCTTCATTACCGCAGTTTGCTGGGATTCCATATGGTCTGTCTACAGACTGCCAAACATATGGGGAAAGAAAAGCCTGGATTGCACATATGATGACAGGCCAGCTAAAACCTTCAGATATTCTGCAGGAAGGTCCAGTTGGCTCAAAGCATTTGTTTTTCTCTAGATGACATTTGAACGCGCTGATTGTCAGGTGAGCCACTGCAGACGTTTCTAGACTTAGTGACTTGTTACTGCCCGTCTCCTGTTTTTAATTCGTGGGTATTCAAAAGCAGAGAAGTTATTTACAGTACAGAGTCACAAAAATCAATCTAGCTCCCCCATAATTTTAATCAAACAAACATCTGTTTGGCAAAATATTTACTAGACAATGCCAGCACCTAAAAAGGCACATACAGAAAACACTGTTTGAAGGAAGTATAGGAAAAACAGGACAAAAAAGATACCCATGGAATGCAGCTGCTAAAAGGTGGATATTCCCTGTAACAGCTACTGATGGCTGGGGACATGGTTTTGAGATGTTTTGCTAGCTAGCAAATGTTAATTTATGGGCTTTGCTGGACTGCTGGTGGCTCGGACTGTATGACACAGCAGGTGCCTGTGGGCCTAAAGGACAGTGGTGCTCCCTGCCCTGTGTGTGCTCAGCTTTACCTGCATTTGAATATGTTACATCTTTTTTCTCAAAATGGAAGGTTTGCTTCACATGCTACATGTACACATACACATGAAAGTCAGTACTGATATTATTTTCTCACTCTGTTTACCAGTAGCAGTGGTTTACACTTGTGTGTGTTGTAAATTGAAGCAGTGTAAAATACAAGCCTATTCTGCAGAAGCTTGGGAGTCCTGAGGAAACAGGTCAGGTAGAGACACCCGATCTCAGCAAAGAAATCCCCCAATTTAAAACATTTTTGAACTAGGAGTAAGAACCCTCACTGGCATGTTTGATGGACCAATACTCAAAAGCAAACAAGTGTAATACAGGCAGGGAAATCTCCTATGAATTATTTTGCACTCCCGTCCTGACATGTGTCTAAATCCTGGATTTGTCTCTGGTTTATAATATGTGGTTTCAAGAACGTTATTGTTTTTATGTGAGCTGCAGCGTACTGTCGGTGCTCAGGGCTGCACACCCAGCGCCGGGCTCCCGGGTGCAGCTCCAGCGCTGCCCGGCGCGGTTGGCTTGTGCAGGACAGGCTCTGCGCAGGCACCTCTCCCTCTTCCACGCTTGGTGTTTGTGATCTTTCATCTCTCGTGCTCTTCTGTGATCTTTCCTCTTCTTTTCCAGGTCTTGGCTGTGTTCCCTGTGGGATTGTTTTTCAAATTTGACATCCTGAAATCACATTTCTGACATCAGCCAAACCTCTTTGCCCTTCATCACTATCCTCACTATCAGTCACTGACACAGACAGCAGTGCTCCCGTCAGTTCTCTGCATTGCACAGAGTTCAACTGTGTCCTGACATAAGACACTTATTTAGAAGCCACCAAAAAATACCTGTGAACAACTTTTTTACGAAATATTTTGACATAGTAATCAGAAGTTCTTTATCTTTCCAGGGAGGCATTAGGAAACCTCACAGGTCTGCTAATGTCTGGGTATTGTGTTGTTTGAGAAATGGGTTAATGCAGTGGCATTTTAAGTGTAATGACTATTTGTCTTTCAGCTGACTGTAAACTAAATGGACAAAGGAAGCACATTGTTGTTTATGCTTCGTTGTGTAATGTTTTAATACTCTGTCGTGTTTGGTGACAAGGACTTCAGCTTAACCCATACTTTTAATAACTTAATTGAAAAACTTAATTAAAATTTTACAATCCTGAGGCAAATCTATCAGGTAGCTGGTGTTTTTGTCCCCTAAGTTCTATGAACTCACCAGCCTGTGATGAAAGTTAAGACGTGTGTTGCTGTGCCATGCAGTGCTCCCAGGGCTTCTGCTGGGATGGTGCAAATCAAAAGCTGGGCTAGAGCTGTACCTTCCAGTGCTTAATGTCACCTTAAGTCACCAGCCCAGGGATGATGTACGGATGCTCTCTCAGTTCCTAAGTGTGAACAGCTGGGCTCAAAACCTGACCCTTAAGAAAGGCTTGGTAAAGGCTCCTGTCTTCGGTCAGGAAATACCTTCTTCAGCTCCTGTTGCTGCCTGAGCCAAGAGTGCAACAACATCTTCATGAGGGAAGGGGGAAAATCTGTTTGGAGAACTCTGCTGTGTCCTCCAAGAGGTCATTTAAGACAGGGACCCATAAAAGTCTGGGCTGTTGTCATGTCTGCCCTCCGTGGCTGTGGAGCCCAGAGCCCTGCATGAGGTGTGGGGTGCTGCATTTCTGGTGTATTTGGAACCTTCTCAGAAGAAGGAGTGGAGGTGCCTCTCACGGGGCTGCACAGCAGCTGCCAGGCCCAGTTCAGAGCTGCCTCGCTCTGCTCGCTGCGTGTCGGGTGCCCGATTCGGAAGCAGCATCCAGACACTCATAACCAAGAGTCCAAAGCTGGATCTGGACAGCTATTCCCCCTAAAATAAAAATCAAACATGTCTGACAAAATACTTATAATCACTGCCAGTACCTAGTAGATAGGTACATTCTAGTTCTGCTTTAGAGGTTTTTCAAATTTCACTGGTTATCTAAAGCAAAGGCTCTGGCTCATCCTTTGTAGCAGAGCATCCTCTGGCTAGGGTCCTGCCAAGAGGAACATGCTGCATAGCAAACTTTCTGTCTATTGTCTGACTGAAGCTCCCATAGAGATTGATAGTGGTTTTACCTGTAAGTTTTAACCCTGGTAAATGCTTCACTGATTGTGGTGAAGGAACAATTAGTGTAAGAACTCTGGAGTTGGGCTTTTGTAATAAAAATTGGTGTGAAGTACAGAACTTCAAGGATTAAAATGTTAAGGATATATATAGCTATAGCTAATGCACAGCATTTATTGGAACATGCCTCAATAAATCTTCCTTTTATAGGACATATAACTACAAGGAGAAAGTAGAGTGGGAAAATTGTAAGTGGAAAGTCTTTTATTAGCCAAAGCTCTGTGTTTTACACATCTTACATAGTCAGTTATACACTGTACAAAGACAGACCAGGAATAGAATATCTGGCCAGCATCACTAGGGTTTTTCTGTTCTTGCCTGACATTAATCTGTGTTTTCTTCACACTCCAATTATCAGTTTTCCGTTACTTTTTGTGCTCCCTGCTTGGAATTAAATATGACAAACCGTGTTTAAAAATCAGAATTCATTCTGGCACACAGATGGACTGCTTACTCTTCCTGTGCTGTGCACGAAGCTGTGATCTGCTCAGAGGTATCTCTGGTCACAAGCGGATCTGTGGGGCTGAAGATGTGAAGCTGAAGATACTGCCTGTTCAACACCAGAAATAACATGAGGTATTAATAACACAGGTCTCATATGTTACTAATAGTTTCCTTGGTTCCCTTTTAATTACACAAAATGGGCACGTATCTTCTGGTCACCCATTCCGCAGAGTAATTTACAAGCACATACTCTTTTAGACTCTTTCAAACTCTGCTGCACAAGTAAATAAATGGTGGCAGCTTTATAAAACCCTTGACACTGTTCCAGCATTAAAAACCTCTGTTTATCCAGGTTTCAGCAAGGACAGAAATGACTTTCATGACAGAACTCTAGTAATGCTCCCCGCTAAAGCTCGGCTCCTTGAGATGCCATTCATTAGCTCTGAAAGTTATGTCTACTTTATATTGGCTTCAGGCAGAATAGGGCAAACACTTCTAATGAAGGAGAACTAGGTTTTTCTCCTTGATCCATGTAAGTCGGCATCTGATGTTATCTTGGAGATAACTAACAAACATTGAGTTTAAAATAGAACAGCAACGAGCTTCCCCCCTGGCCAGGAAGCCCTCCAGAGCTTCCCAGCGTGCTGCTCTGCACCCAGGGGGGTTACTCTTCGATGTGAATGTAAATATGTCCAGAGAATTCTAAAGCAGAGGAAGTTCAAATGTAAATAAAATAGTAAAAACAGCACAAATAGCATGGCAAGCTACCAGGAAATGACAGTGCTTACAAAGAACATTGAGAGAGGAAAGAGATGGAAAGGGAGCAGATAGACCCAACGTGTCAGTGGACACAGGTTCCCAAGGGTGAGGGTGGGATGGGAGCCCTGAGCTGACCCTTCTCCCCTGCCCGTCCCAGTGAGGAGCTCTGCACGCAGCCCAGCCCCGGAAGGCTGCATCCCTCCGTGCTTTAGGAAAACTTGGTGAGTATCTAACCAAAAGAACCCTTATGCCTTAAATGCACATGAAATGAAACTTTAAGTGGTATCAAGCACACGAAGGACATCAGACTAAAATGACAACTTAAAAATGATTTCTGTTTTCGGTGTGCTGCTCCTCGGTTTGGAAGTCATCAACCTCTTGCAGGTTAGGGAGCAGTTTTACCTGAGCTGAGGTCAAGGACCTCACTGCAAGGATCTGTGTGTGCTTTCTTTGCAAATACAAAATAAGATGGAACATGGCCATCTCCAAAGTCTTAGCTAAAAAACTGGAGTAGTGTGCCATGATGTGAGCATATCAGTGGAAATAAAAAATCCCCCATAAAAACAATCAGTGCTTATCATTTTATCTTTTTTTTTTTTTTCATATCTTGTATTACACTTCTCAAGTACTTTGCGGTGTTTGAATATTTTTTTTAGACTGAAATAAGTTATGCTTTTTCTGTATGAAAAACAAAAATTGGACAAGCGATAACACAGAAGTTACTGAATTAGAAAGTGTCCCGTCTGCCTCCAGGAGACTGGGTCTCTCACCTGGGATTCTGCCCTTCAGCACAGCTTGCGGCTTCAGACTGGAGGGTTTGGATACCCGAGTACCTACTGTCATGTATTTAAATCATCTCCCCAGCACAATGCGTCGGTTTGGTTGAATGGCTGTAGATCCTCAGTGCACCACTGGCACCGACAGTGCTTCAGTCACACAGAGAAGGAACTAAATAGCGAGTAGTATGTGACTGTAATAATGAATAATACATAACATGGGATTCAGATCAAATATAAAAATCTTCATTTGATAGAATAGTTAGGTAATGTTGAAGAAACTCTTTTCTACCACAGACTGTTTTGTAATGTGCATTTACATGATAACTATATTCATTCATTATAACATCTTTTTATTATAAAAAGTCTGGATGTTAAGTACTACCAAAGGCCTTAACACATGGACAGTAGCTTCCCTACATCTATTGAGCTGCTTTTTATTCCAGAAAGGGCTTAACTGTATATCTGAGGGGGCAGAGCAGG